>NC_083785.1:12890751-13445461 GCF_015708825.2 Lethenteron reissneri
ATTGAAAATGGGTGCCCCTCTATATCAGTGTGCGTACTTTGGTTCTCCTCAATTTACTTTTGTGATGGAATTGCCAACGTCACTAGGGATGTCACAGGTGATGTCACTAGAGCACAATAATGGGAGTGCCTGACTATAATTTTAAAGTCTTTGTCATGGGACCTCCTTTGCCAGTACTAAAATGTGAGAATAGGTTTTCCCCTTTTTTTCTGGCAACGAAACAAGTGTTAAGATATTCTTGGTTCTTTCGATAAAGTCACGTAGAAGGGAAATAACATTTTTTGTATAATTATTTTATTATTTCCCTTCTACGTGACTTTACCGAAAGAACCAAGAATATGAATCCTTGCAGTCACGAAAGCTTTAAATCAAAAGTGTTAAGATGTTAAAACACCAAACTGAAACCTTTTACGAGGAATCATGTTTTCATTAGCCACAATACTTGTGGTCAGAATGCAAACAAAAAACACTGATAATATATGCATTTTCTTGGTTCTTTCGGTAAAGTCACGTAGAAGGAAAATAATTTTTAAAAAACAATAATATAATAATTTTTTTCTTTCTACGTGACTTTAATAATTATTATATTATTTTATTATGTTTTATTTTTATTATTTTTAATTATTTTCCTTCTACGTGACTTTACCGAAAGAACCAAGAAAATGAATCCCTGCAGTCACGAAAGCTTTAAATCGAAATATATGCATTGCGCCTTGTTTTAAATCTCACCATTGGTGGTGTGTGTCTGTGCCCGCAGGACGAGTGACCCCGAGCAGTGTGAGAGCCTCATCCCCCTGCAGACGGTGCCAGCTCCCGGAGGCAGCCGCGCATGACGCCAAGTGACGCTCAAACAATGCTGATACCTCACCCTAACACTCACGCTGCAGCCACAACTCTCAACTTGGATGCAGAGCTGTTCCGTGTTATGTTGGATGGGCGGATGGGCAGACGTGCGGGCGGGAGAGGACAAACCAAAAATATATTCCCTCCTCTTGAAGGACTGCTCCAGTAGCAAAAAATGCCAAATTATATATATAGATATAAATGTGCGCGTGTGTGTATATATCTACAGTATATAGAAAAATACTTTCAATCAAAGTGAGCGACTCGGTGCATTACCTTCTGATGAATAATATTCAGCAAGTTATTTATTTAACAATTTATGTAAACAATCGAGTCGAGCAGCAATAACTTCGTATATATAACATGGTAAATTAACCTGGAAATGCTGCTTTTTTTGCCAACTACGAATTAAAGTTGAGTGGTAAAACATTGCTGAAGAATTGAAGAACATTGACAGTTAAAAAAATAAAACATTCTTAGGTAAGTCTCAAAATACTATCGTTTTAAGCTTAGTGAAACAAGGTACAGTATTGTCACCATTTTTTCTGTTAAGTATAAGGGTTTTTTTTTTCATTAGTTTAGCTGGAGCAGCCTTTTAAGACCTGGTACACTGGAAAAGGAGAGCAAATGGTGCTTAATCTTTATGGTATATGTTAATATTTGTTTGCAGTGTCGAATATCTTCCTGGAAATATAACTGCGAGATACATAAACAAAGAGCCTTTTCGATGTTTTAACAATAGATGTCTTAATTATTTTAAAGACTTCAATCTAGACTGCTTGATTTAAGCTGTGCAGACTTACCATATAATTGTCAACATGGCTTTTATTTTTACGTGAGGTGCTAATCTGGTTTTACTCTTATGAATATCTGTACAAGTAAATTTATACATCGATATATTAATACGCTGTGACTAGCACCCATTGTCACACTGGCATTTTAGAGTTTGCTTTTGCTTTTTTAATACTAGCGCATTGTAAGATGAAGTGGAATAACATCCTCAGGTTTAAATTTCGATTTAAAGCTTTCGTGACTGCAGGGATTCATCTTCTTGGTTCTTTCGGTAAAGTCACGTAGAAGGGAAATAATAAAATAACAAAAATAAAACATAAAACTATTCTGTCTTTCCGACAGACCTGTTCTTCACCTGAGGATGGCTACTTGCGTTGTGGCCGAAACGTCGTGAGAATTGTATTTTATTATGTTTTATTATTTTCCTTCTACATGACTTTACCGAAAGAACCAAGAAGATCCTCAGGTTTGTAGTGTATAATACCATCACTGCCTGCAGGAGATGGCACAATTTCACGTGCATGTATTCACGATTCACATAACTGTTAAAACAACTGGGAAATGCGTTCATGTTAAGATGATTCAAGTACCTCCTGAGAAACTGAAGCCATGTTGATTACTGCGACAGCAGAGTCCAACGTGTTTTCTCTTTTTGTGAATAATTTTGCCGATGTAATAATATGCTACATTTGATGGTTGACATGCACTCGTTTTTATTTTTTAAAAGAACCATGGTATACTCTTGTACACCATAGTATTTTACGTAATTGTACTTTGTTCACAGTATACCATGGAACTTTTATATAACGAGGATTTATTGTTAAGGTTTACAGGTTTTTTTTTTACATTTTATGGGAGCTCATTAAAGATGGTGATGTGCTTTGGCCTTTCACAATATATTCTTATAATGGGATTGTGTTTTTCAAGACTGTTTATCTCCTGATACTTTCGTGTTTCTAGAAATGTGGTGATATTTAATTAGTAGGTGGTGTATAGCTGAAGGATGGGGTGCACACACGTTCAAAAGCTTCTGGCTCAATTTTACCAAAATTGTGCAATTATTTAAATTAAATCTGCATATCCTCACTCAACACAAATGAATGTCGTTAACCTTCCTTTGAACTGCAAGCTGAATGGAATGTTGGGAAAACATGTTCTCGTCTGAGCACACGAGGAGGAGTTTAGTAACTTAATGACTGGATATTTTCATTTGCTTTGTAAATATACTTCTTAAGGTGTTTAAGATGTCACTGAATGGTCAGCTTCAGCAAAAGCACAAGTCGGAATATTTGTTTGCTTATATCCACGATGCCTTGCTCATGCTGGTATGATCACAGCATTTGTAATATTGTGATCCACAATTTTTTAAGTTAAATAGCATTCACTGCACTTGGAATATGAGAATTCAACGGTAAAATGAGCTAAAACCCAGTTATTTGATTAAATGTTCAACACAGAATGATGTTCTAAAAGAACAGTCCTTTGTTGAATACAAACACTGTAAGATTACATGTAATTTAGATGATAACAAAACCAAGTTATTGCTGCTTTTTAACCTAAAAAGTGATGTTGCTGCATTGCCTTAAATTCCTAAAATTCAGAAGTAATGTCATGAAATGTGACAGACTATTGTAGGAGTATGCTGCTGTGAGACAATGTCCTGTTTACTTCCCCACTAACCCTGTGCTGCAACTTCATGGAAGATGCTTGTTGACCGTGAGTCTCAATCTGGACTTGCCTTGTACCAACCATGTGGTCTTATCCGATTAATAATACACATGTTTCAGAAAGCAGTCTTTAACTGATTCACAGTAAAAGAGTGGGTTCAACAAGAGCTCTTATTTTCATCTCGGTGTGCACAGTTGGCAGCTCAACTAAGTTATAAAACTAGGAAAGTGGATGTATAAGATGTAACACGGTTTTAGATCACACTGGCCTGCCTTCCTGACTTATGGACACCACAAAATTGTTAACACGATTCATGAAAACTTATAATTGCTATTTTAGGTATCTAGTTTCAGGAATGGATTGGTCTCAGTGTGCTGGCCCTGTAGCACAAAGTAACAGCTATGGACTGGCTGTTATGATTATCGTTAAGGATAAACCAGTATATATTGCTGCTGTGTTGTATTGCTTATTATCGGCCACAATTTTAAATGTAAATAGATGTTGTTACTTTGGGTTCATAATGCATGTGAAAATACAGAAGCTGTGTTTGCATTCTCTATTGTGCAGGCAATTAAGCCCAGTTGGTAATAAATTACTAGATCAGGTATTTAAATATTACATCAGCATTGTAAGCAAGCTGGGTAGAAATGCTTATAATCTCCCCAAAGCTTCCAGTCTCTCCCAAAAATGGTGTTTTACTAAGGTATTGGAATGTGCCATTTTTTTATTAAATCTCACTACGTGTTGTTTTGATGCGTTTTTATACCTAATGGCCATCTTAGGCTTTGGACAATACCACTGAAAGTAAGCATACGCTGTTGGGGCATAACCATTGTGAGCAAACCGGTACACTGAAAGATGGGCACATTTAATGGTGTGTAGCCATGTACATATTGAATACAGTATTGCACACGTTAACAAATGCACAAAACTGAAGTTCAAAGATTGAGTCACTGAGCTAGAAAAAAAACGTTATTCGTTTTGCCCGGATGATGGTGGTAGCATCCATTGCTTTTTGTGATACGACTGCCAATATTGAAAGCCTGGCTAGAATTATCTGGCCTAATTACATTCCAGGGTTCTGGACTCGACCCTTAAAGTCAGTGGTTTTCAATCTCCCTGTGCTCGCCCATAAATAATGAATGTTTCAATTTCCAGTAACCACGTTTGTAAATTCGATATTTTATTATGGTTCTCAAACAAGAAAATCAAACATCACAGCAGCAGTCATTTAAACAATGTACTGTAACATTTTGCAAGGAATCCTTAATTTTTTTTTCTCTCGAATGCAACATTGAAAATATTATTGAAATGTGATTGCTTTATAACATTTAAAACTCTTGAACATTGCCCCTTTAGCAGAAAAGTATGCGTAATATAATCAAGAAGGTGCCTATAACAGTGGTAAACTGGACAAATGAGGCATTCATATTTCGTCATCTGCATACCCCAATGCCTCCAAGGTTTTGAATGAGCAATATCACCAGATACGTTCTTTTATAAGCATTATTCAAAGTGTACTTAGTGTTGAAATTTGTTTATCAGCACTTTCATAATATGCTCCTTTGTCAGTCCGCTGCTGGATGAAGGCTTCCCCATGTTGTTGGTTATGGGGGTTTTTTGGCCATGGTTGAATCAAATATTACTTTGACACAAATGTATATGAAGCACAGCTGATGTTTTTCGGCAAGCTGATGTCACCAACTGGGCACCAACATTTTCCGATTGATATATATTGTAGGCCTAATTGTTACATTGAAATTTTAATGCATTGAATGATACATGAAAATCACATCAGTTTATAGACTGAAACATCTGTGTTGCACATTGGACAAATTATTTTGTGCTGGTAAAAAAAGTGTCTAAAATATCTGGAAAATGGTAAGTAGTGCTTTGATTGCGTATACATGGGTTTATGTAAACCACTATGCAGTTTTCTGCTTGCTGTGTGCCTCGCCATAGGGGATATGGATATGACACTGGAGAATGTAACGATTCACTTCCCAACCCCACCAACAATGCAATTCATCTTGATAATTTGGGATCTTAAGTCAAGTATATTTTTATTATCTTGTCCATCTTATTTTTTCCAGCTCAATTATTTTGGTGTACTCTTCGCCTTAAAAATAATTGGTATCTAATAACTACATTCTTTACATTTATTTTTAGTCATCAATTATTATAGATGCTCAATTCAATGCACGCACCTTAAAATTAAGACTTTACTTTAAGCTGTCACTGAATCGTTAGATGTTTAACCTCGTCTAATAAAACTCAACCAAGAAAGTTAACCACCATCACAGTGGAAGACCATGGTTCTCAAGTTAAGTGGCCGTTTTGGAAATAAAAAGATGATTTTTAAACTGCTGTTTTTAGTTATCCGAAACATTCATAATGAAAGAAATAAAATGGGAATTTATAAAAAAATATACAAATAAAAAATGAACATATGAACATGACTGTTTATTCTCCATTTAGACATTTTAAAAACCTGAAACCTTGTTTTACATTGTTGTCTGGGTTAGGAACTGCCTTGTGTTAATTTGTAAAGGTTAATTAGTACCTTTGATTAATTTTGAAGATGTCTATTTTCTCATCCTTGCACTAATTCCAGGCATTATTTGCACTCCCATTAAAATTAAATGTATGCTTTGCAAGGGAAACCTGAGTATTCACAGATACACAGCCTTTTAAAATTAAATAATTTGCACAGGTAATATTCAAATGATGGATTCAAACTTAGAGGCAAACTTGTCCAGTATGGTATATTAAGCCCACCTTACAAGCATGTGAATATTCTTTGGGTCTTTCGGTAAAGTCACGTAGATAGGTTCAAAGAAAATAACAAAAAAACTACGACGTTTCGATCGCAACACAAGTGGTCATCAGGAAAAGGGGGTTAGCCTCTAAAGGCAAACTGCTTATGAAGGTTTAAAGATGGGCGTAGCCCAAGTGTCGGCAGCATGGGCGGGGAAACTAATGTTAATGTAGGGGAAAACGACACGGGCAGTGGGTCTCCACTCGTCAAAGGGCCGCCAGGCAAGCATTGCACCTCGCTCCACACACCCACACTGCTGACGGAGGTTGCTGCTAGAGGTGATGGTAGTAGTGCGTAATGATGGTGCTGGTGGTGGGCTTCCACCAATTAAAGGACCACCAGGTCTAAAATGGAAACATTACAGCCAGTTTTGACAAACTGGTTGATAACGTCCTTACAGTGATTGCTGAGTTTGTACCCATCTTCTCGGTTTAAATTGTACATATGTCTAAATATGGATGGTTTAATGAACGAATCTTTGTTGATAGCTGGTGGGTTTGCAAAGTACCTTCGTCTTAGAAAAATAAATTTCGTGTGAGCCCACCACATTAAAGCAATGATCAGCCACGGCCGAGGTATTGGTCCTACCGTGTTTCAGATCTGCCTTATGTTCACGGACTCAGTCCGAGACATGTCGCTTAGTTTCCCCAATGTAACTACTGCTGCAGAGGGAGCTTAGTTTGTAGACGCCGGGGTATTCCATGTCAGGGATCACATCCTCCACAGATGGGTCGTTACATTTAGGGACACATCTCGGACCGGGTCCGTAAACATAAGGCAGATCTGAAACACGGTAGGACCAATACCTCGGCCATGGCTGATTATTGCTTTAATGCGGTGGGCTCACGAAAATTATTTCTCTAAGACAAAGGTACTTTGCAAACCCACTGGTTATCAACAAAGATTCGTTCATGAAGCCATCCATATATACAGACATAGACACAATTTCAACCGAGAAGATGGGTACAAACTCAGCAATCACTGGAAGGATGTTATCAACCAGTTTAAGTCATAACTGGCTGTAATGTTTCCATTTTAGATCTGGTAGCCCTTTAATTGGTGGAAGCCCACCGCTCGGACCATCACTGTCCACTCCTACCATCACCACGAGCAGGAGCCCTTTATTGGTGGAAGCCCACCACCAGCACCATCATTACTCACTACTACCATCACCTCTAGCAGCAACCTCCACCGTCAACAGTGTGGGTGTGTGGAGCGAGGTGCAATGTTTGCCTGGCGGCCCTTTGATTGGTGGAGACCCATTGCCGGTGTCGTTTTCCCCTACATTAATATTAGTCGCCCCACCCATGCTGCTGACACACTTGGGCTACGCCCATCTTTAAACCTTCATTAACAGTTTACCTTTAGAGGCTAACCCCCTTTTCCTGATAATGACCGCTTGTGTTGCAATAGAAACGTAGTTTTTTGTTATTTTATTTGAACCTATCTACGTGACTTTACTGAAAGACCCAAAGAATATGAATTGCTGCAGTCACGGAAGCTTTCAGTAAAGAAGCATGTGACTGTTTAGTAATTCCCTGTAGAAACCAACATCCAATATGAAAATCTAATCACCGACTCCCGTGTAAATTGTCCCTGGTGTCCAGCACTCTGCATACCAAGCCATCCGGCCACTGAGCTTGCATTGAAGGTCTTCGTTCATTTACCTTGTGTCAGGGTGTGCGAGCTTGTGCGAGAAGGGTCTGGTACGTTTGCAGGATCTCGGCCTCTTCCTGCAGGGTACTGTCCAAATAGTCTTCCTCATGCTCCGGGACATCTGCTGTCACCTCTTCCATTGCCTCGCGCTCACTGCGAGCTTCCTCTTCTGTCCTCACCCTTCCGTCTGAGCAAATACAAATGTCCCATTTAAGCCTGCAGACTGATGAGGTAAGTGCTTTCAATGTCAGCATGACACATGAGGTATAATCAGCACCACGACCATGAGAGCCTTTCAAGTGCTCATAAAATGTTACTTTTATTAATTTTAATTTTTTACCTACGTGACTTTACCGAAAAAACCTAAATATGCAAGGAGCCCATGGAACCACTGGGACAAGAAGCGAGAGGTCCTGTGCCATCGCTTAGTACGGCTCGGGTCTGCTTTCCAACTGTCGTGGAAACCAGCAAAGGGTCCTCACTTTGCTTAATCACCAATTACGTCACAGCTATTGTCATTGCCATCTCCACATGAAATGTGCATCACTCCGTCCATCACCTGTGGGAGTGGTGGCTGAGGATGAGGAGGAAGAGGAAGATGTGGAGGGGGGTAGCACCCCTCCGGACGTGACAAGAGCATCCACCGCACGCTGAAGATTCCCGCGCGCGCTGCGCAGGGCTCTCTCTGCCATCTCGTAGTCGAACCCCAGCGCCATCACCTGCAGTGATGTGGACGTTGAAATCTCGACAGCAAAACTCCTTCACACCTTAATGTTCAGTAGTTGTCAGTAAAAAAAAAAAATCACCATTGTGATCAACGGCTAAGCCTCCCATAGCTGCAAAAACACGTTCCTTCGGAGTGGGCAGGTAGGAACTTGGTTGCACAGCGCATTCGTGCACGACAGAAAGCTCGCAGTCACGTGACGCACTTCAACCAATCCGGGAGCGTACAAATTTGGGAGGGGCTATGCACGACAGACAAATAATCCCTGGTGGGCAGTGTGGAACTGTTGTTCCTACCTGTATAAGTTGTTGATTAATGTGAACCAAGCATGGAATTGCTGGTTCAAACGTCGGTGCCAGCTACCAATATTCTACTTCAGTGCGAGGAACGTGTGATGCATGCCATGGATCATGTATCAATTCGTGCTACTTATAATTTGAAGAGAGCTAAGTTTTCAGTGTTGGTTTCTGGTTAACAATGTGGTATTTTGGTTATTTCGGCCCCCTCCCTGCCTCAATGATGAAATTACAACAATGCCCTTCTCCCCAAGAAAAGCATCGCTGAGCCTCATGACTCTTTTTAGGAGGAACAGATGACCCATTAGAAGCCCACTACAACTTTTGAGAACCCAGGTAAAATTACAGGAGGCTGAAAGCTGGATTCAAACCCCCGTCTCCAGTGCCAGCTCTGTGTTCTAAGTCACCAACTGAATGATACTACAGTGTTTGAAAATGTTTTGTTTCAGTAAATGAAATGTTAGGGGCCAGTCATTACTCATTGCATATGATTACGTTTTGGATCAGCACTCATCCTTTTCATGACGTTTGGCTAGTTTTATGTGATGTGTTATCACCTGGAGGAGAAGCTCTTCAGTAACATCTACAGATTCTTCATCTGCGTCATTGTCCGACAGAGCTAGTAGCTCTGGGTGGTCTTCCAAAATCTGGACATGCATGCACACACAGCTTACACTTACTCATGTGCACAACAACAACACCTTCCAACATGCACTACCAAGCGCAGTGAATTCACCACGGTATATGTGCCAAGCTACGTGCACCTTAACCTGCAGTATGGAAGAATACTATCATCACTGAAAGAGTCAAGGGAGATTGACTCTACGTGTTTTCTGGATTCAATAATCAGTGTTTGTACGCCACGGACTCCACCTATTGTATTGGAGCTGCTGGGTGCTGTTTGCTGCTCTAGACAATGTTAGTTTATCTTACATTGACACTGCCGCAGCATCACGCACTGCCCTGCAACATCAGTCACGCTCCTGCATACAGAGACCTCAAAACTCACAAGTACAATAAATCGTGCATAGTTCACACCTGACCCGAATGCAAACACTCTTGAAACACAAAGATCCCCCGTATAGCCTTAACAGACTCTTGGAGCAAGTGCTGTTAGCGAGCACCTATGAAGGCCGGCACGGCACACGAGGGGGTGGGTGGCCAGCACCACGCCCGGCCGCTTTTGTCTCCCCAGTGGCGATGTTTACACATCGCACAAGGTACTCATTTAAGGCTGAGTCGACCTAGGGGAGGCCCAGGACCGGTTTAGATAATCGTCACTGGTGTTAGCCGTGAGCGGGAATCTAACTCGGGTCACCGGGTTCGTAGGGCAGCGCGCTAACCGCTACCCTACCGCTCCCCACGTAAAATAAATTGTGCATAGTCCACACTTGACCCGAATGCAAACACGTTTGAAACACACACACCCATGCACACACGCCTCCTTCGTGTATGGATAGAAAAGCATTCTGACCTATTCACCTGTGTCTTAATGAATACAATGCTTGTCACTTTGATGAAAGGGAACGGTCTTATATCTCAAGGACAATTGTTTTCATAAAACGTATGCGATTTTCCCAGCAATGACTCACTCCCCAAGGACATTACCATTGGCTTGTAGAATATTTCAGTTTGTGAATTGTCATGCAGGGCTGGCGTGTCTGGAACTCGAGTTTGAGTTAAGCTTTAACAATTACCTTCCAATGTCAAATGAGAATTTACAGTCAGCCAACTCCAATCAACGGCACATTAATATATTAAACGAAATATTCAAAGTGCCCCCATGCTCAAATGAGTACAATATAGGGCTCGTCTCCTTTGGAAGCTGAACCAGTGGTGGAATTTCCACATTTCTATGGCAAGAACCAATATTTCAATTGGGACAACCAGTTCAGCAGGGTCACAGTTGGTTGCAAATATCGACCGGGATTAAACAAATGCATTTTCTATCAAGTATAATTCTTTGAAAACGTGGGTTGCTGCTCATCAAAATAACACCTTCTGTGATCTTCAACATATTTCACGGAGAGTCCCGTCCAGCGGCTCGCATTATCCCACCAACTGATCCCGTTTCTTCCCCTCTTCCTGTCCATTTCCCTCTGCAGCATCAACCGCGAACTTTGGGAGGGGTGGGGAAAGAAAACATGCGGGATGGGGCACCTGCAGAGCGCGGTGAACGTCGTTGTCGGCCTGCCGGAGGGCCTCTGCGGCGGTGCGGCTCGCGAATCCCATGGCCCTGAGATTGCGCAGCGAATCCGTGTCCACCCAGTGGCCCCCCGCCGTGCGGCCGTAGCGGCGCATGCGGCGTGCCTGACGCCTCTCTTCACGCTCGCGCTCGCGCATCGCCCGCCGCTCCTACGCGCACACGCACGGTGGCATGGCTATAGTGTGCAGGCGGTGCAACTGCATCACAGACCACACAGAGACATAGGTGCCAGATTGCAAATGGGAGGGGAGAAATTATACTGTGTCCAAAATTCTTTCCATGGACCACAAAGCTCATGCTTTGTGCACAATATTCTGCTGCACACAAAAGTCCAACCCATCTACCCATTCTATCAATTTGATTGTGATTGAGTGTTTTTTTTCATCATGTACAACCCTTGATGGAAATCCGTGAAAAAGAGCAAAGCTCACTGGATGCCTTCAGTCTAAATGAAGGTTTTGATTCTGATAGAGATTTGATGATACCTTTCCACTCTGGTCAAGTGGATCGGTGAAGGGGATGCCCAGGCCCTGTTCGGATATCACGAGTCACTAAAATTAGCCATGACTGGGAATCAAACTCATAATAAGGCCGGGTCAACAGCACAATCCGTTATCACTGCATCACTGCACTAAATTGTAAATAATGTATTCTGACAAACGTGATGTGATACATGCGCATGCATGATGAATCTGACATGAGAGTGTATTGTAACCTATATAATATTGTTTCTTTGCAAGGCAAGTTGGTTCATGCATAATGAGGCTTGGTGTCATGGTTGGTGACTCGTGCATAAAGAGCCACTTTGCTGAACAGCCAGTTGGAAGACAGTAATGCAAGTAGCTTACCCATCTATCTGTACTGAGCTTTGTGTGGTATATCTTTTTGTGCAGGACACTCTAAAAATAAATCCCGAGACTCTATATGGTTATGACACACCTCCCGTCTCTGCATGACGTGTGTGGCAGCCATCTCCAGGTTTCCCTCACAAGCCCGCAGCCCCAGACGAGCCTCCTGCGGCGTAAAGCCCAGAGACACGAGGTGGGCCAACTTCTCCCCGTCCACAGCCAGCCGCGACAGCAGCGTCTCTGCCTGCAAGCAACACACACGTGGCCAGACAAGTCAAACGCGAGTAATGCACCAGGCACATCATACACGAGCGTGATACACCAGGCATGTCATGCATGTGTAATATACCTAGCATGCCTCCTGAAAAACATTACCCCCTAGCAAAGCACTGGGGTATAATATTTATATTATTTTATTATTTCCCTTCTACGTGACTTTCCCGAAAGAACCAAGAATATGAATCCCTGCAGTCACGAAAGCTTTAAATCAAAATTTAACTGTGGTATAAGTTTAATTCATTGGAGAATTGCACTATATTGTGCATTGCCGATGCTGCTGCCCACAAACACTTGGCTTTATTTGGTGACCATCCATATAAGTAACTAGCGGGAAGTACCCGGCGTTGCCCGGGCAAAAAAGATACACACACACACATCGACTTACACACAGACATCGACTCACACACACGCATCGACTCGCACACATACACAGTGAGGGAAAAAAGTATTTGATCCCCTGCTGATTTTGTACATTTGCCCACTGACAAAGAAATGATCAGTCTACAATTTTAATGGTAGATTTATTCGAACAGTGAGAGACAATAACAACAACAAAATCCAGAAAAACACATGTCAAAAATGTTATTAATTTATTTGCATTTTAATGAGGGAAATAAGTATTTGACCCCCTCTCAATCAGAAAGATTTCTGGCTCCCAGATGTCTTTTATACAGGTAATGAGCTGAGATTAGGAGCAAACTCTTAAAGGTAGTGCTCCTAATCTCAGCTTGTTACCTGTATAAAAGACACCTGTTCACAGAAGCAATCAATCAGATTCCAAACTCTCCACCATGGCCAAGACCAAAGAGCTCTCCAAGGATGTCAGGGACAAGATTGTAGACCTACACAAGGCTGGAATGGGCTACAAGACCATCGCCAAGCAGCTTGGTGAGAAGGTGACAACAGTTGGTGCGATTATTCGCAAATGGAAGAAACACAAAAGAACTGTCAATCTCCCTCGGCCTGGGGCTCCATGCAAGATCTCACCTCGTGGAGTTGCATTGATCATGAGAACGGTGAGGAATCAGCCCAGAACTAGACGGGAGGATCTTGTCAATGATCTCAAGGCAGCTGGGACCATAGTCACCAAGAAAACAGTTGCTAACACACTACGCCGTGAAGGACTGAAATCCTGCAGCGCCCGCAAGGTCCCCCTGCTCAAGAAAGCACATATACATGCCCGTTTGAAGTTTGCCAATGAACATCTCAATGATTCAGAAGACAACTGGGTGAAAGTGTTGTGGTCAGATGAGACCAAAATGGAGCTCTTTGGCATCAACTCAACTCGCTGTGTTTGGAGGAGGAGGAATGCTGCCTATGACCCCAAGAACACCATCCCCACCGTCAAACATGGAGGTGGAAACATTATGCTTTGGGGGTGTTTTTCTGCTAAGGGGACAGGACAACTTCACCGCATCAAAGGGACGATGGACGGGGCCATGTACCGTCAAATCTTGGGTGAGAACCTCCTTCCCTCAGCCAGGGCATTGAAAATGGGTCGTGGATGGGTATTCCAGCATGACAATGACCCAAAACACACGGCCAAGGCAACAAAGGAGTGGCTCAAGAAGAAGCACATTAAGGTCCTGGAGTGGCCTAGCCAGTCTCCAGACCTTAATCCCATAGAAAATCTGTGGAGGGAGCTGAAGGTTCGAGTTGCCAAACATCAGCCTGGAAAACTTAATGACTTGGAGAAGATCTGCAAAGAGGAGTGGGACAAAATCCCTCCTGAGATGTGTGCAAACCTGGTGGCCAACTACAAGAAACGTTTGACCTCTGTGATTGCCAACAAGGGTTTTGCCACCAAGAACTAAGTCATGTTTTGCAGAGGGGTCAAATACTTATTTCCCTCATTAAAATGCAAATCAATTTATAACATTTTTGACATGCGTTTTTCTAGATTTTGTTTTCGTTATTCTGTCTCTCACTGTTCAAATAAACCTACCATTAAAATTATAGACTGATCATTTCTTTGTCAGTGGGCAAACGTACAAAATCAGCAGGGCATCAAATACTTTTTTCCCTCACTGTATCGACCTACACGCACACACATATGAACTTACACACACACGTTTGAACTTTTCTATTTACTAACTCGGTTTTTAAAGATTAGTTTTCTATGTACATCATGTTAGGGAAAGAACCAAGGAAGAGGGGAAATGCAAACAATTGTTAATGCACCTTTGAGGATCAGAACACTGTAATCGAAGGTGAAGGTCATACTTAACTTGTATAATTTGCCTTTGTCTTGTATTGAATGCTAGGAGTCATAATTGTATAAAAAGTCGTATATTTGTACTGTAGTCTTTGTTACTGTTGTTTTTAATAGTACTGTAGTAAGGCGCTTGAGGAAGCACAGATGGTCTATAATTTGTAATGCATAAAGTTATATTGAAAAGTAAAATATGAGCTGTGTCTTCAGAGAGCCACATTTGAACTGCCCAAGAACTGCACGTGGCTCACGGACTGCGGTTTGACCACTGCTACATTTTCTTATGAAATCTGACCACTCCATGATGAAACTCCAAGACATATGTGTGCAAGCTGCAAATATGGAAGTGTTCCTGCTTACAGGTAGCTTCACAATGAGAAGACGAACATATGTGATCTAGAGGGAGAAATTGTGGCTGCGTGCATACCTGCACATCTCACCTGGCTGAGATGATGTATTGCCTGCTCAGAATTACCCTGGTGATACCACACGATGCCCTGCAGCAGGTACAGACGAAGGAAGAGTGCCTGCTCACGCCCGCTGCTCCCCTGTTCATGGACACACACGATGCATTCTTACAATACCTATATTTGTGCTTATCTATATTTTATTTCAATTGTGTTATCGGCATTGTTACGATACCAAGAATCCATTTGCAACTCTTGCAGAGCAGTGCATACATCTTTTGTTAGAGAATGGCCTATGGAAGCACTTATCAAAAAACTACTTCTTAGACTAAATTATTATCCACCCATTAGGTTGTACTCTTTCCCACATGCCCACTATGACAAAAATATCATCGCATGGCAGCCAACCGACTTTTTTTTATTATAAAAGCTCGAATTTTAGCCCAATTTGATTTGATAGTTTATTTCGTGCAGTCATTAGTGACAAGGCTCAGACCATCAGCTCTCTACATATGAGAACTTAGTTTAACCACGCATGGCTACCACAATGCTACCTCAGAATCTCAGCAGTGTAAGAAGCTCAGCGCTCCAATTGCTGAACCACCGCAGCCACCTACCCCAACATTAAACAATTTGGTGATAATGCATTGGTAGTGGTACACAAGCACAAAAAACCCCAAAAAACTAAACGCATTCGTTAAAAACACTGCCTGAGAATGAAAAAGATATAGGAGGCGACGTTTGAAACCGACAGCCCTTTTTCACATCAGTTTTTTTTATACATGTTGTGCTGTGTAGTGTCATGTCACGACCACATGCCTTAAGGGAGTAGAGCCTCTCCAGGTTGACCCCGTAGCACTTGTTGAGCGTGGCTTGCGCCGACACCAGACGGTCGTGGGCATCGGGCAGCGCGTCGAGGCTCTGCAGGCGAAGGTAGGCCCACACCACGTCGAGGCACAGCACCGCAAAGTTATCTACGGCCGACAGCAGCTCCGAGCGGCACTGCCTGAGAAACAACAACAACGCTTCTTTTTGTCAGCATGTTTTTTTACACTGCCTGGCCATGTGCTGTAAGCAAGCACTTGTTATTACAACTGACACAATCACAAGGAGGTAACAATACTGCACATGGCCTGCATCTGCAGTTGACAATTTGCATTCGCTCATTTTGTTAACATCAAGCTGCCAGAGAGAGTTGGACAACAACAAAAAAACACAGACGTGTCACAAGGATTGTACGCATGTATGCTGAACTTATTTCATACCGTACGTAGCCAACCGTGCTAATCGGTGGTGCGGTTTTAGTGAAGCAAGGTGCCAAGGTTTCCCACGATCTAATGAAGCTACACAAGAGGGAATGATCTATGTCTGCTTGAATGGCTGTGGGTGGCGGACAATCGCACTTGAACTCCCGGTCGGCGTCCAGCAGGAGCAGCAGGGCAGATGAATGCTCCCCCCGCTTCAGCATCGCACGGCCCTTCTCGTGCAGCGACATGGCCAGCATGAGAGCCTGCACACAGCCACAGCACACATACAACCACGACGATATAAAATACCCATTAATATTCCATGTGGATCACGACCATTCACCCAAATACAATCAAGCAAAACAAATAACATGATTTAGCACGAATAGAATTGGCAAAATATTCCAAATGCAAGGACCCGTTTGAAAGAAATTTGTAAGATCCATTGAGGCGTTCTTGAATATATCATATACTGGGATATTACAAACTACTGGGACAAGTACTGTTATATATATTTTTGCACACAGCGTTGGTGTACGGTGTTTCTGCAATATTTTGCTGTCTTTTCTTGTATTTTCTGTTTGCACTCAGTCACATATTCACTTTAAGATGTTTTTTTGTTCATGTTTTTGTTTTTTGTTTGTTGCGGTTGCACCCGATTCAAGAGCCGAATGGCTCACAGGGCTATACCTAAATAAATGAACTTGAACTAAAAACAGATAATAGCAAATAATTGTGTTTGTTATGTAATACAATTTTGATGTTGAACCCCATCATATCAGCTACTGATTTTTAAGTGAAGTCAGCTTTGGGAAAAGGCAGACAAAGTTCAGATACCACATGTTATCTCTTTTCATTTCCAGGAATTAAACCTGGTTTACCAGGATTGTAGCACATTTTCTTGGTTCTTTCGGTAAAGTCACGTAGAAGGGAAATAATAAAATAATAAAAATAAAACATAATAAATAATTCTCACGACGTTTCGGAGGCAACACAAGCTTCCGTCTTCAGGTGGAACCGTCACAGCACGATAGCTGTATCAAGTGATATCTGTATCAGCTGTATCAAGTATCAAGTGATACGGCAATCGTGCTGTGACGGTTCCACCTGAAAACAGACTCTTGTGTTGCCTCCGAAACGTCGTGAGAATTATTTTATTATGTTTTATTTTTATTATTTTATTATTTCCCTTCTACGTGACTTTACCGAAAGAACCAAGAAGATGAATCCCTGCAGTCACGAAAGCTTTAAATCGAAATTTGTAGCACATTGTTGTGACAATTACACCACCACTCTCATATACTCACACACAACTGATGATAATGCACCAATCATATTCACAATACATGATTATTTGCAGATGCAAGATGAAGCTCAGCAGCAACTCTAAGACCCTTCTCTCTGAGTGATTACTTCACCTTTTTCTCTTGCTGGGGGATTTGAATGGGGTTCCCCTTTTGATCAGCAATCTGCAGATATGGTGTGTTGGCTGGAGCTTCCGAGTCATCATCTGAGCATGCAGGCACACGCGCACAGCAGATATAACATAGTTCAGGACGTGGTGTTAATGGAATCACATTACAGTGAACAAGGTCACATTCTGATCCATGACTATGATCTGCTTATAGGTAATTAATAGTGTGCTAGTTCATGTCGCGCGATTAATTATGTAAGGAATGTGGCCGAGCATGAGCTACCACTGAAAACACTGCTGCTTACAATCTGAATTACCTTAATTAAAATTCAATAAGTAATGAAATCCACTTGTTGTCTTTTTACAATTGGAAGATAAGTAAAAGAGTGCATTATTGCCAAATGGATAAGTTGGTTGTAAAAGCTTACAAAAATGTACATACATTTTTTTTTTACTTTACACAAATACTGAATATATTGTAATAACAGCATACAAACCTGCATACACTTTCGAACTATATTATGAAATAGCAGCCTCTTTACCAAATGGGGTCACAGTTTCCATTAAAATGTTAAGCTGTCAAAGCTCACTGAATAATCTACAGCACGCTTGGACTTCCCGAGTGCATGCCAAACCGATGTTTAATTCCCACTCGCCTTGAGCCATATATTCATTGAAATGGATTGGAAATTAAGGAAATGTGTGGAATTTCTGTTATCACCCAAAGCTCAAATCAGGCCATCCCCAACTGTGGACGTAGGACTGCTTTCCTAGTCTGACAGTGGTTCATGGATTACAAGTTTATCTTTGAAATACTGGAGGCAGAACGGTGGCGAAGCGGTTAGTGCGCTGGGCTACGAACCCGGCGACCCGGGTTCGTTTCCCACTCATGTATACCAACACCAATGACGATTATCTGAACCGGTCCTGGACCTCACCCCCCCCCCTAGGACGATTCAGCCTCAAATTAATAGCTGGTGCAGTGTGTACGAATATCGCCAGTGGGGTGACAAAGGCGGTCGGGCGTGGTGCTGCCCAACCCACCCCCTCGTGTATTGTGCCAGCCTTCATAAGTGCTGCTAACAGCACTTGCCCAACAGTATGCTAAGACTATGCGGGGGATATGTCTTTGTTTTTTAAATACTGGGTTAATTCAGGGGTGGAGTGATCTGGCAAACCTATTTTCTTAACAAAATCCTGTTATTTCCATGAAGACAAAACCTCAGCCTGGTAATAGTTTGTATTGTTATTTATAGTGAAACCATTGAAAAATATCGCAGACCAATTTTTGAAACACGCAATCCAATGCTACGGAATTTACTGTTTAGTGGGAGTATGAAAACCTGGACTACCTGGTGCATGGCATTCATGAACTGCGTGGAGATGCAGCGAACAATAAGTCAATGTTGCTTTGCATGTAGTTACATTTTTAAGCTTCGGGAATGCGATTATCAATGAAAATGACAATTTTCAGGGGTCCACGAAACACCCCCAAATTATATTAGGACACGGTATATCCACCCACATTGTTATGAAAACACACTGCAACGAGTCGTAAAAGTGCCCAGTCTATGGCAACAGTACCTATGTCGGCCAGAAGCTGTGCACCCTGCCGTGTTCGCGCCAGCCTCAGCTGCTGCTCCTCGCTCTCAGTGAGCCTGGCGCTCCGTCAGCATTAAAGGCACAACCATGATCTGGGCGGCAGGGCGAACACCTTGCTCCTGCAGACTCCGGCCTGCAACCACACATACCGCACGTACACAGCACACAACTATAGCCACTGCACAGCGATGACACGAAATGACATGGCATCGTACCGCCTTAAATGCAGAATTGTTACCGACTGCCAATCGGCATAGACCGAAATAACCCCACCTTGGTCCAGTTTTACACATCCATTAATCATACCACATATACAATGACTTTGTTGCCCAATTCACTCATAAGTTGTTTTGCACATGAATAACCAACACAATCGGAGTATGTGTATTCGTTATTCTCTCTTACCGTCTTCTATGATGCGCCCAGCGGATATAAGCTTCAGGTTAACAGAAGGGATATCGCACAGCTGGCCTATTCTGTATGCGAGGGTAAGAAGTGATGGGAGAATATACAAAAATGCAATGTTAATGGTTTAATGATTTTTACCAAGCATAATTAGAATTGCAAATGTGACATATAATGCTCATTGAAGAAAAAAAAATCATAAAGGGAATGACCAAGTGTGATGTATCCTGAACTGTGACTGCATTCATTAGACCTCCTTTGCCAGTACAAAAATATAATAGGGTTTTTCCCATTTTTTCTGGCAACAAAACTGAAACCTTTTTTATAAGGAATCATGTGTGCATTAACCACAATACTTGTGGTCAAAATACAAACAAAAACACACTGATAATATATGCATTGTCCTTGAAACTGATTGATCCACACCAGAGATGGCTTTCTTTGGTGTAGACCAATCAGTTTCAAGAACAATGCATATATTATCAGTGTTTTTTTTGCATTTGACCACAAGTATTGTGGTTAATGCACACATGATTCCTGATAAAAAAAGGTTTCAGTTCTGTTGCCAGAAAAAAGGGGAGAAACCCTATTATTATATTGTGACTGCACTGCCTTCTGCATGTCACAGCTCAAAAGTGCACGTGAAGTGACCGAGCGCAGTGCTGCAAAAGCTCACGTTGCCTTGAGCTGCTGGCCTGTGATGTCGAGTCTCGTTTCGAGTGACCCCGTCTCAAGACGGCCGCCCTAATAAACAAACCACAGCATGTCACCTTCACTCTCATCGTCACCATCTGTCCTCGTGATACTGTAGCATGTCAATTGAAGATATATTTCAACTGGAGCAGGATTGTGGTTATCATTTGTTAGGCAATATATGTGCTAACATTTGCACAGCATCTACTATGATGAGCAATGTAGCACACTAATTGTGTATATTTATCGGAGTCCCTCAGACTTATGACCAGTTCACCGAACAAAATAGTTGGAGGAAAACTACTGGAAAATAATGGGATTATGGATATCTTTGGAAATAATTGAAAGCAGACTGAGATGAGTGATGGCAAAGAGGCGAATAAATGCAGATAGGAGTGCTTTTGAAAAATTGTATTTGACGATGAAAAGCAGTATGCCCATTTGCCCAAAAACACACATTTTAAATCAGTGCACATTACCTGCCATGACATATGGATAAGAAACATGGAAATATTCAAAGTACGCAAAAAAATTATGCATCCTAGAATTTACACTGCGTGGCAGATAGAGGAAAACATAATCAACTAGACAATGAATGCAAATTCGAGACATCATATTGGCTATTAAGAACATTTGGAACAATACATCACTAAAAGACATGATGGCTTATGGATGAAAAATGGTGACGGGATGACAGCCGAAGGAGATACGTGATCAAGAGGGACATCACAAAGATGGAGTGATGAGACTAAATCATGTGCAAGAGCAAGATGAATTGTGGCATTGCAAGACTGACAGAAGTTAGGCCTTGAGGCCTTTATCCACCAGTCGATAGATCACGGTTGCAGCAATGATGTCCCAACAAATATTCTCATGAGTAGTTTATTCTTAGCCTTACCGTACACATCCAGTTATTTTTAACTCCATGACTTTCATACCATCACCGCTGCTCATGCCTTGCATTATGCAATATGACAGTAAGTGAGCAACGTAAATAATTAAACACATCGGCCATCTCCGCACGTCGATTAAATCTTGAAATTTTACTTCTAGTGTTCAGTTACGGTGGTTGTAGCTCTACACTGAGAGAAAAATAATCCATATTCACTGGAAATTTGGAAATGATGTCCTTGCCCTACACTTTGCTCTGTGCCACGTTTTTCCGATCTGCTCTTTTCCCTGTGCTGCAATGTGCGCGTTATTAACCCCAGGTCTGGCCATGCGGTATCGGAGAGTGGCGAGGCCAGACTGCTTGAAGGCAGCCTGCTCGTGGAGCCTCCGCAGGGCATGCAAGCGCAGCGTCTCCAGGCTTGCCAGCACCATTGACAGCGCCGCACTCAGCTCAGAGCTGTACCGTGCTCCCAGCTCCTGCCAAACACCCGGCATGCACAAATACACACAACAAGGACCACACACACGCAGAGGAGTGTATCAGTTATTAATGGAGCAGTGCACTACACAGCACGTAAATACCAAAAATAGAACATGTTAAAAGTATAAGGTCTACATTGTCAACAGAGGGCAGTGCAGCCAAATATCCCTTGTATTTGTAATGTAGCTTTATGCTCCCGCATCTATGCTCCACACCTTCACCAATACGCACTGACTAGTGTGAATAAGTGTGGTCAAATAACCACTATGATATTCACGCCATGTAGAAGCCCTCATCCAGTAATATTCTGACAAAGTATCCGTATATGTAAACAAATGAATGGCTTTCCATGGTCCGTATTTAATGATAATTCTCAAGGATTCGAAAAAATATGACCTCTTGCTGTATTAAGAATATCAGTGTCGAGGAATGCAACCGAGACATTTGCAGACCTTGAGTGAAATGCAATGTAAACCAGAACTGAGGTGTGTGGAGCAGTGCAGCGCAATTACCTCCAAGGCAGCACCAGCTCCTCCACTCTCAGTGTAAGGCTCAAGCCACAGCTTCACCCCGTCCCTCCTCAGAGCATCCCGCACACGCACCTGCAAGTGCTCCTCTAGGAGAGAGCCTGTCTCCATCTGTGGAACTAGACAGGGGCAAGGCAATGCGATGTTTACATTTTGATTTTAATATAAAAAAAGGGGGTGCCAAAGTGGCTCAGAGATCAAAGCGTTGAGCGTGCACTGCCGAGATCTTGGGTTGGAATCTTGACAGTCGTCTACAATTAAACTGGGTGCTCGGGTGTAGTGAGTTGATGGTCTCAGCACGGTCACCAATGACTGCACAAAGAATACCATCTTCCATTTGATTTTCCACTTAATTTGGCATATACAGGGCCACTCACACCCCAAATGGGCACCCCCAATTGCGAGGCTGATGGTGCCACCTGCACATTTTTTTGGTATAAGTCATGAGAAAAATTGCTACAGTGAGGCACGCTGGTCTGTGAGATTTTTAAAAAGAATTCTTCTTTAACGACGTGATATTCAGAGCAAAATTGTAACAAAAATGTATGGTAAAAAAAAACATTTCCAGTGGAGTGTGGACCATATTTATGTTTACATGAACATTCAATTAACGAAAAACAAAATATGTATACGGGCGATAAGTTTATGAAGTAATATATCAAACATAAATAGTAGACAATTACACATTTAGGGAGTCCATGCAAAAGCATGGTCCTACAAGAAAAGGAAAATGGGTTTAGCTCAAGGGAAGAACAAAGTAATGGAACCATCAAAAGGAATCGCTGAAGTTTTTGACAAGTTTGAAAGGGCAGTCTAAAGTGCATCATAAAAACAACCAGTCAGCCCAACACATAACATCTGGTGAAACCTTTCACAAAGGACAGGCAACTGTGAAAACAGGTCAGCACGAGGCGGTGTTACAAATGCAGGGGGTACAAGTGTGGCGACGGTTGCTGCTATTAGTTCAACCTTGCGAAACACTATTTCCACATTGTGTGGGGTTAATCAAATCTTTAAATTGATGCTGCATTACGGGAAAAGGAAATATGGTTTGGTGCTTTAGAGTTCGAATCGTTGGCAAATACCATGTAGGTTCAAGGTTTTGGTTTATAAAATATCTCAAATGAAAATTCATCTTCACTTGCGTGACTTTAAATGACACACCAAAAGGGTGAAAATTGTGTTTTATGCAAACATCCAGAATCCAATTCTATGAAGCATTTGTTTTAGGAGCCGTCCATAAATGACGTCACGCACCTGGGGGGGGGTCAGACATTTGTGAGGATGTGTGACGAGGTGGGGGGGGTTGAGAAATGTGACGTCACATCAAAATGCGCAACTTTAAATATATAATTGTTATAACACTCCTACAACATCAGAGTGCAGCGCCACATTAAATACGCACTACAATGACAATAGTTTAGAGCGATTTGAAGCATGTTTTATTTATTTTTTTGGGGGGGGGGAGCTGTGACGTAATAGTTGAAAAATAACGTGACGTCATTTATGGACGGCCCCTTAGTCCAGCGTGAAGTGTGGGTCACATAACCCACAGAACCCTCATCCAGCAGTGGACTGACACACGGTTCTGTACACGTACTGCTTTAAATGATCAAACCACGCCGTACGTTCCCAGAAGCCGGGCAGAGTTGAGTGTCACACTGGGAGAGATAAACACCCATCAGGCATAACGGGTAAATATTGTTATAGGATGCAGGGCTACTTGGGGATGGCAGCAAAGGGCACGACTGTAACCAGCAATGTTGACCTGTGCTTCAATGCCCCCCCGTATATAGTCTTCTGCTGATGATAGCAAAAACAAGAGGAGGTTTTGCGTAGAATTCGGAGCCGAATATTCGACGGGGCTTGAGTGAATTACAATGCGAGTAGTTGATGGTTTAGACATTACATTTATAATCGTTTGACTGCAAGTCTCTATGCAAGATAAAATTTGAGGCAATTCGTCAATTAAAGTTCTTAGATGAATATATTAGAACGTTATAAACTAAACATTACATTTCCTCATGAAAAATTGTTTTGCAATTCCAAATGCAACATCGAAAATACAACAGCGACCACAAATAGCCCCCCCTACACACACACAACACAAACACGACACTGAAGCCGTTCACAGCCACAATACAGAACTACCACGATTAGCATTATTGTTGACAACGCAGTTAAGCATTATAAGCGCCGTGTTATTGTACGACACGGTTACATTTAAATGATATTAGCGTCGCACTGTACGTACAGTGACGAGTCACGCAATTGTGTACGTGCTCAAGCGCAAACTGCGACACGCGTCAATTGCGCTCCCGTATCGCAAATAAATCTCCTATCACTCGCACGTCACGAATCACAAGAAGCGACAATTTAAGCGACGCTTATTTTTATATTTTTTTAAACTTGCGATACCTTTTTTTGCGCGTGTGAGCAGAATATAGACCCGGAGCTGAGCGCACGTGGACAGTGCGCACGCTGAAATTTGCATATTCATGAGTAGGCGGGGCCTCGCTCCGCTATCGGGCCAATCACAGCTCGGTGGCAGTTGTGACACGCCCCTTTTTAGCATGGTGATTGGCAGCGCGTGTTTTTGTTTCTCTCGTGTTGAACATTCAAGTTCAATTTCGATTTAAAGCTTTCGTGACTGCAGGGATTCATCTTCTTGGAAATAATAAAATAATAAAAATGAAACATAATAAAATACAATTCTCACCACGTTTCACCTGAGGACGGCTGCTTGCGTTGTGGCCAAAACGTCGTGAAAATTGTATTTTATTATGTTTTATTTTTATTATTTAATTATTTCCCTTCTACGTGACTTTACCGAAAGAACCAAGAAGATTCAAGTTCATTGATTAGGTATAGCCCTGTGAGCCATTCGGCTCTTGAATCGGGTGCAACCGCAACAAGCAAAAACAAAAACATGAACACGAAAACATCTTAAAGTGAATATATGACTAAATGCAAACATAAAATCCAAGAAAAGACGGCAAAATATTTTAGATAAAGCACCGTACACCAACGCTGTGTGCAAAAATCCCAGTGGGATGCAAGTCAAACAACAACAACCACAAGACAACTTAGATTAAGGCCATCAGTCTTACTCCGTACTACAACAAACAAACATGGCCAAACCAAAAAACTTTTAGAAATCACCAAAATAAAGCCATGAAAGCAATGAAACAGTGATCATAGGAACTGTGACGGAATTTTCACAATAAACGACATAAACAACATGTACTACCAAAACCCTGCAGCCATAGCTGGCTTCGTATATCTGTCAACCGCCTAATCAATCTTAATACAGATCAATTCAGGATCTTATTGGTGACCCCGTACCCCTTATAGATCTCAACGTTCATCCTACAAAGTCCCATCACAAGGGAGAAACACAAACAAATAGATACAAACAAATGTTTGGGGGCCATCCATAAATTACGTCACGCACCTAGGTGGGGTGGGTCAGACATTTGTGACGATATGTGACGAGTGGGGGGTGGGTTTGAGAAATGTGACGTCACGCGATTTTGGACGATTTTGACCCCCCCCCCTTACGTCACAAGGCGTCACAAAAAGTCAGACCCCCCCTCAAATATGACGTCACAAAGCTCTGCCCTCCCCAAAAAAATAAAACATGCTTCAAATCGCTTTAAACTATTATCATTGTAGTGCGTATTTAATGTGGCGCTGTACTCTGATGTTGTAGGAGAAAACATTTATTTATAAAAAGGTCCATTTAATTCAGTAGAACGTGTTGTCTATATTTAGTTAAAGTTGCGCATTTTGATGTGACGTCACATTTCTCAAACCCCCCTCTCTAGGTGCGTGACGTCATATATGGACAGCCCCTTATTCAATCAGCATTCACTCGGCTGATCTTTGGCAAGCAAGAGTGAAAGAGCTTTCAATGTACATTACAGTATGTATCTTTTCACATACATAAAGAAACAAAAAAACTACATTTTAGTTCATCAGCCCTATTGCCTTTTCACACCAAATATTATCAAGCAGCATTTGATTTCGCAAGAAAACTATGGACTGGTTTCGAGTTTCGATATTTCTGGGTCTCATCACCAGTCAGGCGTGTTAAAATAATGCTGCTGGATTATCATAGTATTGGCAAAAGTAATCTATGTGAACATATGGAATAATGAACTTATGGAATAAGGATGAAATCTTGATTAAACAAATGCTGCTTGGTAATATTTGTCTGGAAAGCCAATAGGCTGATGGACTACATTTATTGTATCTCTCTGGAGACTCACCTATTTCCACTAACTCACATTTTAAAAATGCTTTTTTTATTTTACGTTTTCGACCAGTTATATTTATATCGTGGGACCTTTTTTCACCTTTTGGCATTTTCTGGTCCGACACTGGTGAGATTAGGCCACAAAGAAGGCTTTCTCTGGTGTAGGCCAATTAGTTTCAAAGACAATGCATATATTATAATCACAGCATGTTTTTGTTGCGTGTTCATCACAAGTACGTGTGGTTAATGCAGACTTAATTCCTTACAAAGGTGTATATTTGGTGTTTGAACATCTTAACACCTGTTTTATTGCCAGAAAGGGTAAAACCTTTTTTAATTTTCATACAGTTCCCTATTCCTATTACATGTGAAGCTCGTACCGATACTTGCTGTGGGTATTGCGACCTATGTAACCATGATTGTAGCGAATATCTGAACTGTATAACGTCTACCATTGCAGGATGTCCATAAACCTCATTGGGCCCTTCCTGCTGAAATAAATAACATATTTAATTATTCTCAACAGAGGAGTGTTAAAATATCCAACGTGCATTGAAATTGGTGCCGGACATGTAGAGGCTTTGAAATAAAAAATGTCTCTATAATTTCACGTAACATTTTAGTGCGTTATTGTGGGGGCCGACGTCCACCCCACCGTCCTCGCTAGACAGGTGGGGCACGACGTCCACCCCTTCGGGTCCCTCCTCCACCGCGTCGGTCGGTTCGAGCCGGGCCCCCGCCAACCGAGTGATCGTGCTGCTGGCTCACAGCCACGTGGAGTTAACCCACACACCCGCGGACACCACAGCTAACGCTAACGCAGCGGACAGCGGCACGCGAGCGCCCGCACCTGCGAGCGATGACCTCACCGAGCGATGACCTCACCGAGCGATGACCTCACCGCGCGCCCGTGCTGCGGCTCCGCGTCCACTCTCACAGCGCGTTGTCCCGCGCAGTCGCTCCACACACAAATCACAGACACCACACCGATGCTCTGTGCTAACTTTCATTCGCGGCGCAAATAAACACTACCGGGGGAAATATTTTGCGAGAAGAGCCTAGCTTACTGCTGCCTAAGTGCCCAGTCACTCAAATGTCATACCACCTACCTCGAATCTGTACTCACGGCGTCGCATGGACGCTGTGAGAGTCGGAGGGAGAAGGACGAGAGAAAACTTAAACTAGCACTGCCTCGTAGCAGCACTCGCTGGCATCACACAGATGCTGCGAGCGGCTCGAGGAAGCAGGACGGCAGGGAGTGGGTCTTGGCGGCCCAGAGTTTGAAGACCAGAAACCGACAATGGGCTAAAATTTTTATTCCCTTAACTTCAAAGGCCCAGGGTGGCATTGTACCGCGCGGCCAATCGTGAGCCTACCTGTGGTTACCGCCCCCTGTTACCGTGTCCTCCGTGGAGTGCCTCGGTGGCGGCGGCGATCATCTATTGTCCCTCGTTGCTCATTGTCTGGAAGGGTGCCCGGCTGGCAAACACACACTTGCGAGTGGGGGTTGGGAGGGGGTAGTGGCGCTGCAATTCTCCTGACCTCATGGTCTGCTCTTCTTGCTTAATATTCCACCCTCAGTCCCTCCCGATGTCGTGTATAACTCATTGAGGCTGGACCAGTGAACCTTTAATTTTTTCCGCCCATATAATTTTAAGCCAACTCGGGCACCGCAATGTGATCTGTCCTGCGTGGGTCAGCCAATCTCCTGGCACCGGGAAACCGTGGGACTCTCCTCCTAGGGACCCTTCGAAAGAAAACCCGTTGCGCCAGGCGATCCCCCGCCAGGCCGTGGCACAACAGTATCTATAAACAGATCACCTTGCATATTCCCTACACATTTTGTATGTAACGTTATAGAATTAATGTTTAGAGGTGGCCAGGTGGTTCAAAAATCACAGGACTCATCTGGCACCGTTGAGATCCTAGGTTTAAATCCAGACAGTTGCCCGTGCTTTCAACCAGGTTCTCAAGTGTAGCTGAGATGATGATCTCAGCCTCGTCACCATTAATTGCACTAAAACACACTCTCACACTAAATTTGGCTCTGAACTTAATAAAGCTAAATTCTAGCAGGTAGGAAAATGCTGATATACTTTGTGGACCATAGGTCACTTAAATAATCTGAGGTAGTTATGTGATATCCTCTTCTGTGGGACGTTCTCTAACCCAAATAATTACACTGCTCTGTTCAGAGATGCAAATTAATACCTCTTATGACATGACACAATAGCATGATCAGGATAACATTGGTGTGAAATTATACAAATTAAAACATGAGCAAAATAGGCTTAAAATGCATCTGCATATAAAAATAAATAAGATTACAACATTGTTACTTCTTGTTTCGTTCTGTAGCTTTGAGAATTAAATAATGCACCACGACCTAAGCTTGGTTTATTCAGCCTGGACCGCTTCACTGAAGTGTTCTCTTTGAGTTGTGCACAACTGTGGCGCGTTGCTGACAGCCTACCCAGCCTCTTATACTCCTTGTCTTTCCGTATTGGCAAAGAATGAACAAATACATCAATTAACAAATGCCAGACCATCGTTTACTCAGATAATTTGAAACTTAATTTATTGTTTGGCATGCACACATAATACGGTACTTTACAGTGTCATTATTCATCATCATCACGATCCATGGGCAGATAGCCCGTCGGTATCCAATGCACATTTCGTCATTTGTTTCCACTTTCCTATCTCTTATGCCAATATGCTCAAGTAGTGCACAATTTTCTGCCACCAATCTCTTCTGATGTCGTCGTCGAGCCATTCTCCGTGAGGTCTTCCTCTCTTCTGGTTCCCTCCATTTGTCCAGACAACACACTTGAAATGTTCCTGTTGTTGTCCATTCTCTATGTGTAGAAACAGTGCCAATTTACTTCTCGTCACTGCCTGCATAAGGTCTTCTTCTCTGTGCAATTTTTTTCTTACTTCTACGTTGGTCACTCTTTGGGTCCAGTTTAGATGCAGTATACGCCTAATTATTGTACCCGCAAATTACAAAAAAATTATGATTCATTGCAATCATTGTCTCCTACTGCGAAAATTTGGTAGAACCACCCTGAAAAAAGTCATGGAACTTATTGACACTTTCCTGGATCAACAAGCATAATAAATAAAGACAATGTTTTGTTTTGTCTTGTTATATATGTTCACGATTGATTAAAATTATAAGACTACGTTACACTGCGCAAACACTATATATCATTCAATATTCAAAAGTTAAATTTTTTATGAACATTAAACAATTGTATAACTTTATCACGAGTAAAATACAAATGTACATTTTATTTTGAGAACAGCATTATTGATTCATAAAATCAGTCAGCTTTCACACATACGTTATCTATATGGCCAAATTTGCCAAACCCCACTCTCTGCTTAAAACACTTCACCAGAGATATCCGCAGGTGCCTTCGCGCGGGGAATAGAAAACTGGCTCCTTAATGAGGCTGAACATCGGGTGGCCTGAAGCGTGCAGGACACAGCCATTCCTTAATGATGTGGGTCTGCAAGCGTGCCGGAGGGGGAACTCAACCACTGACACTGAAAATGCAACGAGATGACACGGCTGGAAGACAGCGGGCACAGGAATACTTTAACGAGTCGAGGCAACTGGAAGCCTTCCTGAGAGGGGTGTTGCCAACTTTAGCCAGGTTTTTGCGATGCCGAGCAATGCATTTTCGTCAAAGTGACTTGCGACAAAGTTAAACACCTTCTGGGATGATCGCATTTATTGCAGATTTGAGGATTATTGATTATTATTGGTGCGTATTAAGGGTTTACGAATTACTTTACTACGTGTAATATGGAATACATGGTCGAGTAATATCGTTCAAAATTACTTTATAAGTTCTACTTAAGTACATCTAGTGACTTTTTTATGGTTCGTTTGGTGACTTTTATCTTTAAGGAATTGGTGACACTGCCTGATAGCAGCTGCTGAATTCGGACAACGTCTCCTGAAAAAAGAACGTGGCCATACCCATATACAGCCTGCCAGGCTTCACATCACAAACAGATGTGTCCTGCTAGCGTACTTCATCATACACAGTCACAGCATGCAAGGGTTATGAGAGAAGGATGTTATTCAATAAGATTCATCACCTGCGGATGCCCTTAAGAGACTCGAGCATGGGTGCTAGCCAGAGGTGGGACAAAGTCATTGTTATGCAAGTCCAAGTCGAGTCTGAAGTCATCAAATTCATGACTCGAGTCTGACTCGAGTCCAAGTCACATGACTCGAGTCCACATCTCAGAGGTGGGACAAAGTCATTGTTATGCAAGTCCAAGTCGAGTCTGAAGTCATCAAATTCATGACTCGAGTCTGACTCGAGTCCAAGTCACATGACTCGAGTCCACATCTTGGGTGCTAGCCTTCGGGAACTGAGCTTTCTTAAGGTAACTGCAATAATAAGCATGGGCTTATTTCACTGATGTTCAATCCTGGTATAGCAGAGAATAGGAGGTAGTGAAGATTTGTGTTCATATGTCATCTGTTGTCTCAGTTTCCATTATGAGTTACCACTTTAAAATTGATGGTGTAAATAACATAATAATGATGGCAATGAATGCCAGCATGGAGACATGCATGCTTGGAACGATACTGAGAGACAGAAAAAAATAACGCATGGATCAGGGAGAAAACACAAATCATAGACAACATACTCTTTGGTTCTTTCGGTAAGGTCACGTAGGTATAAAATAAAATAGATCACGACGTTTCGGGCGCAACACAAGCGTGACTTTACCGAAAGAACCAAAGAGTATGGATTCCTGCAGTCACGAAAGCTTCAAATCATCATAGACAACATATTAACATATTGACAATTAAGAAGAGTAAATGACCTAAAGCAAGAGACATTGCTCGACAGAAGGACGGCAGATGGGAGAGACTTTAGCAAATTGTGTGTTTGCAACGAAGAAGGGCCAATTCCTCAAATGTCGTAGATTCTCTATATATTTTTTCTTTTAAGGCAGTTTTTGACGAATGTGTAGAGTTTTTTTTATTGTGCTTGTGCACCATTGCTAATGCAGCATCATCATATTATTTGCTCAAGATGGGAGAGACTCGCGATGGAATTCCAGCCAAAAGAGAGAATGGAGCTAAGAGGACGACGACTGTGGAGATGGAGTAATGAGATATGTGCAGGAGTGAGATGGATGGTAACAGCACTGGACTATGACGGATGGTGACTGCATTAGGGAGGCTTTCATCAAGCAGCGGATAGACAAAGGCTAATGATGATGAATGTCAGCATTAGTTATAATTCCAGCATTGGGGTTATAATAGCTGTATTAATATTGGAAGCACATGTAATGGTTAAAAAACTCATTTGAATGTCAACGTCATCTCTTGCAATGCGACATACTAAGTGGGCTGGAAGCAGCCTCTTACCGAAATGGTGAAATTGAGGATATTTTTGTAGCAGCTCAGCAGTGGGGGGGCGCCATGGACAACTCGTTCCATCCTCACCCTCTCCTCCAGCTGCTCCATGTGCTTGTGTATCTGGGGGGGGGGCAAAGTAAGCATGGCTCATACCCATCCGTGGGCCAATGGGTACAGACTGCATACGTTGGCACATTGCGCGTCGATAATGCAACTTGCTTTCGTGAAAATGTTCCCAACCTCACGTGGCGCTTGGACGCGCACGCAACAGCACCTCCAAGCGTTCTGTATGCACACGAGCGTGGCTGCACACTGTGACTTGATTTATGCAGGATACTTGATCAGTTGGCTGCAAATCAGTCTTTTCCCCAAAGAACTCCGTGTTCAGCCTGGGGGCAATGAGGGCACTGATAATAATTGGTGTCCCCTGTAAAATAAAAAAAAGATAGCAGGAGCAGTGGGGGGGGGGGGGGGGGGTGTCATCATTGCCCCTCTCTGATATTAACCAGCAGCAATTGGTTCCTTCCACTTGAGGGTGAAGCTTCACCTGTGCCAAGACCTTGAATATATTATAACAAGGCAAAGATAGGACCACTATCTAGATTGCACCGTGGATATGTGCTAATCACACAGCAAAGTAAAATAGGCATGTAAAAGAATAGTGATTTACCATGTTATTCGATGAAGTGTAACAATTTTGGTCACAATTAAAAAATATATATTATTTGTTTTTATTGTTCCTTTCGTTGGCTCATTTAGTTAATTTTGTCTCATTCTCTGGATTAGTCTAAATTACATCATAATGGTCTAAATGACATCATAATTTAGACCATGGAAATTTAAAGTGCCTCCTACTATATCTATGGGTGCACTTACTGAAGAAGCTCAAAGCAGTTGAAGTGAAATGTCGTAAATTGGTGTATAAATTCAGTCATGAACTTTCTTAAGCCACCAGTGAGCTTTATTGTTCAGAATTTCTTAAACCTTTGCACCGTGAGTAGCCAACAAAACAATCGTGTTGGGTGGTAGATGGTATATATATATGAAACTAATCCATTGCTTAACCCAAAAATAAATTTGAATCAATGTCTTGGCTACCACAACCTACGTTTTAAGTATACAACATTTCATTATTGATTTATCAAACTGTATTCGTTTTTTTCTCCAAATGGTGCTAACGGCGTCATGTCACAGGAAATCAATTTAATTTTCATTTGCAATGTCGCGGCTAGCAGAGAGCGGCCACGGAAGAAGATGCTACAGAACAACAACGACTCAAGGGACTTCACGAGGCCTCGTTAGCCGCACAATAATTTCCTGCGGGGCTTGTTCTTTGAATGTCAATTAAACGTATATTTAACATCTCAGAGTTGGAATCCGTCAACTAAGTGGGAAAAAAACTCATTTGAGAGGTGTTTTTTTGGCGCATTCATCGGTGACTGGACTGAGAATGTCGACTTGTCACGCTACACTGAACTAGGGGTGGCTGCCCGGATATATAACCAGGATGTCAGTATTGTCAGTTCAGTGCTCTAACCCCTGAGCCGTCATGCCACCTCTAAAATGTTATTTTTAAGTTTTCCATATGTAGATGAATGTGGAAGAGCACTGGGACTTTAGCAATGCCTCTTACCACCGGCAATCACCGATGACCGGGTGTAACCATTTGTGTTGACGTGTTTGAGTGTGCATTCCAACATGCACATGTACACAAGAGGTGACACAAACGTTTGACACTCGGCCTGAGTATAATTTTCATATTTTAAAGCTACACGCTGTTCAACAATATTGGTTCTCAGATGATAAACTAGTGTCCTTCGATTCCATGCTGCATGATAGCATGCTTTAAATGCTGACATTTCCCCAAGAACGATAGGCTAATGGTGTAAAAGTCATTAACAGAAAACTGCAATTGAATACACTGGTTGAAAGAGACAGACCTTGATCAATGTGTCCACAATCGATGTGCCCCGTGCGTCAGCACCCTGACTTACGTTCACTTGGGGAGACACAACAACAGCCGCCCTTCACCGCTAAGTGGCGGTGACGTCACCACAGCGCCTGTGCCAGGCCAGGTGCACTTTGGGGTCACGTGAAGTGTCAAATACTCGCTGACAGGAGGTCATCGGAGAGACCCAGGTACCATGGGTTAACTGACTGTTATGACTGGCAAAAGCATTAGCTGTGCCCCCTTATGTGCCAACTTACTGTATTTTATCCCCCCGGTGCTCCGCTCGTTGTTGTGAGCATCGCTCCTGTTGTTGGAGGGCAACTGCCTCCAACTGCCCTTCACGAGCCCCCTTCATAGAGGCCGATCTTGACACAGCTGGTACAAGTCTTCAGAAAGTCCACTCAGCTCCATATCCTCCTGTACCACATCAGTCCATCTCTTTTCCAGCCCGTGTCGTGGCCGTTTAGCCCCCTTTATCCAGGCAAACATAAACTGTTTGGGCATGCGGTGGCTGGGCATGCCACCACCAACGCAGCCAGCCTTGCCTTCCGGAGGAGCTCACTGATGGGAATGTGTCCAGATCTTGTAAGGATTTATGAACTCCTCACACAATTCAGCCTGGTTATACCCAGGATGGATTGTAGGGAGGCCAGTCTGAATGTGTTTAATCGGCGCAGATGTTCAATTTAGAGGGGTCCATGTTTCATTGACACATTGACCAGCGACACACACGCTCTTGACATCACCACTGTTTATGCAGCAGTGTGAATGAGAGCAGGTGGTGGCCGTATTACGAGTAATATAGCTGTATTTGATTACAAGCGTGTACCAACAGTGCCTCCTGACCAATGTGTACATGCATAACCATGGGCAAATCACTGCTGTGACCGTGCAGGTCCAATCACTGACGTGCACCATGGCAGCACCTCACAACGGCACAATCAACAACAAGTCTCTTGACGATAACGGGCTGGTGCCATGTGACCTCTTGATATCCGGTTAATTTGGTTTTCTCCTTCGTATATCAGCAGGAAGCTCCATCCATGAGCACATCTTTAAAAATCCATTTTAAACATGTACTACTCATCATTGACATGGTGACTCAACACAAATGCATCTGAAGATGCTGCACAAAGCATTCGTACAAATATAAGAGTATATACTGTTATGGCAAATATTGAATGCAGGCCGGGATAAAAAAAATATATAAATCTAGAATTTAGTCCTCTGCCAGAACCCATTGTATATATAACCTCCCGATGCCACCAGGCCGTGCAGAGAACCAGGTCTCCACATCCACCAGTAAACCACCTCCACCTGCAACTACAAAGAGGGTGGGAATCAGCATCGATGCCCTTTCTTTGCGTTATGTGCAGTCATATCCACTTCAGGATATGCTTAAGACATCAATCGCAAGAAGCAGCTGCATTGGGAGGAAGCGGTTGTACGTGCAAAGAAACAGATCCACAGACGGTGTGTCCCAGTGGGCACACCACAGTCTAAATGCCTCAGAATGCAGTTGTTAGGATGTTGGGTTTACGATAGTTAATAGATTTGATCACTGCCCTGGAACGAGTCAGCACCTGCTCAGGTGGTCCGCTGTAGGGTTGCAAATGGCCCCTGAAATGGACTGCAGATATCGGAAAAACCATGCGGTTGAATCCAGGAAAACATCTCCCATGTAACCTTCATCAGCCTGTGAAAGCAGGGTGAACCCCGGAGATTCGTCATTGCTACGGCTGTAATGTTGTCTCAATGTTGTCCAAGTGGACTAAGTACACTTTGGCCAACGATAACCGTCATGTCAGAAAACACAAAACGCATTCTGCATTGCAGAATCCTGCCTGACCTTTACACAGTGGACTTCCCAGGTCCACCGATTACAGCCTGCACTTATGGAACAATTTAATTACTAATATGTATTATCGTTACATTACAGCTGAAACGAGATTGTGTCAAGCCTATAGGAACAGCATAAAGTAAGGGGTGACCTCCCATTGTACAGAGACTGATGGTACTTTGATATTCTGTTTTCGCTTGTTTACCCAGGAAAGCCTCACTGAGCCTTAGGAGGGTCTTGCAAAGTCTCACAGTAGGTGACGATGTCGCTCAGTGTGTCATCCTAAATGAGTAATTTGCAGGTAAATTTTCAGCATTGGGATGTTATGGCCAATAACAGTTACGTTGTATGGGAGTAAACTGGAGAACCTGAAAGAAACCCATACAGAATAGCGGGAGAGCGTACAAACACAACAAAGAAAGGCACCCAAGTCTAACCCAGGCACTTGTTGCTGTGAGGCATGAGGGTTACCACTGCACCACTCCGGCCGCGCGGGGTGGTATGGGAGCCGTACAGATCAGACACCAAAGTAGGTGCAAGATGATGAATCATTTTAAGTCATACATTATTGTACCACTATCAATTTATCCTCGCAACATACATTTGTTATCAACGGACTACCACCTGGTTCTAAGCCTGTACTCTGAGTACACGCCATGCAGAGCACCATTCGTCCAAATATACACACCTCGTAGACTTCACGTAACGTTGAGCCACATTTCTTTGTTTCCAGCAGGGGGATTCACAAACCAAGCTAATAATGCAGGAGTTGTTTTTTTTTACAAAACATATTGGCCTCACGGATTTATTGTGGAGAGACAGATGTATGAAAGAGACTTACGGTCCGCTTAACTTTGCTTCTTATATTTCCTACGATATTAATGATTTTTAAATCCTTTATATTAAGTTCGCTTGCTTGCTTAGGACCGTGCAAATCTTTCGGTCGTTTTTTAACCCACTTCCCGTGATCCAATCGAGCTGACATTTTCCACACAGACTCGTTGTGCGTGACAATGAATGTTCGTGAAAAAAATTTTTTTCCAAAATTTTACACTTTTTAGGACAAAAATATTATATGTAATTACCAATTTCTTAATGGTGGCAGGCAATCATCTGACCCATAGGTGGCAGCCATCTCAAGCCAGAGGACGAGAGGACTCTAGCCGCCACGCATATAAAGGATTTATAGTGAAAAACTTTGTTTTTACGGGTTAATTTTTAAATCCTTTATATTAAGTTCGCTTGCTTGCTTAGGACCGTGCAAATCTTTCGGTCGTTTTTAACCCACTTCCCGTGATCCAATCGAGCTGACATTTTCCACACAGACTCGTTGTGCGTGACAATTAATGTTCGTGAAAAAAAAAATTTCTCAAAAATTTTACACTTTTTAGGACAAAAATATTATATTTAATTATCCAGTTGCTTAATGGTGCAATGCAATCATCTGACCCATAGGTAGCAGCCATCTCAAGGCAGAGGACGAGAGGACTCTAGCCGCCACGCATATAAAGGATTTATAGTGAAAAACTTTGTTTTTACGGGTTATACTTGTTTTGCATCTGATTGGCCGGGCGACTTCTTTACAGGCGATCATGCTGCGTTGACCAGTCCACCCAGCATAACACACCCAGCCCAGTGGTAGCCACAACCTCTCCCAGTGATGGCCATGCTCTTCTGACTGGATTGAAGTAAGTATTGGCAAAGTCTGTAGTAAACCAACCCCAATTCTCTTATTGGTCCTCTCTGATTGAGCTGCCAATCTCACACATGTAAAGCGTGGCTTTTAAGGACCCTCTGTGAGCGTTCTGCATGAATATGCACTCATGAAAATAAGATGCTAAATTAATGCGAATTATTTTTTTGACAATTGTGGTTTGCTGTGTGAAATGGTAGACTGCAATACACGTACGTGTCTTTTACATTTTTACGATAACAATTTTGATGAAAAGTTTAGACTACAAGCTGGGTGTCTATGAGTATGACTGTGCTGTAATATAGTATGGTCTAATGCTTTTATTTGGCTTAAAGATTGAAAGAGAAAATGAAGAATTCCCCTGAATGATGCCAGTGTAGGCAATGTCTTGACGAACATTATGCACTATGGACAGAATGTTAGTCCATTGTGTGTATGTGCATGGGTGTTCTTCGTGTATTGTAGGGAACTGTGGTGCACTCCGAACCGAGCGACCCGAGTGTGCGGTTCCCACTCACGGGCAACACGAGTGCCGATTATCTGAACTGGTCCTGGGCCTCTCCTTGGTCGACTCTGCCTTAACTGAATACCTGGTGAAATGTGTAAAAATCGCCCCTTGGGAGACAAAGGCGCTCAGGCGTGATTCCCCCACCCCCTTGTGTGCAGTGCTGGCCTTCATAGGTGCTCGCTAAAGACCACTTTCCCCAACAGTCTGCTCAACAGTCTGCTCAGGCAAGGATATGTTTATCTTTTTGTGTATTTTGTCCTTAACAAATATTTGAGGGCTGCCAAACCCAAAAGATTGAGAACCCCTGACCTCATGGGCTACATTGAACAATTGAGTTTTCGCTTTTAAAGCATCTCTCCCAACTGGACATCTGTGAAAAAGAGCTTTATATCTCATCGTATTTCTACAGGATGAATAAAGATTCTGCTGTGAGTTGCCTTCAAATATTAATTTAGTGACAGGCTTAGCTAATAACCCACATATGCATCTCATGCATTGCTTTTGTAGCATTGCATCACATGTGGTGTGTTCGTGCCCTCCCTCTATAAAGAGCCATGGTTTGGCCCGGTGAGCCATGGGCATTTACAGTGGTACTGATGGTCCCTTCCTTGTAGGGGGAGGGGATTTGGAGAGGAGGGATGGCAGATTCTTAGGTTTTTTCGGTAAAGTCACGTAGCTGTCGGGCTGTGACGGTTCCACCTGTAGACGGAAGCTTGTGTTGCCTCCGAAACGTCGTGATTTTATTTTATTTTACTTTTATAAATTTTAATTTTTTACCTACGTGACTTTACCGAAAAAACCTAAGAATATGAATCCTTGCAGTCACGAAAGCTTCAAATCTAGAAGGGATGGCAGAGTTGCCCCCTTATCCCACAGCTCTCCCTCCTCTCCATCCATTGCACTGGATTCAAGCCCAGCCTTGATCTATTTTTGCACGACGTGTACTCTGTCTCCACCAAGCTGCCCTTACAAGGGAAGGTGTTTGGGAGGGTGTGGGTAAGGCACCCAAGGGAGAGAGTGTGTGTGTTTACGTATGTTTGTGTGTGTGTGGCGTATGTACGTGTGGAGTGTTGGCACGGTGGTACGCATGCTGTGTGCTACAATTCCGACAACCTGGCTTTGATTCCTAGACGTGCTAGGGTTATGGTTCTGAGATATATATCTGGTGCTGGCTACCCATAGGTCAGTAGAGGCTGATGTTAACACCAGGGAAACAGAAGGGAAGACGTAGTGTTTTTGGGTGTTTACACGTTCGTGCACGCATCTGTAATGCGTGAGCACCTGAGCGTTTGTCAGCCTGTGTGTGCGGAAGTTTGCGCGCGTGAATGATTTGGTGAGCACAAGTGGGATCCCATGGGAATGCGTGAAAAAAATATGGTAATATGTGTTGCTATAATTAATTAGCATTGTCCACTTTGGTACAACATGTATAATTGTTGCAGTGTCACACATTCCAAGTCAAATAGCAACAGATAAGGTCTGGATGGGGTTCAATGCCTTTTAAAGCCCTGCTGAACTAGTGAGCAGCTCACTTTTCTTGGGAGAACAATCTCATAAGTTGCTTATATTTACTCTTAAATTAATCACTGCATATTTTAACGCATTTTTTTGTTCCACTTTACCGTATATATTATGTTTTAAAGCTGTAATCTGGAATTAAAATCTCAGTGTGTTTACGTTGCAACGTTACATTGTTGTTAATCATTATTATTACTTCATGGAAATACTGTACAGTAGACTGTGGAAAATAAACAGGACAGTACTTGAAAAAGTTACACCACCCTTACAGCCCATGGACAAAGTATGTTTACGAATAATTTATTGACTGCGCCAGTCGTGCAATGGTTAATGCACTGCACTGTGACCCGGCCGACCTGAGTTTGATTCCAAATGACCCACATTTCCATCATGGTACGGAAGAGGCCTTCATCCAGTAGTGGATTGACAATGTACTGAAACATATCGCATACACACTGTCCTACAAATGAGTAAACGCTGTATGCATGTTGATGTCAAGGCTGATACTGTACATATATTGAAGAAAATACATAAAGTAATCAAGAGGTTTTTTATTGTAAAATTAATATACGAAACTTCCGGAACACTGCTGAGGATGATGTGATTTGCATATTAGCAATGTTTGCTTTGATTGTTATTAGCCTACATGATAGGGTTTTCATTACGGAAGTACAGTATAGTATATATAATTCAGATGGCTTTATCCATCACTGCTTGCAACCAGATTGCTGCTCTAATTTAGTATAGGCTCACTTTTTTTTTGTCTGCAGGATATCAACGTTTATGTTTGTGCTAATTGAAATTACACTCCAGTTATGTTGTGTAACGTGTCATCCTCACGCACATTAATCCCGCTGATGTTTTGGGGAAATGCGTCCTTGTTATTCACGTAGATAGGTTATTTTCTTTGAACCTATCCACGTGACTTTACCGAAAGACCCAAGAATAAGGGTTGTAGACTGCAGTTAACACCATGGGACCTGATTAAAATAAAATGTTTAAAATGATTGCTAGTTTTTAAATTGGCATATGAATGGTTACCTAATACGTAGTAGCTATCGGGTAACAGACAAACCCTCCCATAATAATCTTGGAGTCAAAGGCCCCGTTAGATCAGTCAAGGATGAGGCTCTGATGAATCTCCATTTAGAACCGGATTTTTACTGCTGCTTTATTGAAAGAAAGTGCTAAGCCACAATTTAAATATTCTTTAATGGTGTTGTAAATTGGAAAGAGACTGAAGGGGTAGCGGGAGGGGTGGTGCTGGGGTTTTTTGGCTTGTTCGATGTTAAGGAACCAATTGCCTTGGTGTTGCTCCTCAAAGACGGATTCGTAAAGTGGGAGTGCATACTGTTCTATAATACGTACAACTTTGTACCCGTGGCCACATACCACGGAAAGGGTAGTAGATTCAAGGAAATAATGTATAGAAACATAAAAAAGGAGGTGGCTATTCAGAATTCGCGTGATTTATGGGAGGTTTTCGCTGGTTTAGAAATATAGAAATTATCATGATCAGCCACGGTAAATCCACTGCTGGATGAAGGCTTCCTCTAAATCGCACACATCTCTCACAATCCTGCAATGTAAAAATATTGTCAGAAACCGTGCACATTAAAACCTCGCAAAGCCCAACTCATTTGGGGGAAGACCCTATCTGGTTATGGGAGATGTTAGGTATAGTGTAACTATTTAATCAATACACAGTTGCTCAAGTTTATTTACATTTGCACGCAATTCATACCAAAAACACTTTAATTAGCACTAAACTAACATGTAACTAAATATTTATGATTTAATACTCGTATATATAGTTTAAAACAATGACCATAGATTTTCACCCGGCCAGCTAGTATCATCATCAGCCATGGTCAATCCACTGCTAGATGAAGGCCTCCCCAAGCCACCACCACATTTTACGATCCTGCAATTTTATAACCCCACTGACCACTCGCACACGAACCAATGTCATTGCCCAATCTCCTCGATGGACGTCCTCTTGGATGTGTCTCCATTCTTTGGCTGCAACTCTGTTATTATTCTTGACCATCAGCCATCATCCCTTCTCGCGTCGTGTCCTGCCTAAGCCAAGCAAACATCGTTCAGTGAAACTCTTCTTATCTTCGCTGACGTGGGGGGCACAATAGGGGGGGGGTCCAATTAACATCGATTAACCACGGAAATTGCTTATTTTATCCTTGCGAGCAAGCTCGTGTAGATGCAGATAATTGCGTGAATTTTGCCACGAGTTCGAGAACACTCTTCTTATAATCCACGCTATCGTGTGGATATAATCTGGATGAATGTAGCGCTTCTGTAAAACCGTGTTCAGGCAACTCATTGGCGGATACTAGAAATAATGTTCTGCATTGACAGGTGGATTATCCGTGGATAAGCTCTGACATGACAATATAGTAGGATGAGTTTTCCCTCACTTGTGGATTTTGTAAAAAAAAAGCAGAAACAAGAGGAGAATACTATGGGGACCTCATTTGCCAGTAAAAATATGATAATTGGTTCTTTACCCTTCTATCTGGCAACAAAACTGACACCTTTTTGCAAGGAGTCATGTTTGCATAGACCGCAATACCTGCAGTCATAATACAAACAAAAGAACATAACTCTGATAATGTGCACTGTCCTTGAAGTTGATTGGTCCACACCCGAGACAGCTTTCCTTCGAGCCTAGTCTCATATGGGTTGGACCAGATGACGCCAAAAGGCGCACAACTCAAGGACAATGCACCATCAGAGTATGAGAGCTCGGGGCAAGCATCTACACTATGGGGACCTCATTTGCCAGTAAAAATATGATAATTGGTTCTTTACCCTTCTATCTGGCAACAAAACTGACACCTTTTTGCAAGGAGTCATGTTTGCATAGACCGCAATACCTGCAGTCATAATACAAACAAAAGAACATAACTCTGATAATGTGCACTGTCCTTGAAGTTGATTGGTCCACACCCGAGACAGCTTTCCTTCGAGCCTAGTCTCATATGGGTTGGACCAGATGACGCCAAAAGGCGCACAACTCAAGGACAATGCACCATCAGAGTATGAGAGCTCGGGGCAAGCATCTACACTATGGGGACCTCATTTGCCAGTAAAAATATGATAATTGGTTCTTTACCCTTCTATCTGGCAACAAAACTGACACCTTTTTGCAAGGAGTCATGTTTGCATAGACCGCAATACCTGCAGTCATAATACAAACAAAAGAACATTATCAGAGTTATGTTCTTTTGTTTGTATTATGACTGCAGGTATTGCGGTCTATGCAAACATGACTCCTTGCAAAAAGGTGTCAGTTTTGTTGCCAGATAGAAGGGTAAAGAACCAATTATCATATTTTTACTGGCAAATGAGGTCCCCATAGTGTAGATGCTTGCCCCGAGCTCTCATACTCTGATGGTGCATTGTCCTTGAGTTGTGCGCCTTTTGGCGTCATCTGGTCCAACCCATATGAGACTAGGCTCGAAGGAAAGCTGTCTCGGGTGTGGACCAATCAACTTCAAGGACAGTGCACATTATCAGAGTTATGTTCTTTTGTTTGTATTATGACTGCAGGTATTGCGGTCTATGCAAACATGACTCCTTGCAAAAAGGTGTCAGTTTTGTTGCCAGATAGAAGGGTAAAGAACCAATTATCATATTTTTACTGGCAAATGAGGTCCCCATAGTGTAGATGCTTGCCCCGAGCTCTCATACTCTGATGGTGCATTGTCCTTGAGTTGTGCGCCTTTTGGCGTCATCTGGTCCAACCCATATGAGACTAGGCTCGAAGGAAAGCTGTCTCGGGTGTGGACCAATCAACTTCAAGGACAGTGCACATTATCAGAGTTATGTTCTTTTGTTTGTATTATGACTGCAGGTATTGCGGTCTATGCAAACATGACTCCTTGCAAAAAGGTGTCAGTTTTGTTGCCAGATAGAAGGGTAAAGAACCAATTATCAAGAGGAGAATAATAACATCGAGTAATAGCAGGGCACATACAAGCATTCTAGATCTGAAGCTTTCGTGACTGCAAGGATTCATTTTTTCGGTAAAGTCACGAAGGTAAAAAATGAAATTAAAATTAATAAAAATAAAATAATAAAATTCACGACGTTTCGGAGGCAACACAAGTCTCCGTCATCAGGTGGGACCGTCACAGCTATAAAGCAAATCGGGCTGTGACGGTCCCGCCTGATGACGGAGACTTGTGTTGCCTCCGAAACGTCGTGATTTTTATTATTTTATTTTTATTAATTTTAATTTAATTTTTTACACATAGAAGAAGTTTCAATTTCCTTATGTTATTAATCACAGCATACTCTATGAAGAAGAAGTAGCTGTAGCCTTTGTCAATCCATTGCTGGAAGAGGGCCTCCCCGTGCAACGTTGGTCATAGGGGTTGTAAGACCATACTGGACCATGTTGGAGGGTGGTGTCCACGACCGGTTCGTTTTTCACTTGCCCCCGATGCTAGCCGTGACCGGGAATACAACTTCGGTGGTAAGGCTGATCGCGTAGTGTGCTCACTATTGTGACGCCACACTCCCATACTAAATGTATACAACCTGTGTATATGAATCTAATTTTATAAGTTTCACATGTAAATTGTGCATATATATAGATAACCTTCTAATCAAAAGCTTGTAATATAACTAGCATAAACAATTAATAATAATACTGTTAATACCAGCGTCAACAAAATATGTAAACTCTTCGTTCATTGATGGCAATTATGGTACCTCCTCTGTGTGATACGGCACGAATGAAAGGTTGTTTTATTTCCCTGTCATTTAATTGTGTTTCTTTATCCCCTCCATCAGCTGTTATTGTTGAAACATAAATGGGCAGAAATGTCTCATTATAAAAGCACGACGAGCCATTTCCACCCACCACCGGTCCTGAATCCTACAGTCCGAGCCATTCAAATTCAGAATTTGTGTCCATTACAGGGACTCACCGGTTAAAGAAGAAGACCTGAATAGTGGGGAGGATTCAGGCCCATTTAAAGAATGGATGGATTATTTATGAATTCATTTTTATTTATTAAAACCACCACAATAAAACAATTAGAGGCTATTAATAAACAATCACGTATGTAAGAATAGGTGTTCCCCTTTCTGGCAATAAAACAGGTGTTAAGATGGTAAAACACCAAACTGAAACCTTTTGCAAGGAATTATGTCTGCATTAATTACATATACTTGTGGTGAAAATACAAAAAAAAACATGCTTTCACAATGCATATACTGATAATTGTTTTTTTACCCTTCCATCTGGCAACAAAACTGAAACCTTTTTTACAAGGAGTCATGTTTACATAGACCACAATACTTGCAGTCATAATGCAAAAAAAAAACATGACTCCTTGTAAAAAAAGGTGTCAGTTTTGTTGCCAGATAGAAGGGTAAAAAAACAATTATCATATTTTTTACTGGCAAATGAGGTTCCAATGGTGTAAATGCATATACTGTCAGAGCAGTATACATATACTGCATATACTGTCAGAGAATGTTTTTGTCAGTATTTTCACCACAAGTATATGTGGTTAATGCAGACATGATTCCTTGCAAAAGGTTTCAGTTTGGTGTTTTAACATCTTAGCACCTGCTTTATTGCCAGAAAGGGGAAAACCTATTCTTTTGTTTTGATACTGGCAAAGGAGGTCCCATAATAAAATCACGTATGTGTGTGTTTTTTTATGGGAGACCGGACAGGATGTCATTGCAGCATTTACATTACTGTACTGATAAAATAAAATAGAAATATTGTGAAAATCAAAAATACATTAACCAGTAAAACAATTCCGAAAAAAAACATATCAGCAAAGCAAAAGTAAATGCGAAATATAATAATGCACTTATACTGCACACATATAAATACGTAACACTTATCAGAAGCGGGGTTAGTAGTTTTTTTTCTATTGGCTTAATAGCGATAGAAATAAAGGTACCCACGTATCAATCAAGTACCAAAAAAAGCAACGCATTCCCCAATGACGATGTGGCCCTAAAAATTAAAAAAAGTAAATAGGCGACAGCACATAGAGAGGTCAAAGCGATAGAGGAATGTGGTTGAGTATTTTTTTTAGTTGTGCTTGTTTACCACTGCCAACGCAGTAACACCAAACACTTTGCCAATTTCGATGCAGTCAAGTTGGACCGAGAATGCTTATGATTGAATACAGTTCATCTAAGCAGAAGGCAGCAATGGCTCCTCAGAAGTTCCAGGAGAAAATAACAATGATATCCAGTCCCAATAATACAACAATGACTCACCTTGCACACAGGTGCCATGGAAATTTGAGTTTGGCAACAGCACAGCTGCGCCATGCTAATGAAACCCCAAAGGTCAAAAAACTCGCATCTACGGTGGCTATTTTTGAGCCAGACAAATGTGAAATGTAGCGTGGGTGCGTGCGCTAGTGTCTGTGTGGGTCTGTGTGTGCATGCAAACCTACGAGTGTGTTAATGCGTCCGTGTCCACTCGGAAACGGCATCTGCGTAAAAGCTCGCGTGTTTAATTCGCGGCCGAGTCAGGAGGGTGGGCTGCTGGAGGGTGGCACACGTGGTGGACATCGGGACTGGTCTGGTGGTGTTGGCGGCAGGGGCACGAGTGGATGACGGGGGGTGCGGAGGAGGCGGAGGAGGAGGGGGGTTGGAGGGGCTTTTGGAAGAGAGGAGGCGGCGAGGGGAAGGGATTGGTGAACGGGGAGGGTTAACCCTTCACCTGCTCCGTGCCAGAGTCTTAACAGCACGGACACAGCACTGCTCGTCGTCAATATAGCAAGCCTCTACACACACGGGAGCTCGGGGAGGGAGTGAGAGAGAGAGAGATAGGGGTCAAGAGAGTGAGAGAGTGAGCCAACCAGCCCCGCTGTGCGGGAGGGGGTGTGGGATAGAGAGGACACGGAGCTAGCGAGCGAGGCAGGGAGTGAGTGAATGAGTGAGTGAGCCTGGCAGTGGCTGCCTGCGTCCGGCGTTGCGCAGCATTTGCCGCAGCAACTCTGCCGTGCGGTTCTGCCGTGGAGCGGACAAAATCCGCAAAGCGTCTCTCCCCGCACGGAATACCACGCAGATTTATCAGGAGCTGCCTGCCACTCCACTTAAAGGTGAGGTGAGAGAGATTGGGGTGGGTGGGGTGGGGGGGTCCAGATGATATATTAGCGTGAGATTTGGGGCTGGGCAACGTTGGTCCAATTCGTTTGTCCCAACATTGGCTCATTGAAGTGTGTTAATTACGTGGGGGGGGGGGGGGGGGGGGTTTCAGTGATTTGATAGAGGGAGAGAGTTGGCGAGAAACACAGCTGACATCACACCCAAGGTGAATTGATTTGCTTTGATGGTTTTGTTGGGATGGTTGTTGCATGATGTGTTAAACATTTTATTATTCTGTTGGTGAACTCAAGCGTCTTCCTCTCTGGCATCATTAACTACCGTGTTTAATTTATCAGTGGTCGAGATGATAACCCGAGGTCTGGATAAGTGGTTGCTTATTTAAAGCGTCAGGATACAAGCTGTCTGGGGAAATCGTAGTGGCAGTAGTTGTAAATGTGTGTGTGTGCTTTTTCTTAAGGCTGGTTGCAGGGATTGTAGGGAGCGCTAAATCACTGGTTCCCCCTCTCATATTTCTTCTGGACGTTCACTTTACTGGAGTCGTTATAAGTTTACGAAATGTAGGTAATTTGTATATGTTTCCCAGCAGAAGGTGTGGAAATCACTCTTTGCAGTGTACACATGTGCACGCAGTACTGATGTTTACACTGTAACAGTTAGCTAATGGGAATTGCAAGAATACGGTTAATTAAAGTTTTTCCTCTTTCATACTTTTGTTTACCTTAACTCTACCTAGCGCTTTACTTTGCCTATGCCAATCATAGGCGCTCTGTGCACGCGTTTAGTAATTCCTATGGCATTATAGACTCAAGTCCCGTGAGTTCGACACCCGGCCACGGCTACAATGAATAATGATATCTGAAACAGCACTGGCCAGGGCACCACTTCACCAATCCACATTGAACATCGTGGTGAATGATGGTCAATCAGCCGCTATGACCATTCGGAGGCCTTATTCCAACAGTGGATTGACAAGGGGCTGTAATTGTTTCCTACCACGGACGCGACTGTGATGATGCTGAACTATTTTATTACATGTTAAAGGGGACACTGCAATAGTCAGCAAGAATAGAAAACGAATGTTCCAGTAATGTTTTGCTGTTGCACTTATATGTATTATACGGTATAGGGATGTGTCATGTTTAGCACAGTGCAAAATAATATACCTTTCATGGTAATACAGTAAATATTGAAATGTACAATTGGTGAACAGTGTTATGTCATTGTTAAGATTTCAGGCAATATTACAGAGTTCGGACGAGGGAATACACTACCATTGCAGATGCAACTGTTATGGATTTTGATCTGGCACATGTTGAATCCGATGCATTTATTATATTATTTTGAAGCATATTTTTCCCACTTCATCACACGTCATTGACTCCTTTGAGCAAGATTCGAGGGTGCACACCTGTACAAGTGTTGGTGGATCATGCAGAGATTTGTGAAACTCCCATATGCTGTTTGACTATGAAGTGGCCTTGTGGCAGTCGAGCAAATGGGTTCACAAAGCGACCTGTATGGACCTTTCAGAGTTATCTGCTCGTACACGTAGGTCCTTTTTATTCTGGGTATGTCGGTGTATGTCTTGTGTTTTGCCTGTAGCTAACATTGTTCTGTTATTTTTGGTTCTTTCGGTAAAGTCACGTATAAAGAGAAAATAATAAATTCAATACTAGCATACGACGTTTCGATTGCAACACAAGCAATCATCATCAGGTATAAATGAAATAGAAACACAAATCTAGTATACTTAGAAATGTAATGTAATACAACAGAGAGTCGGATAACATAACAGTTATTATTTTCTCTTTATACGTGACTTTACCGAAAGAACCAAAGAGTAATTCCTGCAGTCACGAAAGCTCCAAATTAACATTGTTCTGTCTTTGGCGATGTTGAAGTGTAACTATGCTTCGCGTCCTGTGTTGAATTGTCTGAGACATATCTGACAATGTGGGGCTTAATAACAGAGTGCTTTGGTGTTCAATTGCCTCAATCGTAGGAGACTGAGGACACTCGAGCAGAGTATCATGTGCATGTGTGGGGGGGGGGCAAATACCCAAAGAGGCACGTGATGATAGAAGGGAGCACGAATATTAGCTGTGGTCAGGAATCAAACTCAGGTCACAGGGTTCATAGCGTGGTGTGCTAACAGCTGCAATTTATAAAGGGGAGTGAGGATTACAACTATATCTTCGTTTGTTGCTCTCAATTTCTGTCTCCAATTCCACAAGGTTTGATTTGCTGCAGTCCGTTTATTTGATGTAGCAAGTATTCAAATCATGAAGCCCCCCCCCAGGTTTCTTCACCTCCCCATCCAATGCTGTGGATGGTAGAACCATAGTTGCTGGGGAGTAGGAGACAGTTATTTAAGTGCAAAACAGTGATGAAAAGGTCTTTGACCATACTTCACCACGATGGTCAGAAGAGGTTTGTACAGATACCTGATGGAGGAATGCACCACGGTCATGCAGGCCACCCCCCAAAAACTGCAGCTGGTCACAGAGATTACTTTGTAACAGCTATTATGTCAATAAACTACATAGAAATTACAAAATGTCTGATCATTTCGACTGATTCTTTGGTATAAGATTACAATCCAAAGAGAGCAAAAATGAGGAAATGGAGGTTACCACTTTTTAAATAAAATCACCAAAATTGTAATAATCACTGAAAGTGAGGGCCACCTAATAAATAAAATGAGAGCAAGCGATATTAAACACAGCATAAAGTACAGTATGTTGAAGAAAACGAGATATAAAAAGGGATGATAATGCCAACCAAAATAAGTAATATTTGTAAGACCTTTTTTTTAAACACGCTTTTGTGAGATGTACGAGTAATGGCAGAACTCCACGACTCCAGGAAGTGGCCCGAAGCTTGCCATAACGTAAGGGGCCGTGGCCAATTACAGTCAACGTTAGTTGACCGTGGACAATTAGACCCAAGCCGAAACATAACATACAAAAAATAATGTTAACATTTTTTTTATGATAGAATATGGTATTGTCATCTGTATGACATAAGTATACCAAGTTTGCAATCGATACCACATTGGGAAGTGGGTTAAAATTGAGTTACAAGATTTGAGGATACAACAATGACAACAACAACAGACAGAATGAGTTAAAAGAAAGCGTGTAAAATAGAATATAGGAAACTCAACCAAAACCATTAGAAGAGAATGCCAACATACACTGAGGAACACAAGACAAAAATGATTGGCACTGTCATACCAGGTAATGGCGGCATGGAAGTAGCAAAAAAGGTTATTGATTGCTAAAAATAACAAACAGTAGCCCTTAGAGAGCAAGATGAAAACGTAACGGATGACAGAGACAACATCGTATATATTTTTTCAGGAATTCTATGCTGCATAGCAATACCATTCACATAGGCTAGGAAACAAATCATCGTCGTTCAAGTAAAGGAGGAGGATGTTCCAGATGTCGCAGATGTTCGAGAATTGCAGAAGATGTCCTTTGTTATATAAAACGGATAGCTCCACCACCCAAAGCATTATCTGCTGGGTTATTTTGAGGCACTCTGATGTCTGCCCACGCATCCACATTAAACGAGGGGAATTGGCCAAGTAACTCAAGGCAGAGCCTTTCAGAAAATAATCCCTAATATTCATTGAAGAATTCCCGAGGATACAAAGGAAGTGATGTTATTACAGATAATGGAGAATTTTAATACAGGGCAGTGGTTTAGTATTTTTTCTGGATCTGACTAATGGTGCTGAAGGTTATGTTCTATCCTATTTATGTGTGGAAGTAATGATTCTGAATGCTTCTTTTGAGCCGTGGTTCTTTGAAATGAAGAACGCGCTCATATTGGGTGCTTATTTTTACTCGGACAACTGTGGCAGGATGGCTCAGCGGGTAGGCATTTGTCTTTAAAACAGGAGTAGTTGATTGACATTCTGCCACGTGATTCTCTTGACGATAGATTGATCGCTGATCTGTCATAAAGAGCTGTCACCTGCTTGGAAGGCAGTGGCGAGTTTTCCAGATGTTCGCAGATATATATTTTGTGGATCTGGTTACAATATTAAAGTAACTTGACTTGCATGCAATTTCAATTGTTGCGTAATGAAATAAGCTTCAAGTTCTAAATTTAACGTCCATCACTTCACCCCACAGCCCATCCTTTCCATCGATTACTAATAATCTTCATTCGATAGTAAATAGATAGTGACAAGGTAACGCAGGCACAGTACAGTGCTTGTTTAGTGGTGATAATTAATATTGACTGTGCTGAGGGAAGCATACGAAGACTTTTTTTAAAGAACTGATCATTGCTTACATGACTATGATATCAAATGGCTTTGTAAAATGGTATTTAATTTGCAATTGCTGCATAGCACTGTGTTTAAGAGTCATGTCAGTCGAGTGTTACTGCCCATGCCATCAGTGTGTTGCTGTTAAAGACAAAGGTGCATCCCTGCAATTACTTTCTCAAGCCACTGCTGATGGAAGGGCCTCGACTAAGAGGGAGCTCTAAAAGGGTATTTGGCCCACTCACTTTGACGAGATGTGTTGGAAGATGTGGGAATACCCATACTTTACCCCGCCACATGGAGCCTGCTGACCTACTATTTGTGGTGTCACCAATTGTACAGTACTTTTCGATTTAAAGCTTTCGTGACTGCAGGGATTCATCTTCGTGGTTCTTTCGGTAAAGTCACGTAGAAGGGAAGTAATAAAATAATAAAAATAAAACATAATAAAATAATTCTCACGACGTTTCGGCCACAACGCAAGCAGCCGTCCTCAGGTGGAGAACAGGTCCGTCAAGTAGACAGAGTCTGAATGGCACGCTCCAGGCTTGGAGCGACTATTTATGCTACTGGGATGGAGGGGCGAAGAGCGTCGTGAGAATTATTTTATTATGTTTTATTTTTATTATTTTATTACTTCCCTTCTACGTGACTTTACCGAAAGAACCAAGAAGATGTACAGTACTTCTTGGGTGGACAGAGGTGGGGGGGGGGTGGAATTATGAAACGTGTCCATTGTTTCAATTGGCATGCCGGGAGACTGCAAGTCCAATGCGCTACCCATTACACCACATTACTTTGATGGCTTTATTTTGGTGATTTCGAAAAGTTTTCTGGTTTGGCCATGTTTGTTTGTTGTAGTATGGAGTTAGACTGATGGCCTTAATCTAAGTTGTCCTGTGGTTGTTGTTGTTTGACTTGCATCCCACTGGGATTCTTGCACACAGCGTTGGTGTACGGTGCTTTTTCTGCAATATTTTGCTGTCTTTTCTTGGATTTTCTGTTTTTACATCGTCACATAGTCACTTTAAGATGTTTTCTTGTTCATGTTTTTGTTTTTTGTTTATTGCGGTTGCACTCGATTGAAGAGCCGAATGGCTCACAGGGCTATACCAAAAAAATGAAACTGAAACAACAGCATCCGTTTGTGTGCTGTATCATGTGACATACCTGTGCTCAGTATATATTTTATGTATTCACCGGCAAATAGATCAGAACAAGTTTCTTCGTATTTATCATATTTGTACACTGCAATCCGAAGACGTTATCACACGCATCAATAGCCAGTCAGTTTTGTATTGCATCTTCTACAGTGAACGTGTCTCAAGGCACACGCCAGCCAGTGTGGGCGAGAAGGTCAGGCAGAAGCCTCCCAGTAACGTTGGGTCAACGTTGGCCCAACGTTCCATGTTCACTGGGGCTGGAGCTTCAACTTATGCTGCAACCGAACCTACCCGTCAGGTTTACGTTTCGCTACAGCATTTTGTCATGGGTGATGTTTTAATTGGGTGCTAGCAATGCCCATGGATGTATGTTGAACTTATTTCGTACCGTGCATAGCTAATTGTGCTAATCGGAGGTGCAGGGTAAGGACAACAAACTTAACACTTAAAGCAGTTATAAAGAAATGAGTTTTCAATCTAGACGATGTAAAAGTGCATAGCTCCAGTGGCTTCCGAATATCGGAAGGAAGAGCATTCCAGACGGCCGCAGAAGTGCATCTGAAAGCGCCGCACGATGCGATGACCGTCTTTGTCCGATGGCCAGTCAAAAGCCGCTGTGCGGATGACCGACGTTTGCGTGATGGTTTATGCCACTCGACGAGATCGGCAAGATATTGTGGTTCATTTGTGGCAAACGCTTTGTGTGTAATGAATACGACCATACAATATATTCGAGAACATTCGCAATTTCGAAACATCACATCGATTAAGCAAAGTCAGTGGGCTTGGGGAGGACGCGTTACACGAAGGGAAGACGGCTGATGGTCGATAATAATGAGAACGTTACAGCCAAGGGAGCCAACATGCGCAGGAAGATGTTTAGAGCTATGACATCAGCTCGTGCGCAGAAGCTATATGGGGCTGTTGTGATTCCTCACATTCGTGTGACTGTGCAGTTGAAAACATATATTATAGTGGATTTATTGCGTAGTGATTTGAAAGATATTACATCAGCAATCGTGCTCAATCAATGCTATTTTCTCGAACTGCTCTGAGGCAATGTCTCGTGGTGAAATGAGTTAAAGTTTTTCGCTGAGCATCTCCGGTATGTGGCGTCTAAAGTGCCCGACAACTCCGCAGGAATCACAGTGGCTTGGGGAGACCTGAATATGGCAAAGTATATCTCTTGGTTAATGATGATTAGCAGGTTGATATGACCAATGTGCCATAATGATTATCGGTCTATTTTACATGAACGAATTAAACAAAAACAATTTAGAACCATTTGTCAATCCATTGGTGGATGAAGGCCTCCACATGCTGTGTGGGTCACGAGGGGATCATTTGACCATGCTTCACCACTCTAGTCAGTACGAGTTCATGAAGAGGTGCTTCCAGGGTCAGTTCAGATATCACTTACCGCTGATGTCAGCCATGCCCAGAAATCGTAGTGAGATTGCTGAATTCAGAGCGCCGCGGTATGCTAACCGCCGTGACACTCCTCTACTCTGTATACATTCTAAAGCTATTGTATTGCAGACAGTGTATCCTCCAGCAACGTTAACACATTTGCCATGTCCATAGCAGAGGGAGCCTAGGAAACTGTCTTCGGTGGTTATTTTAGCATATGACTGCACTGCGCCCGTTTGTCTGGCTGACTGTTTGACAAGTTGGATTGTTGGCTAATTGTAAATATGTTGTTCCATCTATCTGACTCGGATGTCTGTCCAGCTGGCTATTCTTCTGTCTGTCTTCTCTGCTGTCTGGCCATTGGCCTGGACATGTGTTGTTCTCTTCCTTGGGAAGATGAAAACTAGAAATCTAAACACTGCCGTCGTATGGCCAGCAAGTTTGCTCAGCTGTTGCGATTGCCCTAATTTGGTGGCGGAGTTGTTGGGCAGTTTAGACGCCACATACCAGAGACGCTCAGCGGAGGAACTTTAACTCATTTCACCACGAGACATTGCCGCAGAGCAGTTCGAGAAAATAACATTGATTCAGCACGATTGCTGATGTAATATCTCTCAAATCACTACACAATAAAACCATTATAATATACATTTTTAACTGCCTATGTGTGAAAGTGCTGTCAACTGGATCTTCGTCTCGTTCCCGGAGAGGCGCTGATAAAACATGCCCGCGGCTGTTGGTGGGAATTGTAAGTATTTCTATTTAATATTCTTATTTTTGGCAAGTTTTGTTTTCTATAGTTTTTCTGCATTCGTAATTTGGTCTCGCTCCTAATGGCAGGATATCTTCACTTGAATGCAAAGCTCACAGATTGGGGTGCATTGTCTGGATGCTAAATTTAATCACAACCCCCTATTTTGAATTTCCACCTTCCAATAGTTGATCTTTCTAAATGTTTTTTTTATTCTAGGGACGAGAATTTTTGGGAATATATAAAAGTCCGTGGTTTTTGAGAGCTTGGATGACTGCATACGTTATACAAGTCGTTTTCCCTTTCATAGTCTACGATAGCTAGGAATAATGATAATTGATTTTGAGTTGTATTTTTAATAATCTGATTGATAGCACTTTATTGTTTGTGGGCAAAGGAAGTTTTTTTTTCAACTCCAGTGTGCGAATGTTGTCGAAATTGTTTGTTATTCAATTCTTGTTGCTCTTTGTCAACGATGTACAGTATATGCGTGTGATCTAAGCTAATGGATCTGTGATAATTAACTGTGTAACAAAGAAATGTTTGTTCCTGGGTAGTAAATGTTATTTCCTAATTGCTTATGCTTCAAAAGTACAGAAAGTTGCTATTATTTCACACAAACTTTGCTTTTGAGACCAGGGCATTGATATTTTGAAATTGACCTATTTTCACTGAGAAAACGTGTGCATCTGTGTATTTCGTTCACATAAAGTCCTGATCACAAGAGCAAAGTTCGTGGGGAATAATAGCCATTTTCTATACTTTTTAGGCATAAGCACTTAAAAAATAACCCAGGAACAAAAAATATGTTACATAGTGTATAATTTCAGTCAATGTTGTCTCTCCTTTCGAATAGAAGAATAGATGAGGCATCATTCCATACTTGAGGAATTTCACATTTGTGTGTAGAATAAAGAATATATAGCTATTGTAATTTTTTACCATACTTCTTTGAGAATAATGTCCACGTTTATTCGGTATGCAGCAGAAGCCTTCCATGTTTTTGTACAGTCAAGGGCAGTGCATACTTCTTTCTTACCTGAATCACATGCATTGATTGGCGAGATGGTAACTGCCTCACCTGGTATACAGGATTTGTTCCCTGACCCTGAAGCCTTTATATTTCGAGTTTGCATGTTCTCCCCGTGGTGGCTTGGATTTTTCTCCGGGTCCTCCGGGTTTTCCCTCCACGTTTAGAAACACGCGATTTCGAGTATTTGGTTGCTATACATTTACACGTGCTAAGTCACTTCGTTGAGCTATCATTTCTGGCCAAGCCACTTCTGAAAATGAGCAATATAGCTCAGTGGGCCTTACCTGGTCAAATAAAACACAGTTTAGTTTTGCTATAGAGACGTTTAAAGCAATACATTGCAAAGAGGAGTCAGACAAGGAGATACACTCTCGCCGAGAGGTGTTCACGGCAAGATGAACATAGATGTAATATACATTTTCTGAAAAAAATAATGAATTGGAGAAAAATTGGGGGAAAAAGCGTAAATAGAGGAATTTTATCTGATTTGCTGACGACAACATCTTTTTTATGCAACCAAATGGAAATTAACTTCGAAAATAATTTGCAGAACTTAACAAAGAGGGCTGCAACGTTGGGCTGCATATAAATACAAGCGAGTGAGCACTCGTGTAAAACAAGTTTGGTGATCAAAATAAAATAATTGTTGGAGGAATAAATATTAAACATGGGAGTAGTTGTGTCTTGAGCAATTATTGAAGAGTTGAGCAAAAAACTGATTCGAGCGCTTTTAGAATGTTGATCATGAAAAGCAACATCCCAATGTGCTCAAGGAGGAAAGTTTTCGATCCGTACGTATGGCCCGTTTATGACATATGGGTCTGAAACACGGACACTGCCAAAGGAAATGTAACAAAGACTGAAAAATGCACAAAGAAGCGCGGAGAGATGCAAGACGGGAATGATGGAATTATGCTTCTCCACGTCAGACAGGAACACGTGTTGTCTGTGAACAAACACGAATGAGAGACATCGTATTGACTTTAAAGAAAAGCAAGTGTCTTGGGGAGGGCACATTGCTAAAAGGGTGACGGTCGATTGATGAGACTGGCAATGGGGAGGCAGCGATAGGTAACGCACCTGAGAATTAAAAAACCACGGAGATGGAGCGATGGGATCAGCTCATGCGCGGCAGCGAGTTGGATTGCGGCATTGCATGATCACGGTAGATGGCAATGACGTGGGGAGGCCTTCATCCAGCTGTGGGTTATCATGATGGTTGATAATCATGGCTCATAGACCAATCCTTTATTTACATTACCTAAGGACGTTTATCACTAGCTAAAGTGTAAGTGAATTATTTCTATATTAATATAACCTAAATAATTGTAAAACACGTATACGAGTATCATACATTTAAATGATATATATATCTTGATGTATGCACTGTATTTGCACGTGTGTGGAAGTTATATGTTTGTGCATGTGTGGGGAGCGGTAGTGCAACGGTTAGCGCACCGCCCTACGAATTTAACTGCCTGAGTTTGATTCCCGCTCTCGGCCAACACCAGTGACGATTTTCTGAATCTGTGCTGGGCATCCCCTAGGTCGACTTAGCCTCAAATTAGTACCTAGTTCGATGTTCAAAGATCGCCACTGGGGAGACAAAGGCGGCCGCGCGTGGTACTGGCCACCCACCCCCTGGTGTGCCGGGCCGACCTTCATAGGTGTTCGCTACCAGCACTTGTCCCAACAGTCTGTTAAGGCTATACGGGGGCCTTTGTCTTTGTGTTGAGCAGCAGTATGTGTGCCTTTCTTAAAATATACTTGACCCTTAATCTGTACTCCACACCAAAGCTGCCAACAATTTTTAGCCTCCATATCTGTTTGTGGCCTTTGCAGCTAATTGAATGATTGGGATTATTCCAAGCAATTAAGATGAAATTGACAGGTCACATTCACGCCTTTAAAATGTCAGTGTGACTTGATCTTGGTAGGAATGGATATGCATGTGTACACACAATATTAATAAACAACCCTTTATCCATCCACTGCTGGATGAAGGCCTCATTGCGGCTTAGTAAAGCAAAGAGGGCAGGCAGGAGTGGTCCAAACATCACCACTGATGTTAGCCGTGGCCGGGAATTGAACATTATCCAACAGTTTGATATAGTATATGTGTGTGAAATGTCTTCCCAGTTAGAATCATATTGTAAATATATATTAGTTCCCTAATACAGGTAATTATATTATTTTGGGTTTAGCGATGACACATTGGTTAGCGAACATCCCTCGAAACCTGGTGACCTGAGTTCGATTCCCAACCGAGGCGAGCAAAATCTGAACCCATCCTGAGTGCCCCCCCCCCCTTTTCAACCGACACTCACCAGCGTGGTTAAGTACAATCGAACACCGCCCCCCCCCCCCCCGTGACCAACATGGCAAGAGCAGGAAGACCTTGATCAAAGAGCCGTAGCAAAATATTTTCTCTGATTGATCGTCGGTTTTTGAAGGCTGTCAATGCAGGGCACGCGTCATCACGTTTTCTCTGGTGCGGTGTCTCTCCCCTGGGAGTTGCCACAATTCTACTATCACTGGCTTCTTCATGGGGGGGAGGGAGTGGGGGGGGGGTAGAGAAATGAGTGAACAAGGTCAGATACATCACACCGATACGCTAGCACTTGTTGTTTCCTTGCAGGCGAACCAGCATTGAGTCTTCTTTTCTCACACGGCTGATGTAGATGCAGAACAACAATCTACAATGTCACATTCAGGTGGTCAAGCCAGTCGATAAGCACGTCAGAAGTAGCGGAGTGTATCACTGTGATGTCGCCTTCATATTTGTGGATTGGGCATTGCGTCGTTATACGTTGTATGGTCCATTCTGGATGGCCACAGTCGCACACTGGATAGTTTAAAATTTTCCATTTATGCATCAGGTATCCGCATTCTGCCATGGTTTGTGCGGATACGATTTAGGCTGGACCATGAGCTTCGTGGAAGATCAAACTCAGGCATCTTCTGCGTTGGGTCTTTCACAAGGAAGTTCATGGCAGTGCATTGCTATAGCTCCAAGACTGCACAAAGTCTAAGTGCAACGATGCATTCATGCATCGATTAACATCGATTCTATAGCTCAGGAAAGAGGTCAAGGTGCAGCCCTGCAATTTGCTTGCTCACTCCACTGCTGGCGGAAGGCCTCCGATAGAGGGAGCTCTAGAGAGCCCCAGAATACAGGTTGATGAAATGTGTGTAAGAAGCGATGGTTTTCAATACATATATGTTGCATGTAAAGAGTTTACATGCTCCCCTGTCACCAATAGAGGCCGCTTACATTCACCAAAGTGTAATAACAAATACTAATATTAATCTAATCGTGACGTTGATCGTGGCAGTTCATAAACTTCTCCTGGTCTTGTGTGAATCGTTACACCCTGAGCATGAGGTGTTTACATTCTAGAGGATGAAACAGGAGCTGTAGCTATAAAAGTTGGAAAATCGTGGGGTCCCAGCTGTGCCTGGCTCAAGCATCGTCACAGAGTTGGGGTTAACATTCAGCAATGCATAACGCAGCCATTCCCAACTTTTGTTTAACTCCCCCACCCCCACCACCTCCATTTTTATCCCCATTGTGCTATCGATATCATGTCACGAGATGAAGTATCCATTCGTATCTCTCGCAGAGGAGTGCAACCGTTCATGTTAGATTTCGATTTAAAGCTTTCGTGACTGCAGGGATTCATCTTCTTGGTTCTTTCGGTAAAGCCACGTAGAAGGGAAATAATAAACTAATAAAAAATAAAACATAATAATTGCGTTGTGGCCGAAACGTCGTGAGAATTATTTTAATATGTTGTATTTTTTATTATTTTATTATTTCCTTCTACGTGACTTTACCGAAAGAACCAAGAAGACGTTCATGTTAGATTGCAGCCCACAGACAGCGGATGGCACAGAGCCAACTTTAAATTTCTTAAAATTCCATTTTTTTCTAACACTGTCCCAACTGCCCTGCCACATGAGAGTAATGTTCATCGCACGGCAGTCAAACTGATATTTAAAAAAACATATCTCAAAAAGCTAGAACAAGAACCACATGTGATTGGTTTTTTTTCTGTGCAGCCATTGGTGACCGGGCTGAAACCGTCAACTTTGTTGCTAGCTCAGCACTTTGACCTCTGAGTCACTTGGCCGTCAGCAGCAGTTCCCAACTTAAAGCCTGTCGACCCCTTTAAAGCTGTGGATATTTAAGAGGGTCTGTGCCAGGGAGGGTTCTGCAAAGAGCTGATGGGTCCACAATTGCAAAGGAGGAATAAAAGACAAAACAAAGATCCCCGTATAACCTTAGCAGTTAATGCAGACATGATTAGTTGATGCAGACATGATTAGTTAATGCAGACATGATTAGTTGATGCAGACATGATTAGTTGATGCAGACATGATTCCTTGATTTAATCTGTTTTATTTTAAACCTACGTGACTTTACCGAAAGAACCAAAGAGTATGGATCCTTGAAAAATGTTTCAGTTTGGTGTTTTAACATCTTAACACCTGTTTTATCACCAGAAAGGGTAAAACCTATTTTTTATTTTTGATACTGGCAAGGGAGGTCCCACTATGACTTATCAGACTGTTGGGGCAAGTGCTATTAGCGAGCACTTACGAAGGCCGGCACAGCACATAAGAGGGTGGGTAGCGAGCAACACACCCAGCTGCTTTTGTCTTCTCAGTGGCGACATTTACACATCGCACCAGGTGCTCATTTGAGGCTCAGTCGACCTAGGGGAGGCCCAGGACCGATTCAGATAATCGTAACTAGTATTGGCTGTGAGCGGGAATCGAACTCGGGTTGCCAGGTTCGTAGCACAGCGTGCAAACCGTTGCACTACCGCTCAAAAGAGGGATATATCCTTGATCCACACACAATACTCATTCCCAGGGCTTACATTAAGTTGAATCTGTCTGGGTCACTGAGCCGAAAAATATTTCCACACCTGCACACTACTACGTCCACCATATCTCTCGCTCTGGCTGTGGCTACCAGTCACGTGTCTGATTCAGTCTACTAGTGACCCGGAAAATATTCAGTGAGACATTAAGAAGCCCTGGTCTGTTCCTGACCCTCATCTCTGGCAGTGATGACTGATGATGATGATAAAGCCATTAGATATTAAGGATCTTAAGTGATTCCTGTCACTTCGAAATGTTCTCTTTTTACCACGTAACAATAAAAATTCAAATTAACAAATGTTTGCATTAAAATTATTCGTACATTTCCAGAAATAAACTTTTTACAACAATACAATCTACATTTACAATAATTCATTGGCACAGGTGAAGTAAAAGTTATGGTTATCAATGCTTTCCCTAGAGTTATTGTCAGAGCAGGGTGCTACATCCTATTGAGGGCACCTGTAGCACACCTCCACATTCTCTTGACAACGTTGTCAGCAGTGTGCAGTGCAGTGTAGCAAGAATCTATTATTGTACTCTACTTATATGCTTCGGTGTCTATGATCTTACTTTCACCAACCCGCACTGACCTGCATGATGAAGTTTGGTAAAATAACCCCATGACCTAAAAGGTGTGGAAAGGGAACTCATCCAATAGTGCATTTATAAAAGGGATGTATATGCACATTTTGTTCTATGAATGGTGTTACAGGTTCTTGAACATTCACTGCGAAGCAGTCGGCGTGTATATTATGATTAATACACCTGCAGTATTAACCAGGGCAGCCTGCCAGAATCGAACCGTGCATGAGCCACTGCAATAATTGGCGAAGGCACGACTTCTGGGCCACATAAAAACCAAAGATTTTTGGCAATTTGTTATATTACCACCCATAATCCCCCGCGACATCATATACACCGTAGAGGTTTAAAAAAAAAATCTCCGTTTGTGTTGAATGGGCCCCACATGGTTACTGGTAGTTCTTGCCTATAACATGTGGCAGCAGTGTTAGTTGAACATATATAACTGTAGTGACGTTGCCTGCTTTAGAAAATGCTGTTGGAAAACACTGGTCCAGAACACCCTCAAGTTGATGAACTTAAAGCTTATTTTATGTAATGTGTGGAGACATACTTTCGTACGTTCATTATACATACAGTACTGTATTGCGAGTTTGTCAAGGGCCACTGGGTGTGTGATACAGGAAATGTGCTGTAAACACAATTATGGCATGTTTATTCCTGCGCGTGCAAATGCACTTGCGTGCATTCATTCTGTACCGATAATATTCGGAATAAATGGAGGAATCGGGCACAATAAAGCGGAGCACGAGGCATTTTCTGTGTGCCCTCAGCCATGGACCGCATTACGCGCCTGCTATTTTCATTTGGGTGCAACCCTAGTGTGGTGATGTCTAAATTTAGTGGCTGAGGAGGCTGAAGACACTTTAAATAGTTTCACAGTTACTTCATGGTCCCGTGTGCACTGTGTGCTCATGTTTGCGTGCGTTGCTGCGAGTGGGCAGTGGTAGTGCAGTGGTTAGCATGATGTGCTACCGAACCTAGCGAGTCCGATTCCCGCTCGCGGCCACCACCAGTAACCGTTATCTGAACCGGTCCTGGACCTCCCCTAAATCGACTCGGCCTACAATTAGTACCTGGTGGAGTGTATTAACATCGCCACTATTATAGACAAAAGTAGCCAAGCGTGGTGCTGGCCACTCCACCACCTTGTGTGCTGTGCCGGCCTCTATAGGCGCTGGCCTTCAAGGGTCGTGAGATGTTAACTACCTCGCCTGGTGTACAGGAGGTGGTGGGCTTGATCCCGAGCATAACACTTGCATATTTTGAGTTTGCATGTTCTCCCCGTGGTTGCGTGGATATTTGTTTCTATTCAGGCTGTATGGAGGACCTTTGTCTTCATCTTTATCGTTATGAGTACCAGTAATAGGGCCATGCGTGTGTCTGTATGTATGCATGTGCTGCATGTTGCGAGAGTGTGTGAATGTGTCAGCTGGGTATATGAGTGAAGGAATGCGTGTGAGTATTTGCTGAGCGGTGACGTGATGGTCGGTGGCTTGCGCTGTAATTCCAGTTCATTGGGATTGATTTGTGGCCTTTCACACCAGCAGGGATTGACATCACAACATGGTCTGGGCCTTCCCCCCCATATTGACACAACCTAAAATGAGTATCTGCCGGTCAGCACTGGGGAGACAAGGGTGACGGGCAGCCACAGCCCTGATCCCCATCACTACCCCCATGTGTTCTGCTAGCATTTACAGATGATCCCTAACAGCACATGGCCCATCAGTCTGTGCAGGCTAAACGGGGATATTTGCCTGTGTCTTTGTCTTGGGGAGCGCTAGTGCAGTGGTTCGCGCACTGCGTTACGAAACCGACGGCCCGAGTTCGATGCCTGCTCATGGCCAACACCAGTGACGATTATCTGCAACGGTCCCGGGCCTCCGCTAGGTTAACTTAGCCTCAAAAGCAGTACCTGGTGCGATGTGTAAACATTGTCACTGGGGAGACAGATGCGGTCAGGCATGGTGCTGACCACCCACCCCCTTGTGTACCATGCGGGCCTTAATAGGTGCTCCGAAACAGCATTTTCTCCAAAAAAAAGTGTTGTTTAGGCTATCAGGGGGAGCTGTGTCTGATGTGCATATGTAACTTTGTTTATAAATGTATATGTGCATCTGTGTCCACTGGCCTTTACACACGTGGGCACGTAGCTTTGCACTGCATGACGAATCCCATCCACCTGGCTCCAATTCCCAGCAGAGGCCACCCCAGGGTCAACCACTCCAGAAATGGGCACTCGTGGAGATGCCCTCATCAGCTCTGTCCAGACAAAGGCTGTTCGATGGCATCCCCCACCCCCACATATGCCACGCTGTCCATAATAGGTGCGAACACCACTTGACCCGACAGTCCACACAGGCCAAAGAGGAGATGCGTGAAAATATGTCATAGTTCCCTATGTGTGTGCGGGTGAGCGAATATGTATTTACGTATGTTCGTGTGTATGTATGTGTCATCAATGGGATATAGCTCAGCTGGTAGAGGAGTTGGGTTCTCAAAGTTTGATTCATGAGTTCAAGCCAAGGTCGACCTGGCACATTCGTTATGCATCTGCAATCAGTAACACTCGGGCGAGGACGGGGGGATGCTCAACTTCGACGGCAGTTTTTATTTCGATTTAAAGCTTTCGTGACTGCAGGGATTCATCTTTTTGGTTCTTTCGGTAAAGTCACGTTGACTTTACCGAAAGAACCAAGAAGATGAATCCGACGGCAGTCTTGAGTCGGTGTTAAAAATTCCACCTTTGTATGGTAGGTACCAGTCTGTTCAGAGAACAGCCACTGTTGATTGCTCACTCGGCATGTGACTATTCATTTCCTTTGCGGTACGATGAATCTTCAACTCTATCAATTTATTCTATTGTGGTCAGTCTAGTTGCTTCGAGTATCAGCCAACATAATGTGAAGTCACTACAAGCTCTACTACTGAAAGTAACTCTCACACGTGATTAGATACATGTGTTAAGAGTGTAAGGATTAACTCAAATCTATGAATAGCAGATGGGTTGGTACACCCTTACCTCCCACTTATGACCACATCTAAGCTAAGCAGGTTGAACCTGGAGAGGGCTTAGATAGGGTTGACCACAAAGCGCAAAGGATAGAGATGAAGTACGGGGCGTTGTGGGCACTAGACATGCAGCGCAGCAAAATCTACTGTTGCTCTGCACTCCCCTCGCCTTCACCAACCCGCAGTGACCAGCGTGGTGAAGGATGGTCGTACATACACCTCACGGCCCAGACGGCGTGGGGAGGTCCTCGTCCCGCAGCGGATTAACACAATGGTTTGTACATGTACAACCCAGAAAGTGATTGTCTAGCAGATGGTACTCGTTAAATTGATCTCACAGAGGTGATGGGCTCAATAGATTGGCCGGATCATAATCAGCTTCACCTTGGCTCGAAACTCTGATTCTCATAACAAAGGTCGTTTCTTCCTTACCAATTTCGCCTTTGTGATACAAAAAAATACTTACAGTGACTCGACAGCCTTTTGTCAGTCTATTGCATCAATTTTGTCAGTCCATTGCATCAATAATTGGGGTTGTTGACCATACTTCATTACGATGGTCAGTGTGTGGTACTGACAATTAGTTCAGATATCACTCACCACTGATGTTAGCCATGGCCGAAAATTCAACTCAGGATCAGCGGGTACATACAGGATTAGAAATACATAATAGACTAATATTTTCAGTATTTTGTAATACATGTGAAAATGCTGACCATTCTATTTTCAATGTCCGAGAGACGTTCTGTTGTCTTTCCTGAACAAAATAAATAGTCATCCTCCGCAGGAAATGTTAAACCAACAGCAGTGGTTTATGTCTTGTTGAGTTGTAAAGATACCGAGACACGTATCACGTGCTGTTGTGGCTGTGGCCAAGTTTAGCCACGTGATGTTGTGTTGAATTGTTGAGCCACTTCTCAAAATGTTATCAGAGCTCTGGACTTCGTAAACAACGTGAGTCTCATTAGTTAGGCGTGTTTCAGAAATTTAGATATTCAAACAAACAACGTTTTGTTGTTTACAATTAAATTAATAAAAGGAACCACTTTATTTTTTTCATTCTGGATGTGAAACACTCCATCCAGTGATGGTGGTCACTAAAACACTCCCGGCATCTCCGACGAGCGCGGTTGGTTACGTACGGTGTGAACGAAGTTGAGCCTATATACGTGATTTTAGGAACCTAGTCGTGTGTGCTGGAGAGGGGTTCATAGGATTGGAGGATAAGATGAGAGAGCTTGAGCCATGGACCTGCTTTTGGGGAGAGAACTGAAGATTAAGACCCTTCCTTGAAACAAATATGATCCATTTATATTACACAATGTACAGATTATGTGTTTGCTTAGAAGGCAGCAACTGTTGATCTGAGTGAATGATCGACTTCCTCATAAAGACTGGAGTTTATAAAGCCATCCCCTTAACAATGTTCCTTTTAATTTAAACAACAAACATCGTGTGACCATGCTCTCTAATTGCAATGGATCCATGTAGATTAGCAAAGAGATTACACTCGGACAAGGATAAAGGAAGGTGGAGGAAGCTCACAAATCCGGTGGATTTTTATCAGTAATTACTGCAGACGACAATGTGCTAATTAATTTGGAAGACACCCGTGGAGTCGCTCTGGGTAAGAAAGGGTATAAACATTACATAGTTAATATTTCATCAAATTATTTTTAAAAAAACACATGAAAACTGAGGATTGATGCCTGGCGTGCAGTTATTATATCACCATACAAAAATGTGCACATATACACGCGAGAGAAATATTTGCATGCACAGCTGAAAAATGCAATATCTCAGTGCCATTTTGCCTTCGGTGACATGTATTTGCTCTTCTTCCACAGCAAGAGGAAACAATGAGTCATCGCTATTTCTGTAGTCGGCATAGGAAGTGGCTACCTCTGTGAGCGGTGGGATCTACGATGGTACCCCAGGTGCTTGTTATTAACAGGCATCCTCTTAGACATGCTATAATCTCTTCAAGTAGCATGAGTAATGCCACTGTTGTCGCAATATTATTTTTATCAATTACTATCCAGTCGTGCGGTCACGAGACAGAATTTTACATTTGCAGCTCTCCCAGTTAGCAGTGGGTCACCCTGTTTCAGGAACTGGCCTTCGAAGAAGCACTTTTTGAAGTCAGTTAAATTAGATTTATATCCACACTTGGGGAACACCTTTTGAGTTATTGCCATTATTGCTCTTCGAATGCCAATCAACACAACATTCACATTCTCAGCTGCGTTGGTTTAAAATTAACAGAAAAACGAAATCTAATGTTACGGGTGTTTTTTGTGTGCAGTGATTGATGACTGGACTCAGACCGTCAACTCAATTATTTAAACCTGGTTTAATTATATGTAGCGTGCCTGGATATGAACCCAGGATGTCAGCAATACTGGCTCATGTGTTCTGACCCTTGAACCACTCAACCAATATTGATAATCTATGTTTGAACCTTTGTGTTATAGGTACATATGTACACGTCCAGCCTCTTTGTCAATCCACTGCTGGATCGGGCCTGTTCACGCCGTGTGGTCTTGGGGATTGTTTGACCTTGTTCTATCACGCTGGTCAGTGCAGGTGGGTCAAGGAGGGAAGCATAGATATGGAAGCATAGAAATACAGCACAACAATGCGTTGTGCTGCTCTCCCGCCTGCTGCCTACAACTGTTGCCCTGTAGCCTATAGCACTGCACGGTGGATGCCCATCTCAGCACTGTCCAGGCTCCTGCCTGCCTAGCTTATGAGATTTCATGAAGTTGAAAACATTCTGGGTGATTTAACCACGGGCTTCATATGGTGGTGTTTGGGGAAATGAAGGGCCATGCAGTTTGGTATAATCTTGCATCGCAGTACGCTTGTGTTTGCTTCCGTGCAAAGAACGTTCAGCATTATTCGGTTCGACTTTTTTCTCTCTACTCTTTGGTTCTTTCGGTAAAGTCACGTCGGTAGAAATAAAATAAAACAAATCACGACGTTTCGATCTCAACACAAGCAATCCCCATCAGGTGGGACAACCGCAGCAAGAACATGCTGAGGTAGGCGGGAGAGCTGCCGTGGCAACAGGTTATATAGGTAAGAAAAGGGGAGGAGCAAGGGGGGGAAGAGAGAGGGGGGGAGGGGGGCGTAAGCGCTCGGGGAAGAGGACGTGAGGCTGGGGGGGAGTGGGCGGGGCTAGAAGTGGGAAGCTGAGTGTGGACAGGGTGGGGGGACAAAAACACATTCCTGCGGAGGGAGCTGGTAGGAACGTTGGGTTGCTCGGTCAATGGCCAGGGTCAACGGCGGCGTGGTGTATTCCGCAAATATGGCCGACTGTGAGGGCGGGCACAAGCCGGCGTGAGTAGGTTAAACATTGAGTTTTATAAGGGCACCACGGGGTGACCAGCCCCACCCCACCCAGCCCCACCCCACCCAGCCCCACCCCTCCTACCCCCCACCCAGCCCCACCCCCACCCACCCAGCCCCTCCCCACCCAGCCCCTCCCAACCATCCGCTCTCCACCCAGCCCCACCCCTCTCATTTTTGGATGCACGACGGACGGACACAATAATCCCCTGTGGGCTGGTGTAACCAGGAGGTTCCTACCAGTAAAAGGTGCTAGTTGACCGGCAGATATGATGGAAACAACCACACCAGTTAAGGCATTACCTGGTTAATAACATCCTTCCATTGATTTTTTCTCTCTACCTACCAATTTTTTAGTCGATCACTTCCACGCAGTTTCCTGCATTTCAGTTTAAATCACTGCTCTGATTTTCCACCGCGAGTTTTAATGCCGTTTGCTCGTGACGCAGTGCAGTGGAGGTCAGGGCAGTGGCGTGCTTACTGAGGCATTGCTAATCTCCGAGTTTGCCAGTCAGCGGATGCTTGTTAAGAAGGATACTCGGCTTTATTGAACAATTCCCACTGCCTCCCCTGCACACCCCCCAAATTGCCCGGGCACTTACACAACATCCCCATCTCATTTCCCAGTCACATCCATCGGTTTTGCACTTTCAGCTCGCGCGTTGTTCACGGCGATTCTGATAATCAGTCCAAGCAAAGTAAGAGTAGTAATAAACAGCAACAACTACAAAAATAACTGCGTGAGCTATGGTCAAGGAAGAATACCTGAGGAATATTGCCGCGGACGGCGGTGATGCACTTGAGCAGGTGCAGTTCGGGGACGTTGGCTTTTACACGCCAGGTACGTGCGCAGTGGAGGTCAGTGGCTGGTACACACGCACACGTTCAGTGGTGGTTATTAATCCACTGCTGGATGAAGGTTTTCCCCGTGGAATATGGGTGGTTGGGGGTTTGTTTGAGCAAACTTCACCACGCTGGTCAATGCCGGTGGGGAGGGGGGCGGTTCGTGTTCGTGGAGAGCATAGCTCTTCTTGGTTCTTTCGGTAAAGTCACGTAGAAGGGAAGTAATAAAATAATAAAAATAAAACACAATAAAATAATATAATAATATAATAAAATATTTTATTGTGTTTTATTTTTATTATTTTATTACTTCCCTTCTACGTGACTTTACCGAAAGAACCAAGAAGATGAATCCCTGCAGTCACGAAAGCTTTAAATCGAGAAAGAGAGCATAGCTGTGAGAGCATATAAGTACAGTACAACAATTGATGTTGCTCCACTGCCCTCCCACGTAGCTCTACAGCCCATAATACGTGTCTTTCATGCTGACTGCCCATCTAAGCACTATTCAGGATCAATCAAGCATGCTGAGCCTCTGAAATTCATCGCGATGTGGCAACTTTCATTTGCGTATAAGGTGAATTGCTATGTTTCTTGGGTGTGAATGAGTGCTATACGCGTGCTCTCTTCTGCATTGGCACGAGCTGGTGTCGGTAGTGAGTGAAACATGCATGGAGTGGATTGTGCGCAACACTTAAACTGAGCGTAGCCAATCCTTTGTGTCTGAAATCGGCAAAGTCATGTAAATGTGGTTAATTTTAGTCTCCTCCATTAAACTATCTGACCAAGCAATTGCCCCCTGTCTGCTGCGTGAAATGCCGTTTCTGCAATGAACTGCAGAGATTGGAAATGTCCTACACCTAATTACATGTGAAATATACTTTTGGGCATAAAGAACATTGCACACGAATGAGGGCGACCATTAGAAAGGTCCCGATGTTAAATGTTTACACGGATTCCCTGCGTGTCGTTTGATTCTAATAGAAAGGTAGCCTCGTAATCAATGCACTTTCACAAACATGGCAATGCAATAATAGAGGCGTTTCTCACAGTGCAATGAATGTGTTCCTCTCCGTACGATTACTTCGCACGGCATGACCATTGGTAATGCACTTATGTAAGAGGGTCTAATGTCATGCCATCCCTGGCCACGTTGTTAAATATATATCCCATATCACCACCTCCTACTCTATAACCACATCAGAAACTTAATTTTCCTATGAGTAGTGGCAGAGTCGTAACTAGACGTTTTGGCAACCATTTCTGCCCCCCCTTTCCCCCCACGGCCCCCCTTCCCCTCACAGCCCCCACCCTTCTCACCCTCTTCCCCCCACCGCCCCCCTCCACCTCACTGCCCCCTTTCCCCCCACCGCCCCTCTTCCCCCACGTGCCCACCAAATATTTGAGCCAGACAGATGCCACTGCTCACTTCGTTTCCAGCATTTCGCACCGAGTGCTGTGGGCAATGTCACACCGCAGTGTACACGCCAGGCTAGGTGCACTTGGAGTGCATCTCAGAGAGAGTGGGTAGGGTTTGCAACCTCTGAATTTAAGAAAACGCGGACGAAAGGTCAAGCACGAAAGCATTGCACTTCAGAGTCATATATTTTCTGGCTAACAGGTGCTTGAGACAACGGTATCAAATGACGCAAGCTATTTAAAGAGTAAAAAGAATGAAGCAAAATAAATGCTTGCGGAGACCCATCTGAAAGAAGTACTGTCCAAAATATATATATAATCGACAGGTGGTAAGTCTGTTATGGGTGGAGATGGATCACCGGACCAGACATCATAAAACAGGCTCAGGTTTAAAGAGGACGTTTAAGTCCATTCGCGTGGAGCTTTGAGGTTACATCCCACACCAGATTTTTTTTTCGCACACAACAAACACCCATAAATAAAGCGAGTCAAACATCGCAATGCAGGACGCCCCTAAAACAGTATCGAGGTTCAATGAGGCTTTTGTGGACAAATAAAGGGGAATTATTGTTATAACAGACGGGGAGGAATGCATCAGCTGTGACAGCTTACTGCATTATATCTGCTTTTTTGCTCGGCTTGCACTTGTAAAGTATTGCTCATCTGCCTCTTGATGTTGCTGTTGGGTGGCATCATTTGAATGCCCTTCAGTATCACCTTCTGCATCACCTTCTGCAGAAACTGAAACGTATGCGTTGATGGCACTTATGGAAAGCCATTAATTAAACGATGTCTTAAGTCAGTGGTTCTTAACCTGGGGTGCACGCACCCCCTGGGGGTGCGAGATGCCCTTTCTGGGCATGCGAGACACGGCCAGATTTCTTTAGAAGGTAAATCATCGAAACAGAAATTAAGCACGGACACATAAGTACAACTATTTAGTTTCATCAAAGCTATGTGTTTATTAACATTTTAGATGTTGCAGTAAATGTTAAGAACCACTATCTTAAGCAAAGGTTAACGTGTGAGTGCCTCCGTTTAATAAATCAGTTTCTGCCATCCCAAGTGAATACATTTACAATTGTTACCCCACCCACTACATACAGCCAGCTTAGTTTTTTTTGTTTAGTTGCCTTATATAATAATTCATAGCCCTTTGTCAATCCACTGCTGGATGAAGGCACGCCCACACCGTGTCGGTCATGGGTGTTGTTTGACCATGCTTTACAGTGTGGGTTGGTGAAGTAAATGGTGGGGGGGGGGGGTGCCCAGAAGTGATTCAAAATCACTCTTAGCCTTGCCCGGGAATCAAACTCAAGCGACCGAGTTCATAGCGGAGTGTGCTAACCACCGCGCCACCACTGCAACCCCAGTTGCCTTATGCAGTACAAACGCTTGCGTGTGAATTACTGCGCTGTGTTCACGGCGGTGGGTGCAGTGGTTATTGGCGAATATTTGAAGCAGTCCTGGGCCTCCCCTAGGTCGACTCAGCCTCAAATGAGTACCTGGTGCGATGTGTAAACATCGCCACGAAGGAGAAAAAGGCAGCCAGGTGTGGTGCTGGCCACCCACCTATTTGTGCGCCATGCCGGCCCTCATAGGTACTCACGAACAGCACTTGCTCCAAAAGTCTGTTAAGGCTATACGGGTAATCTTTGGTTACTGGCTGCATCCCGGTGGGAGGTGTTCACCCATCCCAGCCTTTGCCTCTCATTAATATGCACGGGTTAAAACTATAATGGTCATAATTTCCCATTAGCGAACCAAGAGTGCTGACTGTTGTCTCACATGAACGTGGGGATAATTATGGTTTGCAGCTGTGTGCAGCGGCTCTCTCGCCTGCAAAGCCTGAAGCAGGGGTCGGGAACCTTTTTGACTGGGAGAGCCATAAAAGCCAAATATTTCTAAATATATTTCATTGAGAGCCATATAGTATTTTTAACGTATAATACATTAAATATGTCTTACTTTTAATGTGACTTCTGGTCATGGGACCCGTGACCCGAGAAATTTTATCTTCAAAACTAATTTCTGTTTACTTTAAAATGACACAGTATTATTAAGCAATATCACAAGTATTTTAAAATCAGTTCCAAACTGATTTTTTTATTATTATTTTTTTCAACTCAAAATTGTCTGGGAGCCATATGCCATCACCGGAAGAGCCATGTATGGCTCGCGAGCCATAGGTTCCCGACCGCTGGCCTAAACGCTCGTCTGAGTTAGCATTTGTGGCTGGGAATGAATCCAACCCGGTGACCATGTATGGATGTCGTTGGTTGTTTACGAGGCATTGCTGTTTGGGATGCGACCGTGATGTAATGGTTAGCACACTGGTAATTGCAAGCAAGAGCTTGCCAAGTTCGATCTCTTGGGGCGCGGCAGTTGACGAAATGTGCACGTTCCTAAATCTCTCTGTCTCTGTCCACCCAGCAGTATAAATTGGCACACCAGATCGCGTGTGGTGGTGTGCTAATTTGGGATGCTACCACCTCTTCCAGGATGTCTGCCCAGCATGGAGTAGTAGGCATATTACCCTCTTGTAGGGATCTCGACAGCTCCTTCCAGTGGAGATGCTTCTGCCAGCAGTGGCATGAGCAAGCAATTGCAGAGCTGCACCTTCACCATGTACTTTACTGGTGAAAGGGCTGGACTTTAAAAAAGCTATTCTAAAATTATCCTCTGACATTTGAGTTTGCAAAAGGAGGATGGTTAAATTGAATGTAAAGATAGCGTAAAATAACTTCGAAGTTCAGAAGATAACATTTTGTTGCTGTAATCAGATGACGAAATGTGCAGCGGACACCTACAGGCTATCTGCCTATGGATCGTGATGATGATGTAATTGGGGGGAAATGAGTTTGTGAGGGATTGGACAAATGTGTGCAGAATTGAGGAGGTCAAGTTCACCGCACACAGACAGTGGAGTGGCACCTAGGGGCTCGGCAAAAAAAAAAGAGAAGACCTAAAGCGAGATGGTGAGGTGGTGTTGGTGATGAGACCGCAAGAACAGAAATCAACACCGGGTGTCAACTTGGTCAAGCAAATAAATAAATGTCCAGGTGTAGTTAGCCTGTGGTTGATATCTATGGGATCCTTTTTTTGCCAGTATCATCTGTGATGGGTACTTGGTAGTGCACCAGGGCAACAATATCTGAGATACTTGTGGTGTCATATCTGCAAGTAGTACGAAGCATGGGGTCTCTCCTAGGTTAACTCAATCTTGGCAAGCTTTCCTTCTCGAGGATAATAATCTCATCAGTAGGTGTGAGGCAGGCGCTGAGAATTAGGTGTCTAGTTACTGGAGACGTCCTGTGAACAGGCATCATCTTGAAATTGAGCAATGGGTGGCCGATGCACGAAATAATGGAAATAATTCACGAGCCGTGTTCGGTACAGTAATGCGATGTTCAAAATCAGCAGAAAAACTTACACACCTCGCGTTTTCGAGGGCTTCGCTCGTAACCATGTGCTCAACGTGTGCATGGCCGTGTGTTCTGCCACCGCATCGTAAATGAGATATTAACGTAACAGCGGACATTCGATTCAACGCGGCATGCCACAGCTTGGCACCGTCACAAAAGCAGCCCGTGCACATTGTGTGATAACGTGTCGGAGCATGCACAATACACGTGTGTTTTTCACAGTTAAGAAAACAAGTGAATGCTATCGCTGTTATTTCAGTTGTTCGTTCGAGTGTTTCCCCACCCCCACCACCCATAAACATTTAACAGAATTCAACACTGAATACAAATGAATGCTATGATTTAAAAAAAAAAAATTTAACTACACAGTGCAATTACAATGTTATACCGGGTTGTCGTGCTTGGGATTTTACAAGCATTTGCAGATAATAAGAAGCTGTTATTTTTTAAATGAAATTAATAAAATAAAGGAGCTAAAAATGTAACTGGAAGTAAGACGTCACCCAATCAGACTATTAACATGGTTATTCATGTCAACACTGCGAAGACAAAGGTGCTAACCATTATAATCTCTCTGTGCGTTGTGGCAATAGGGCCTCTCTCAACAGTTCATAATGAGAGATCTTTGTGTGTTTGTCTGTGGGTTGCATATGTGGGATGCACGTGACCATGCCAACCGTACTCATCGGAGGTAATGCTCACAGTGCCCTGAATGTTTTTGAAATTGGTTTCATGAGAATAAAGTGTTATTCTGAGAAGGAACGTACCTAAATCCACGAAAAAAAATTATGTTGGCGTGCAGGCAGTCCTCAACTTACGGACACCTGACTTATGAACGCCCGCACTTACGAACGGCGACCCAGGAACGGAACCCGTTCGTAAGTCGAGGACTGCCCGTACAGGTGTCGTGATCGTTTTCTTACGGTAGTACTGGTCAGAACGGGGAAGAGATTTCTCACACAAAGCAGCGCTTTCTGTGTCTCACAGTGTTTTCAAGACAACAGCACCGCCCACATGAAAGCCCGTCGTCACACGAACTGCGCGGGGTCAGTCCAGCAAGGGGACCGAGAAATGTCTGCCCTCCGCATGCACTCAGTGGGCCGTCTCTGATGCCCACACCTGATGTTGGGTTTTCCAACTCTCGGGGTGTCCTTTTGTACTCTTGCCGCCGCCGCCCCCCCCCCCCCCCAACACATTTGTTTATCATTGTTTAGCAGAGCACGCCACATTTAGTCACCAAATATATACGGAGAGCCACGAGGAGCATTTTAAATGGACTGCCTTCCCAACTGCTACCTCACACAACCCCCTTGTAATCACGTGGTAGATTTTTAATTGCTGTGAGGTATTTTTTGTTTACGTTTATTCCGATCTCTCTGTGGATGCTGACGTGTCAGCAGGGTGTGGTACATAATGCGTTTGTGTCTCTTGTCTGAAAAAAAACTGCATGTGCCTGCACTATGCTATAAACGCAAGCGTGCCGTGTGTTAATTTGTGCACACGCTGAATCGAGCCCATGACATTGTTCACCGGTATACCATTGTGTGCTGGTGTCGCAGACAAATTTGGACAATTAATGAAAAATTGCAGCAACGTACAAGGACATTTTCCCATTCATGATTGCTTGCCAGGGCTCACTGCCCATGCTGAGTCTCACGAAATCCGTGTGCAGCCACAACTGTCACAAGTGAGTGCTTTCTGTATGAATGACGGAGATGACATGGTGTAGGCGATTGTACCTGTCAAGCGAGAATTGTGCGAGCAAGGCATCCGTTCGTGTGGCTTGGCTGGAAGTGGGGGGAGGGGTGGGGAGGGGGAAGCGGGCAGAGTCGGTTCCGAAATTTCAAGCTTTTAAAATAGGACCCTACATTAGCATTAAAAAATATATTGAATGTATTGCCTCTAATGATTATCAATAAAATATAAATTTTCAGGGTCTCAATGAGAGTCAGATACGCTCTGATAAGCTCCTCTACCTTGGACCCACCATCGGGTCCAATGACGCACACTGTCAATCTGATTCCCATTATGTGCGATGAAGAAGCACCACTGCCTGAAATGTCACCTAAAATATATTTTTTCATTTTATTTCAGGGCAGTATTATTGATGAATGTTGTGAGTTTTTTTGTTTTCCATGCTTATGCACCACTGTTATTGCAGTGTCACAAACACATTGTTTAATTCTTCAAGAAAAGGTTAATTAAGTTGCAGCTTCCGTGAACTAGTTAATAAAATAACAAGTAAATTTAATAAAACTATTGGTTTTTTTTTTCCGTCACTGAGCGGAAAGGATACTCTGGATGCTTTTGCCGACTTTCATTATTTAGAGAATATTGAGGTTTACAGAGAGACACAAATAGTGTTGGTAAGGTAAGTTTTGGTGTGGTAGGTGATGTTAGATGAAGGAGAGTGGAAATCTTCTGGTAGAAATACCAGGGCAAATCAAACACCTCTCTGACCCAATTCAAGCAATGCCCTACCACCAATAATCTGCCGTGCCACTACTGAGTGGGGTTATCTCCCTGCCACAGTCTGCTGCTCACATGCTATTTATACATGAGTCTGTGTGGCACCTCTGAGTGGCTTAAAGCTGTCCAGTCAAGGTTGCTGCAATTTAAAACTATCACCCCATGTAACTCCCACTCTCCCCAAATCACCTTCCTCTGAATAATTGTCCTTTTGTAACCCCCATATATTTTTTCCAGCACGTTCAAATGCAGCCTTTGGGTGGTGTGGATTTTTTTTACTTTTAAGGTCAATAGAGTTGTAATGTAAAAAAATATACCGTAGTCTCTTTTAAAGCTGTTGGAAAACTCCAAGACCAAGCTATACAGCTTAGCTCTGTGGAGCAATCAACATCTACTACTGACAGCAGAGAAACACATTTCAGCAGGGGAGAGATTACTATTACAAGAATTTACAATGTGGATTCACATATCATTGGAATATGTGTTTTTCTCAAGATATTATATAAAGTAACAGCGCCAGTGCCACAAGCTGAAAGACAGAAGTACATACTCTTTGGTTCTTTTGGTAAAGTCACGTAAAAATAAAATACATTAAATAATAGAATACGACGTCATCAGGTAGAACTAAATCAGGTAGAACTAAATTTGAGAGAGAGACAAAATACTGGCACGGAGACACACAGACAGACACACAAGCAGAGAGAGGCAACAGAGACACACAGAGAGAGACACACAACATAGACACACAAAGACCCAATGCATCTGGTTCGAGGCCTTAAATAGAGAGGGGGGGGGCAGAGAGAGAGGTGGGTCTGCTGGAGCAGTGAAATTAGCATGTCAATGAGAGAGCTGTGTGGAAATCCACCCCGCGGCGGCGGGGGGAGAGAAAGACCCAACAAGCCTGGTAAATTTAGAGAGAGTTGTGTGGAAATCCACCCCGAAGCGGCTGGGGGAGAGAAATATCGAATGGACCTATGAGAGCCTGGTAAATTTTCGAGAGAGAAATAGGCAATTTGAAAAAACTAACTTAGCACATTTTTGGAAATGTAATGCAATGCAACACAGAGAGTCAGCTAACACACAGTTAACGCATAGCCTGGTTGATTACGTTCTCCAAAGATTGCTAAATTAGAAGCTAAGTGTGAAATTTGACAAACAGAGACACAGAGAGAGAGAGAAAAACAAACTTATATCCTCCCCGTAGAGGTGGTTCAAACTTGATTTGAAGCTTTCGTGACTGCAGGAATTACTCTTTGGTTCTTTCGGTAAAGTCACGTAGAAAGAAAATAAATTAAATAATAGAAGACGACGTTTCGATTGCAACACAAGCAGTCGTAATTAGGTAGAACTAAATTTGAGAGAGAGACAAAACACAGACACGGAGACACACAGAGTGTCTATGTTGTGTGTCTCTCTCTGTGTGTCTTTGTGTTGTTTCTCTCTGCTTGTGTGTCTGTCTGTGTGTCTGCGTGTCTGTGTTTTGCCTCTCAAATTTAGTTCCACCTGATGACGATTGCTTGCGTTGCAATCGAAACGTCATATTCTATTATTTAATATATTTTCTTTCTACGTGACTTTACCGAAAGAACCAAAGAGTAATTCCTGCAGTCACGAAAGCTTCAAATCAAGACAGAAGTACCTGTTCATAAAAAAAATAATGAATATATATGCCTACAGATAATTTGATTCAATCTATGCATATATTCCAAGTCCCATGTATGAGTGTAGCACATAGACTATATGGATTAAATTGGTTATGTTATACGTGTTAGATATGCACATGATGAATTATTAATTATTAATATACCTGAATATGAGCATCGGATATTGTAAAGTTAGGCGAGCAGTGGGACTTCCAGTTTTGAGGATTATTGGAAATAATATCCAGGGTAAATTTCGTCCATATTTCCTTCAAACAGGGGCGGTTTCTTCATTAGGGCGATTGGGCGACGCACCACCAATGTCATTCAACCACAGAGTCACGCTAGCCGTCACTGTGCAGCCTTTGGATATAGTCCAATCAGCATCATGTCACGTTCTGTGGAGTACCGCCTCTTTTTGAGCAATTTCACGCTGGCTGAGAATCGCCCCGAGTGGCCCCATAGACTTACATTCAAAGATGTTTTTTTTCGAACGGGGGCGCTGCAATGCATTCTCTATGGCTTCCGGGAGGGCTCGCCCTAACGTGCTTACGTCATCATACGTGCTTACGTCATCATACGTAAGCACGTTTCATCCAACAATATAATTTGTCGCCAGCTAGTGGAATCTTTAATAAAAGAAACTTGAGTGGATTGTATTAATAGTGAGTATAGAAACAAACAAGATGTATTGTAAGAGTTACTTTATTTTTCATTAATATTAAAGAAGTGAAGTTGCCTTTACATGCTTAAGCTGTTAATTTATCCATTGCATGGGTGGACCTTATCCTTATCAATCATCCAGACATTTGCCCCCCCTGAGAGATTTAGCAGGAGCCGCCACTGCCTTCAAGGTTGATAAAATTAGTACCACCTGGTGGGAAGTAGTCAGTGTCCTATGGATAGATTGACAATGTGTGATATTCACCAAACACTTACTTCAGCATGAATTCACTGCCACATGTATGAACTCCACACTGAATACATCACGTGTGAATTAATGGAAAAAATGAGCCTCGGGGAATGGAACGCTTGGCATGCAAGCCGAGAACAGTTATAGCTTACACAGATTATACTTTGGTTATATACAGAATTATAACTTTGTAATCATCAGCCATGAATTGTCGACTACTTGGTGAAGGCATTCCCACACTATCGGCATCCCTCACACACAGTTCAATGTAGCTCCAGCACGTAAACTGATCTAATTGCTTAATCTCTGTGGTGGTCATCCTCAGTTTGTTTTTATTTGGCTGTGATTCTGTTGCCTGTCTCATTCATCGACCATTATTTATTCAAGCGCCGTGTTCTGGCCAAGCCACATTACTTTTACGAACAGTTTGAACCATCTAACTAACCTGCATGTGCCCATTAATCTACGGGTGCCTCTGTCTGTCTCCCAATGTAATTCCGAGAACGCATAAACGTTGTAGGTAGTAACTAATACATACTTAGACAAGGGCTAGTTTCGTTACAAAACGATCAAACACATATTTAGATTCATGCGGCTGACCTAAATAATTGTTTTATTTTTCGATGTCGAAGTGTGAACTCTATACGAAACATTTTACCCGTAGGCACACCACAGGAAGGGAAGTGGAGTCAGTTGTGCAAAAAGGACAGACAGGGCAACATGACAGACAAAGAGGACATGGCTCAATCTGAGCAGCAGGAAGAAAGGAGTTCCAGGAAGGAACGGGAGGAGGGGGAGAAGGAATGACCGGGCCAAGACCTCGGAGATGAGAGAGGGCAATGAAGGAAGGCGCAAGCAGAATTGATCTGCACGGAGCAACGTCTGTTTCCACAGGGGGCGGAGAGAGGGGAGGGATTCAGAGTGGGGGGTGGCCACATAAGTTACTTGATTTACCGGAGGCTTGAGCTTATATATATAGATGTTATCATGTTTCGGGCAACAGCTTGATAGGTACTGTATAGCAGGGGTCCCCAACCCCCTGTTAGGAACCGGGCCGCACAGCAGGAGGTGAGAGCGGTTAGTCCGCGCGTGGCTCCCCCATTATTTTATTTACCAATTCTCTCCGCGCCTCTTGCCCGCACTGCGTACTTGTCTCAGCCACAGTGTTGGTAAGCCCACAAGCTGCTAACCCCTAGTAGCCAGAATGAGTAAAAAAAACAAACGTCGCTGGAGAGCTTCTTTGAAAAGGGGGAAAGACCCAATGATGACCCCCCCCCCCTATCCGTGAAAAAATTGTCTTCCACGAAACCGGTCCCTGGTGCCAAAAAGGTTGGGGACCGCTGCTGTAGAGCATACTGCAGGTAGATTCTAGATTAGTTGACTACCGTATATGGCTGAAAAGAAATGCTCCTCTCGCAACCCGTGCCATTGGTCAATTAAAGCTCGGTGCTCTAATCGCGACACAAATCACTGGCGCCGCACGCTCTGCAAGTAACGGGATACGGGCATCGATCGCTGTAAATGGAGTATGTGAATAAAATCCCTGTGCGAGGCACTTTGGCCACGTTTGAGAGCGTCACCAGCCCATCCTGCCAGCGTCATCGCTGCTGCTGCTGCGAGAGAACAAAACATCCAATGTACAGTTGATCATTTAGCTTCACTGCTGTATGCCCTTACACGTACACGCGAACAGCCCCTCTGCCAATCCAGTTTTCGACGCGTGTATCGTGACTGTAAGAATCAATGTTAACGTTTGACTCGTTAGACGCCTTAGATGTAATGTAGCCACCGCCAAAGACACAGCAACTCCCATGGTCACTGGTGATGATATTGGCCACACTGCAGCAGGTCCTCACTAAGCCTGAACCATCACAACAGAGGGTCAGGCCAGGTTGCACATGTACATTTATTCCGTTGAACCATTGCTGGACGAATGCCTCCCCCATGCAGTTTGGATCGTGGGGCTTATTTCACCAAACTTAACCATACTGGTCAGTGGAGGTTGGTGAAGGCAGGGTGCATAGACGCTAGATCATAGAAGTATTCTTAGGTTTTTTTGGTAAAGTCACGTAGGTAAAACATTAAAATTAATAAAAATAAAAAAATTAAAATCACGACGTTTCGGAGGCAACACAAGCTTCCTTAATAAAAATAAAAAAAATAAAAATCACGACGTTTCGGAGGCAACACAAGCTTCCTGAAGACGGAAGCTTGTGTTGCCTCCGAAACGTCGTGATTTTTATTTTTTTATTTTTATTAATGTTAATGTTTTACCTACGTGACTTTACCGAAAAAACCTAAGAATATGAATCCTTGCAGTCACGAAAGCTTCAAATCTAGAATCATAGAAGTACTGTACTACTTTAAAACGATGGGATTTGCTACGCTGCCCCCTGTCTGCTCTTAAGTCTATGACAACCTGTTGTGCTTGGTGGTCACATTGTCCAAACATTCTCCAGCTTCTGAGATCTGACAAGAGCAGGCAGACTTCATGTCACTTGGTTGTAGACATGCCTTTAAATATAGTTCTGCACAGATGCACGTTTTATTTCCATATCGTTCATCCTAATTATATATTTTTTTTCATTCAGCCCAATCTAGTTTATGCTCCTGAAGAAATTACTGAAATGCCAACGCTTGATAAACACTCCACCACAATCATACAATTGCCATTATAACTGCCATCAGCTAAAAAAAACATATAAGCTAATATTCATGGAAATTACTGGGCTCTGAATGAGTTTTACTATTACCCGTGCAGTTGTGATGACATTGAAAATACTGTAGGCCACACAACACGAACTTTTAAAGAACTTGGAAGCAATGTGTTAGTTGAGGATGTTAGGAAAGGAACATTGAGGTGGTTGAGCCAGACAATTGTGCCGGGAGTATCAGAGTGGTGCATCACTGTGATGACACCTCCATTGCATATTTGTTATACAGGAGAGTTTTTAATTTTCCATTTAATATGTTCGTGAAGAAAATTCTACGCGTTGTTTCTGTAAGGCCCTGTTATTGTCCGTGTATGCATGTGTAGTATATGTTCGTGGAAGGTATCGGTAAATTAGGCCTTTGCCAGTTTTAGGTTAAAGAATTAACCTCCTGGGGCATCTCCCTCCCGACGCAACTGCAATTTCAGGCTTAGAAGCTTCCCACGCACGGGGCGTCGCCACAAAGTGGTTCACAAAGATTAGGTATACAATTCCAAATGTTATGCACACACGCAGCTGGTAGCAGCTTTGCCTCCTGTGTGAGTGTGCGTGTAAGTGGGGAGCAGTGGTGTAGCGGTTAGCGCGCTGCGCTACGAACCCGGCGACCCGAGTTCGATTCCCGCTCACAGCCGACACCAGTGGCAATTATCTGAACCGGTCCCGGTCCCGGACCTGGGCCTCACCTAGGTCTACTCAGCCTCAAATTAGTACCTGGTGTAATGTGTAAACATCGCCGGGCGTAGTGTTGGACACCCACCCACTCGTGTGCCGTGCCAGCCTTCATAGGTGCTCGATAACAGCACTTGCCCGAACAGGCTATACGGGGGATATTTGTCTTTGTGTGTCTTTTACGGGTGTATTACAAAACAATGCCAGTGAGAATAAATGTGTGCTTTCAGGAGGCTGGTTTGTGACAGACAGCGTGCGTGTGTGTGTAACAAAGACGTGGCTTGTCTGCCTTCCCTCGCAATGGACCTGTGCCAATGGAAGTTAATTTGGGCATCATGAGAAAGAGTGGGAGAGAAAGTGGGTGCAGCGGTGAAAGCGATAGAAGCTGCATTTGTTCTGCTGGTTCTATAATGCACGGATTGGCCGTGCGCAGTCATTTTTCTTCTCGTAATTATTCACGTTTGAGTGTGCACGTGTGTAAGTGATCGTGCTGGAGGTGGAGATGCGGGTAGCACAGGTCACATCATCAGTAAAGTGCTCACTGCTGCTGTGCATTACCAAGTGAGCTTACGTTGCCATTTCTGATCGTGCACGTTGTGCTTGTGTGGACTTACTCTAGGTCAACTCAGCCTAACATAAGAAGTGTATTTAATTCTGCTGCACTAACAAATTTCGGTATTGAAGAGAAACAGGCCAGGGTTTGAGGTATTTGCCTTGCTATGTATCCCCTTTGTGTTCTGTGCCCACTTTAAGAGTCACTTGGCAAAGCGTTGCAACTTATTGGCCAGAACGATGGGTATTTTTATTAGAATATGAATCCCTGCAGTCACGAAAGCTTTAAATCAAAAAGATGGGAATTTTGTTCACAAATGTGGACAACTTTCCACGCTTTTGCGATTCATGCGGGGCTGATGCCATTACAATAACATGTCCTTGACGCTACTTCTGACGCCACAATTGCAGAATGGCTCAAACTGAGCGGGATTAAAGTGCGGCGGCTAGGGCAGAACCAACCAGAGGCCGAGAGCCTCCACAGTTAATGTGGAAGCGTTTTTGTCATTGCGTGGAATCGCGGTTTCGCCAGGTGTGGTTTTGGCAGAGAGTAACGAGAGAGGGCCCACGCCACACCAATTCACGCCGCAAGTTTGTGGCCTTCATTCCACAACATTTTTCTATGGAAAGCTTAGAGTGGGGGTTTTTTTTTTGGGGGGGGGGGGGGGTCGTAATCACTGGAATGGAGGCAGGCACACGTGTGAAGAAGGTGACTGCGATGTTGACGATGATGATGATTGTGAAAATTGTGAAATCTGCATAATTCCGAATTTCTGCAGCATCCCAAAAAAAATCGACATAATTCGTGCTCCGGTATCTTTATAGAAGTACTGTGGTTTATGCAGGATCAAGATAGGGTTTGTGTTTTTTTAATGTGCATGAATGTGTCCTCTGTAGTCCTGTTGAAACTTGACTTGTCAGTGGGAATTGCACTAATTTCAAATGAACAAAATGAGACATTAAGAGAATGGGTCAAGTTGCAATTTCGAACGTAATTATTTGCACAAGAGGTTGTAGATTATTGAAATAGCTTTTATGTGCGTGACTAGGAGGCAGACTCGGGCGCGTTCAAAAGGGTGCTGACTGGGTTTGACACGACAGTAAATTAAGAGTGAAACGACAACGATAAACGTCTGAATGTTCGGGAGCAATAGATTAGAGTGGCTGAGATTGGCTCCATAAAGGGATTAGCCAGATGGGATAATGTTTTTCTATTCTCATTCTATAAATTAACTTTGTTTTTTTTTTTAAATACGTCCTACTTTTACTTTCCCTTCCCGCATAAAAAAGTATAATGTCTCGTCTCCCCAACAATTATCGCACAACCGGACAGGAATAGGAGCCGAAGCTATTTGCACCGCCGACAGACTTGAAAATAAATCAGTTTCACACATTTTTTAAATATGTATTTAAATCTCTTGTGCCACCATTAATGTGTGCATGGGGGTTTGCGCAAACACACTCGTATAAAAAATTATACTCTTTCGCCAAAATGTCGCCTCATTCACCATCAAGGGATTTGTCTCTACATTTCTCTCGACACCTGTGCCCTCCTTCGTGTCATATCGCAGGTTTGGATTACGTCTTCACTTCCTGAGACCTGGAGATAAACTGCATGGATTTATGATCCACCCACATAATTTTGGGCCCGAGGCAGGGTATCTATAAGGTTTTCGCCTGGTCCCCTTGTTTGTGTCACGCGTGAAGGCTGCCTCAGTGTGATGCCAAATTCTCCAAACAGCTGCCGTGGAAAGCGGCTTGTGGTACGGAGGATGGCAGTCTAAGCGGAACGACTTGAAATTGGGCACGGCTAATACTCGTTACGTAACGCGGAAATGAAGTTCAACAGAATATATCGGCAATGAAAGGCCTTATTTAAATTTGCTTCGCATATTTATTCCTTCGTCATCATCATTATTATCAGCCATGATCTATCTGCTGCTGGATGAAGGCTTTCCTAAGCCATCGCCATCCCTCACGGTCTCTCGATGCAAGAATTCACCTGGCTACTGCACACGAGCTGATTGTATCGCTCCATCTCCACAGTGGGTGTCCTCTCTGGCGGATCCCTCTATTGGCTGCCACCCCATCGTTTGTCGAAGCCATGGCCCATCATCCCATCTTGCAACATATCCTGTCCAAGCCGAATTATTTTTGGAACTAACAATATTTACTGTATGTCTCTAACTTGCAGATGTTCTTAATATTTGCTTCTCTGCACACCTTTAAGCTTTTCTTTCATTATTTATTGGCAATAATTTACGTGTCTGCTCTCAGTTGTGTATGGGTTTATGTCCAAATGTTTTAACTGCTGTTGCAGTTAGATTCTGTATGAATCAAAATTGTATTGTAATTATGTTGTTGTATTTGTAGTGTGAAAGTGTGTTTATATTTAATTGTGTGGTTTTACCGCATTGGTGTTTTATCATTTATTTCTCCAATGTGTAAAGAGCCATAGCATGCGTGTCATGAATGAATTTGTTCAGCTTTATCAAACTTACAAGTCCTGAATTTTAAAACCATGTATCCTTGTTTGGAAATACAGTACTGCATATAAATGTTACACACCTTTGGTTTATATTTGACTTAAATTAATACCTGGTTCATTGCGATCAAAACTCAACTCGAGAGAATGTAAGTGGCTGTCTGTAGTGCTCATAACAAGCTGCCGAAGACGACCGCTTGTGTTGCGATCGAAACGTCGTAGTTTTTTTGTTATTTTTTGATATTTTCTTTGAACCTATCTATGTCATTTACCGAAAGACCCAAGAATAGCTTGTACAACACGATCCTGGACATCTCATCGGATTCCTCCACTATAAATACACCGTCTGATTCTGTCGGATTTTCCATGAATTTCCATATTTCGTAATTCACGCGGCTGTTCGCTTGGTGCCGCGCGTGCCACGAACCTCTCCGTCTTGACGCACGCGCACGCCGGTCACGTCACCGTCGCATCCCGTGTCTCGCCACTCCGTCTGTGTCGGCACACTGCCCGTGCTTGTTGTTGTTGTTGTCGTCATTGTGAGAATTGGTTTTGTTGTTGTTATCAGGTTACATTTCATCATCGCCTTCGTCGTCATCGTCATCGAATTTTTTAATTACTTATATAATTTATTCATTTGGAAATGTTGGCAACAACATCCAGCGGTATATTTATATCAGAGTGGTGCCAACAACGATTTTGATTACGCGATGTTAAATATCTACAGTCCGACATTTATATTTATTGTTCAACGTAGAACATCGAAACGTGAGGGTGTTTCTTTTTCGATTTTGAGTGTGTAAAATTGTAAACTGTGGTGACTGGATGCTGAATTATTGGAAATGTTGTAGAATGTTTGCCACAAGTGAACGTGGGACATTTGTGAGGATGCGATGTTCTGATGTCCATGGCTGATTGTTTTTTTTCCGTTGACTTGGAATGTTTGTGTGCTTTCAACATAATTTTATTATGTTGTTTATCATGTTTATAAATATTGGTTGTTTATTGTGTTCTTCCTGGTTCAGCAGTTCCACTGCTGGATTCTTTTTTCCGCCTGAGGACGACTGCTTGTGTTGTGATCGAAACGTGGTGATATGTTATTTTTTATTTTATTTAATTTTTCTACCTACGTGACTTTACTCAAAGCACCAAAGAGTATGGATTCCTGCAGTCACGAAAGCTTCAAATCAAGATTAAAACAAAACAATTTTAGAAAGAGGCGTTATGTTCTGATATTTTTTTTTCAATGCAGTATAGTAAATAAAAATATGAATGTGTTCTTTGGTGCAGTGCTTCGTGTATGAGTTTGATTAAGGACCATGGCCAACATCACTGCAGAGTGACAACTGATCCAGTCCTGTGCTTCCACTATTCCCCATGCAGCACTGACCAGCATAGTGAAGTATGGTCAAATAACCCCCATAATTGACACGATGGGCGGAGAGGCCTTTATCCAGTAATAAACTGGTGATTAATTAAAATACATTTGTATGTGCTTAGCCTAGATTTGAAGCTTTCGTGACTGCAAGGTTTCATATTCTTGGGTTTTTTCGGTAAAGTCAAGTAGGTAAAAATTAAAATTAATAAAAGTAAAATAAAAATAAAATAAAAATCACGACGTTTCGGAGGCAACACAAGCTTCTGTCTTCAGGTGGAACCGTCACAGCACGCTTGCTGGATCTCTTGGAATTTCTCATTTACTTGATACAGCAAGCGTGCTGTGACGATTCCACCTGAAGACGGAAGCTTGTGTTGCCTCCGAAACGTCGTGATTATTATTTTCCTTTTTTTTACTTTTATTAATTTTAATTTTTTAGCTACGTGACTTTACCGAAAAAAAAACTAAGAATGTGTGGTTAGCCTATTGTGCTATTAACGCCGTGACCCGAGTTTGATTCCTAACCATGGCTCACATTAGTGTCGAGTGATATTTAAATTTGTCCTAAACCCCCAACCTCACTCCCCTTTACCAAAATGCATCGACCACTTTGGTGAAGTATGCTAACCCACGCGACCAACACAGTATGGGGAGGCTTGTATGAAGCAGTCGGTGGATTAACGAATCCCTGCATTGGGCGTACCACAAGTTGTTAATTTCTCCACGGCTCATGCGTCTACAATTCTCTTGATTCTCCGATTTCACATTAACATAACCATCTCCGCTTGTGCTGGCCCCATTGCACTTGTGCCCCGCTCACTTCGTTTTGATACCAGGACGCTTGGGCAACGCTAATTTTAAACCTTTAAAACAGCTTGCCTTTAGTGGCTTCCCACCCCCTTTTACCACCTGATGACGGTCCCTTGTGTTGCGATCGAAACGTCGTAGTTTTGAAAATTATTTTTTTAACCTATCTACGTGAAATGGAAATAATAAATAAAAACAATAAAACAATAAAATTGTTTTTTATAGTAAAATAATAATAATAATAAAATGATCCAACATACAATTTTATTATGTTTTATTTTTATTATTATATTATTTTATTATTTTCATTCTACGTGACTTTACCGAAAGAACCAAGGAGATGAATCCCTGCAGTCACGAAAGCTTTAAATCGAAATCTATCTACGTGACTTTACCGAAAGACGCAAAGAATATGGTTAATACAGTATATATATGAAACAATACTTTACCGCAGTACTAAAATAAACCATAATATGTAATTGGTGCTGTCTTATATAACTTGTGATGAGCTTTACACTGCCACTTGCATAATATTAGCCTACTTGGAAAATATTTAGTGAATAATTTAAATAACGTCTCTAGTAATATTTAAAGTTAGTGCTTCTATTCGTCTGTCTTTTTGTATGTGTTCATATGTGTACACGTGTATTTGTACCTGCAATAATAATAATAATAAGTACTTAACCACACGGGTCAATGTGAGTTATCACTTTCCACCAATCTCAGCCATGGCCTGAAATCGAACTCAGGTGACTGGGTTATGGATATGTCTTTGTTGTGTGTTGGTGAAGGTTTTGGTGCACTGCCAACTGCAGCCTAAATCAACATGTCATGCATGGTGGTCACCCATCAAAGTGATAACCAGGCATTCAACCTGCTTAGCTTTCAAGAATGGATGAGATCGGGCACATTCTACGTGATTTGGTTGGAGGCATTTGTATGTCTTCATTAATATGTATGTGTGTCTGTGTTCCCACAGCTAGGGCAAACCCAGAGCCAGCCCCTGGTGCCTGCCCATCCAGGTATGGAGGATTACATCCGTTTATTTTCTCACTTCTTGGTCAAGATATATTGTTAACACACTTGGCACAGGTCACATGTCTGATGCACAGGGCCATTCCAATTGCGTGCACAGTGGCACAATCTTCCCACCTTCAGTCTGCCTTGCAAATCTAACTTTATTATTTTATCTCAAAATAAACTTTTTTGAGAGTCATGTATATTTCACGACCGAACGTGTGTTCGTGGTGTGCAACATGGTTTTGACCCAACCCTGCCTTGTGTGTGATATCTGATTTAATGAGCACTCACAATATCTACACTTTCTCCTGCATTGCATGCATAGACGTAGGGGCACCATGTGATGTGAGACAGGATAAGAATGAATGTGAAGGTAAACTGTGCCGCAGTGATTTGCCACGAGGAGGATTTGCCCATGATTTTTTTTTTCAATTTTAATGTTATTTACTACTTTTGTTCCATTGTACGGTCAGTGCCATGTCATGAGACAAATTATATGTCCATTCAGAACAGTACATGTTCGTGAATATCCCGTGGAAGATGATATCACATAATTCCTTCAAAGATTCCTTCGAGTGACCTTGAATCCACACGCACCCTGCTGCAGATGTTTGTCCCTTGGCAGTGAAACTGAACCTTTAATTTCTCAGAGCTGGAATTTTGCCAAATCAGGTGAAAAGCCAAATCTAAAATTATGGTTTAACTTGTGCAAGCATTAGTGACTGGCCTGAGACCATCCATTAACTGCACTCGAGAACCATATTTAATTGTGGGTGGCTAAAGGTTTCAAATCCAAGATCTCAGTGTTGTCAGATCAGTAGTCGACCCCTTGAGCCACCCAGCCACAAAAACACATGAAGTTGGTTCGGCATTTTACGTAGTATCTTAGACCAGAACATTTTTCACCATCCTTTACATGATTCAACAGTGCAAAGTGTTGGATAACAGTTGCTGTAATGTATGCAATAAGGGAAGTAGGGATGTGTTCCCAATTTTGGGATGAATCTGAAAAATGTGAAAATCGGGGGTAAGTAAAACATTTCTGAAAATCCGAATTGTGTTGTTGTTTTAGATTGACCCGAAATTTTGACGTCATTGGAAACTCATTTCCAAAAGGAAAGATGTATGGATTACCTTACCTAGTGCTTCTATATGTACTCTGTCCTTTGTATGTATGTTGAACTTTTTTCGTACCGTACGCAGCCAACCGCACGAATCGGAGCTGTGGTGGAGGGACAACGAACTAAACAGAGAAAGTGGTGCGAAATAAATACGTTTTAAATGTCTAATTTAAAGTGGCACAGTTCCAGTGGGGCTTCGAATGTCAGAAATGAAGAGTGGTCAAGACAGTTGCAGAGGCACAGCTAAAATTAACCCGTAAAAACAAAGTTTTTCACTATAAATCCTTTATATGCGTGGCATTGGCTTTATTTCAGCCCACATTGGTGTTTGAAACGGGCGGCTAGAGTCCTTTCGTCCTCTGGCTTGAGATGGCTGCCACCTATGGGTCAGATGATAGCCTGGCAGCATTAAGCAATTGGTAAATAAATATAAAAAAATTCCCCTAAACAGTGTAAAATTTGAAAAAAAATTTCACGAAAATTCATTGTCACGCACAACGGGTCTGTGTATAAAATGTCAGCTCGATTGGATCACGGGAAGTGGGTTAAAAAACGACCGAAAGATTTGCACGGTCGTAAGCAAGCAAGCACGCAAGCACGCAAGCAAGCAAGTGAACTTAATATAAAGGATTTAAAAAAAACACAGTTACCTGGTTCCACATTAAATCCTGCAGCTGGGCAGGAGCAGAAGAGGACGACTCACAACTCGTGTTCAACAGTGACACAAAAAGCCCCAGCGCTGGGAGCCCCGTCCTGTCTGGTCGAGGTGAGACCACACCCTGACCATGTCGATGGAGCTAAGTGTGCGTTTGTCTACGGAATAACTTGCTCTTGCCTGGCTCGCGGTGGCGTTGTGTGTGTTTGTGTGTCTGCATCATCGGTGTTTCCCGATCTCTCGGCCAACATCAGTGATGAATATCTGAACTGGTCCTGGGTCCTCCGCTAGGTCGATCCAGCCTTGAATGAGTATCTGGTGCAGTGTGTAAACATTGCCATTCGGGAGACAAAGGTCGTGGTGCAGGCCACCCACCCCGTTGTGTGGCATGCCGGACTTAATAGGTCCTGGCTCACAGCACTTGTCTCTGCAGTCTGTCAAGGCTCTATGGTGGAATTTTGCACCATATGTGCAAATGTTTTGTTTATATTATTTCCATCATTCATGTATCATGTCAGATTTCGTATTAAATCCGATATTCACATTCACATTGTGCCAAATCCAATGCAGGCATGCATGGTTAAAGTGAACGTATTTATTTATTTAATTAATATGATACACTGTCATTAAAAAGAAAAACTAAGAAGTTTAAACATTTATGGGAATGATACTCAGTATAGAAATGCGAGATGTAAAACTCAGGCAAATTATACAGAAAACTCAGCCACATTTATAATTAAAAGTAAAATGTAATTACTGTACAGTGGATCATTCTGACACAAGTCTGAATTAAATCCTCACCATCAATTAATTGTATAACTCTTTTCATCAAATTCATCTTCATGCGTTTCCACATTTTTTTTTCCAATTTGAATAATTTAGCTTCAACCGCTTCTTTTGGTAAACATGTGTAATAAAAGGACTCGGACACTTCCTTCTGTCTTCGTGTCTTTTATTGGGTTCTCGTCCTCACCCACACGGCACTCTGTTATAACTCTGTATTTGTAGCCCCCGGCTATTCACTGCTATTATAGCTCCTTCTTCCCTCTGACTCTCTGCTTCATCTACTGTAACCTCCTCCCTGCAGACTCGCTGCTACCTCTATGCAGACTCCCGCTGCTACCCCTATGTGCAGACCCTCTGGCTGCTACCGTATGCAGACCCGCTGCTGACTCTGTATGCAGCCCCGCCGCTGACTGCAGCCTCCTCGCTGCTTCGGGTCGGTCACCGCTGGCCAACGGTGCCGATCCTCGCTCCCCCGTGTTCGTGGCGATCTCGCCACCCTCCGCTTCGCCCTTCGTGGCCTCTCTCTGTTCCTGGTTCCCCGTCACTCCCTCTCCTCTTCCGGTTCCCCTCCTTCTATACTCAACCCCTCACCCCCCCACGTGACCTAACTCCTCCCCTCATGACGGCACCTCCGGAGGGCCGTTTACACCCGCATTACATCACCCTCCCCCATAAAGAAAATCCAGCCGACCTCGGCTGAATTGCAACCTGAAAAGCAATGCGGGTGTAAAGGGCCAACACGTAAAAAGACACGAAGCATGCAAGAACAATATAACAATGAACACAACACAACACAATCTAACGAAACGTGAGGGATTTCGAGCGAGTACGGGTAGCCGGGCCGTCCCGGACGGTCGGCAGCCCACCCGCCGAGCGGGAACGTGGAAGGGTTTTAGGGGCGACGGGCGCAAGTTCTTCCGTCGCCATTGGAGGCCCGCCACTGTCCCGCTCGCGTCCAGAGACATCCCGTACTCGCGTCCGCGGAGGGATAGGAAGAGCTGCAGGTCCCGTGGGTTCCGCGGCACCGGTCGGCATCCCACGAGCGGAACGTCCTCCTCCCTGCGCTGTCACGGCCGGCTTGTCTGTGAAGGGTACGACAGGCGCTTTCGCAAGGTCAGCAGACACAGGCAAGGGCGAGTCGGCAGCAACAGACCCCGGCAAGGCAACTTCGGGAGATGACGCATCCGGCCGCGGGGCAATGTATGGCTTCAACCGGGATGTATGCACGAACAAGCGCCGCGAACCAACCTGAACACGCGCCGACTGTGGGTTGGGAACCTCAATGAGGCGGACCGGACCTTGCCACGGTTTGTGTAATTTAGGAGAGGTACCTGGCCGCACCTGTGGGCAATGAAGCCAGGCCAGGTCCCCCTTCTTCCAGGGGCACTCCCCCTTCGAACGTCGGGCACACCGCTCATTCCTGGCCTGAGCTTTGGCTGTAGCCATGCGGGCTCTTTCCCTCGCCTCAGTGACACGGCGAACGTTGTCCTGAATATACTCAGGAAGAGGCTTAACAGGCCCCCTCGCACCGGTTCCCAACTGCTCATTAATCGGCGGCACATTCTCACGGCCGTACATAAGGAAGAACGGCGAGTATCCAGTAGCCGCGTGCGGCGTCATGCGATACGCCGAAAGCACCCCAGGGATATGCAAATCCCAATCAGATTGATTTTCCCCGACTGTATGGCACAGCATGGCGGACAGAGTCCGATTCAACCGTTCCACCATCCCATCCGTTTGTGGGTGGTAGGGGGACGTCCGTATCTTTTTAGTTCCCAAAGCCGCACACACCTCCCCCAACAATTTGGACGAAAAGTTACGCCCCTGATCTGTAAGGAGCCTCTCCGGCGCCCCCTTGTCCATTACATACCCAAATAGAAAGGCGTCAGTGATAGACGCCGCTGACTGGTCAGGCAAAGGCCAGGCCATCGGCCAGCGAGAGAGGTACTCCACCCCCACCAGTAAATACTTATTTCCCTTAGCGGATGGCGGAAAGGGTCCCAAAATATCTAACGCCACCAGCTCATTAACCCGAGATACTTGAATCGATTGTATCGGCGGAACATATGGATGTTTAGGTGGTTTACGGCGGGCACAATCGGGACACGCGCGAACGTGACCGACGACATCCGTCGTCATGCCGTGCCAATAATAGTCTCGTTGCAGCGTCAATAGGGTTTTCTGCACCCCCAGGTGTAAAAGTGTGTCACAGTGCAAAGATCTAATCAACTCGTACCGCAATGACGCAGGCACAACGAGACGCCAGTGTTCCTGTATCCCTTCCCTCCACATCAGTAACCCATCTCGGAGAGCAGTTTCCGAAATACCACCCGCACCGAGTTCCTTACCCGCCTTCTCCGTTCGTTTTCGTAACGACACCAAAGAATCGTCCAACATTTGCTCCCGAATCCACACAGACCTCGGAAGACGCAAAATCCCGTCAGCCGGTCCCCCATCAACCGGTCCCGGTGTAAGCGGAGTTTCGAGAACATCCACCGCCAGCGCGACAGGCTGAGGGGGGGGCTGAGTCGGTCCACACCTATGCGTCCCCGACGCACACGCACAAGGGGATTGTTGCGGCAACCTGGACAGTGCGTCCGCGTTAGCGTGACGCACACCCTTCCGATGGTGAATTTGGAAGGAAAATTCTTGCAACGTGTCCAGCCATCTCGCCAATTGTCCGGATGGCTGGTCCATCTTAAGAGCGTACTGTAAGGCCGCATGGTCCGTGCGGACAATAAACGACCGACCGTACAGATACGGTCGAAATTGGCGGAGAAAAAACACAATAGCCAAAAGTTCCCTGCGAGTGACGCAGTAACGGGTTTCCGCGGGAGACAAAACTCGACTCCCATACGCCACCACACGCTCAACACCACCTTTTGACTGGGACAACACCGCCCCAATACCAGTGTCACTCGCATCAGTATCCAGAATGAAGGGATGTTCAAAATCCGGATAATCCAACGTCGGCGCAGTAGCCAGTAAATCGCGCAGGCTCCGAAACGCCGCCTCCTCCGGCGGTCCCCACACAAATTTATGCCCCTTCCCAGTAAGGAGATGCAAAGGCCTGGCGATAGTAGCGAAATTCGGAACAAACCTCCGATAATATGAGGCGAACCCCAAAAACCGACGCACATCACCCACCGTGGCCGGGGTTGCCCAATCCCGGACACAAGCAGTTTTCTCTGGATCCGTGGCCACCCCGTCCGCACTAACAATATGTCCCAAGTATCGAACGGAGCGTTGCAGTAAATGACATTTCTTAGGCTTGAATTTCAAATTAGCAGAACGCATTCTGGCGAATACAGCCTCCAACCGCAGTAAATGCTCATCAAATGTGCGGCTGAAGACTATAATATCATCTAAATAAATGAGACATGTCTCCCACTGCAACCCCGTCAACACCAACTCCATCAACCTCTGAAAAGTGGCAGGGGCAGCATTCAACCCCATCGGAAGACAGTTAAATTGGAATAAACCCTGCGGCGTACGGAAAGCTGTCTTTTCTCGCGAGGGCTCGTCAAGGGGGAGCTGCCAGAAGCCCGAAGAGAGATCTAGCGTTGAAAAAAACTTAGCCCCTGACAAGGCGTCGAGAGAATCGTCCATACGCGGCAGGGGATACGCATCTGCCACCGACACTTTATTCAGCTTCCGAAAATCCACACAAAATCGCAATTTACCATCCTTCTTTTTAACCAACACAACAGGCGCGCCCCATGGGCTATTAGACGGAGATATAATATCCGCTTTCAACATGTCTTCCACTGCCCCTCGAACATGCTCACGCTCAGCCGGACTCATCCGACGCGAGTTCAACCGGATAGGGGCAGCGTCCCCCGTGTCGATATGATGAGAGAGAAGCGAGGTGCGTCCCAAGTCCAAATCGTCCGAGCTAAACACATCGGAATAGCTCGATAATAATTTATGAATCGCACAACGCTGCTCGGTGGAAAGGGCCGAATTTTCCCCACATAATTCGGCGATCCAACGATCATCAACCCCTCCATCGTGTGAAACACCACCCACAAGCCCCCCGTCCGGCAGGTCACTCTGGGCCGTAAACGCCGTAGTGGCATGTGCCACAACGGTACCAGCTGGCACACACACGCTTTCAGCACTCGCATTTAACACCTGCAAAAACGGGCGCTGATCTGGACGGACAATAGTTTGCGCCCCTACCAGCGCTAAGCCGCCCGTAACCGCGGCGGACGGCGACAGCAAAATCCCAAAAGCACCCTGCCGACCCGGAACCGGCTTCCGGTATCGTAAGGGAATGAGCATCTGAGACCCAGGTGGAATATCAACCGAAACTTCCGATAGCGCCTGCACCTGGGCGACAGGAGCCGGTCGCCCCCAGGCGGACTGTAAAAATTCCAATTTCCGGCCCCCCGGTAGTTCTATGCAATTTTCATTGATTCTAATTAGAATGGGCATCTTAGCCAAAAAATCCGTACCCAACAGGCAAGGAACCGCCAGGGACCTCGAAATCAACACAACGCCCGAGGCCGAGACACCCCCGATAGAAATGTTAGCGTCCACCTGTCCCACGATGCCCATACTACCCCCGTTCGCAGCGACGCAGGAAGCGTAAGCCGGCCTCACGGCCCCCGGTGGGATGTTCAAAAGATGGAATATCACATCCGAAATAATGGTCGCGGACGCACCGGAATCCACCAAAATACGTACGTCCACCCCTTGGATGGACCCAGGTACAGTGGACGAACCGGTAGCGGCCGCGACAACCCGCCGAGCCAGCTTACGCCACTGCGTTATCGAGCGACAAGGCTCAGATACTGGCCTCCCGTATTTTACAACATCCGCGTCGCATAACAACGGCGATGAGTGAGGTGTCAGGCCTTGCCGGGTGTCTGGTGCGCACCGACTTGCCTGTGCCGGAGGGTCTTTCTTTGGGGCGTCCGCTGTCGAGGCCTCCTGCTGGGGCGGCCCCGGAACCCGGGCCCAGCAGTCCCTGGCATAGTGGCCCCGACGGCCGCAGCGGAAGCAGTCGACGTCGGGGCGGCGCGCAGCGGGCACCCCGTCCCGACGCGGCCGCGCCGGCGGCGGAGCCCGCGGCCCTGGCCCGCTTCAAGCCGGCCACGGAGTGGAGGCGGCCGACAACTCCTTTGGGCCGGTCGCATCCGGCACGTACACGGCCTTCGTAGGGTCCCACCCTACGGCCCCCCCATCGACGACAGGACCGCCCGTCCACGCCGTCACCTGTTTCCAGCGGCGGAGATTGAACTGGGCGTCCAAACACTTGGCCGCGGTCCGGGACGTGAGTTTTTCGTGACCGCACGCCTGCATGGCAATGCCTAGATCTCGGGACAACTCCAACATCTTCCCCAAGATGAGTGGTTCCAGCAGGTCAGGCTCCGTCTCCGGGTAAGCGGCCATAGCGAGTTCCAACACGGCGCCCCTGTACGCTACAGGTGACTCCTCAGGTGCGCGTTGCCGCTGCACGAATCGGCGATGGGCGTCATCCGGTGGCTCGTACGCGTCCGCCATTTCCTCGAACACCCCTCGCAGAGTTTTCTTCTTCGCAGCTTTTATAGAGCGAAAAAAACGAACGGACTCATCATCAAGAAGAGTCGGGAGCACCTCCAGTGCCTCAGCGTCCGTCCACCTTGCCGTACGTACCGCCGCCAAAAATCTGCAGGCGAACGCACTCCAATCGCCCCCGATGGAGAACTTTTTGACGGTTGTAAGGTGACGACTGCGACTCCTTGGCTTGCTTCCGTCCGTCGCTGACTCTTCCGGCGGTAAGTTCAGCAAGGCGTCGCAACGCTGTGTCGCCAAAATGGCGGACGATCCTCGCGGCGGCCCCAAAATGGCGGCTTCCCGCCTTCCGTGGTGCGCCACGCCCAAGATGGCGTCTTCACGCCGCGTGGCCGATGGCGGCGCCATCGAAGACGACCCGGGCTCCTGCCGATCACCACCATCACCTTCCAACGCCGCCCTTGGCGTGACAAGGTCACACAACTCTGTGATGACGGTTTTTAGGGTTGCCAGTTGCTCCGCCATCCGGATCCATCTTAAATCTTCGTCCTTCAACGCAGATGGGTCGGACGAAGGGGCCACCTCCTCGACGCCCGGGCCCTCACGGATCTCTCCCTCCGCCGAAGTGAAGCCGACCTCAGGAGGAAGATCGTCGTCGTCCGAAGATGAAGCCGACGCCGGGGATGGAATATTCTTTTTCCTCAGTTGTTTCGCCATGCCGTTTCACTTCTGACTCCAGTGTAATAAAAGGACTCGGACACTTCCTTCTGTCTTCGTGTCTTTTATTGGGTTCTCGTCCTCACCCACACGGCACTCTGTTATAACTCTGTATTTGTAGCCCCCGGCTATTCACTGCTATTATAGCTCCTTCTTCCCTCTGACTCTCTGCTTCATCTACTGTAACCTCCTCCCTGCAGACTCGCTGCTACCTCTATGCAGACTCCCGCTGCTACCCCTATGTGCAGACCCTCTGGCTGCTACCGTATGCAGACCCGCTGCTGACTCTGTATGCAGCCCCGCCGCTGACTGCAGCCTCCTCGCTGCTTCGGGTCGGTCACCGCTGGCCAACGGTGCCGATCCTCGCTCCCCCGTGTTCGTGGCGATCTCGCCACCCTCCGCTTCGCCCTTCGTGGCCTCTCTCTGTTCCTGGTTCCCCGTCACTCCCTCTCCTCTTCCGGTTCCCCTCCTTCTATACTCAACCCCTCACCCCCCCACGTGACCTAACTCCTCCCCTCATGACGGCACCTCCGGAGGGCCGTTTACACCCGCATTACACATGTAAAAGCAAGATAATGTTTTAGGGCTGAGAACAAAGGAGGCGTGTGATAACCTGTTTATCAAAGGCTGAAATATAAACAGTTATCTGAGATAATCCTCTCACCAAATCACTCAGAATGCGCACAATATCGTTAGAACTCGAAAGCTAAGCAGGGTTTACCATGGATTCCGTTCTAATGGGTGGCCACCACCCTTAGCAGGTGTCATAGGCTGTAGGGCTATGTAGTGGGCAGTGCGGCAAGATCCATTGTCGCACTGTATTTGTACGCTTGCACGTCCAATGCTGCCCGCATTCACCAACCTACACTGACCAGTGTGGCGAAGAATGTTCAAGTGACCCTCATCTAGCAGTGGGTGCCTGTGTCCGTATACATGTACAGCACAATTGAGACGAAATACAAAAAAGCAGAGCATACATTCAACCCCTTCATCAATTTCTCCACCTGTGACCTTCTGTAATTTAGCGCTACGCATGTGTGTTTTTGCCTGCACGTCCTGCCATGCTGGATTTTACGCTGAGTGGGAACCAACCCTCCCCGTGCTTCTGACTGACACGTTCACCCGCGGCCGAGTCTCGTCCGTCCGTCCGTCCGCCGGTCACGATTGTGGTTGACAGAGAAGAGGCGTCGTTACGTGCGCGCATTGTGCGTGGGTTGGGTTCGCGTGCGTCATGTCGTGTGACTGTCTCGCCTTGCGCCGAGTGATTTGATCCCTATGGCTTAACCCTGGGGTACCAAATAATACGAAATGGCCGAGGCAGTTAAATATTCTATTTCTGGGACACTATTTTTTCCAGGAGTGTACTTAACTTCGCGACTGGGGTACCAATCAATCCGAAATCAGTGCTACTCCGCGATGTCGAAACGCCAAACATTAGAATTAAAAAAATCTGTTATCAAAAAATTATATGTTGAATAGTGCGCCGTGTACAGCTCGTCGAGATGAGTCGATTGCCGCATCGCTGACCCTCAACAGACTAAAAATGACTGCATCACAGACATTAAGCGATAACCAGGGTACTATGGTACCCTGGGGTACTGCCATAAGGTTCATTTGTGGAGCTACGTGATCTGCTTTAATGGCCGTGCTCTCTATCACATTAAAGAGGGGGGGGGGGTGTAATGGGCAGCATGAGATTTGTGGCAGCAGTTTTCATAATCTCTCTCTCTCGTCTCAGTGACGTGAGACGAGGCAGGCAAGTCAGTCCTGTTGGTGAGCCATCGCTTCAATGTGTTTTTGTTTCCATGTGTGTCTTATTATCGTTTAGCGAAGATCGTTTTAATCAGCGTGCGCTACTCTTTATAACGAATGCAGTTCTAAGGCACGGACATTGGCAAAGACAATGGAATTAAAGGTGAAGAATACGCAAAGACGCCTGGAGAGGCACATACTTGGAATTATACTGACAGGAAAAGAAACCCATGGATTATATAACGCACACAGGTTAGAGACATGCATTTGGTTTTTGTTTAGAAACATAAAGGGCTGGAGTAGGACAGCTTACTCGAAGATATAATGGCGGGTGGTGAGACTAATCACAGTGGCAGCCAAAGAAGATTATGGAGAGATGATATGCCGATGGAGAGGTGATATAATTGTGTGTGCGGTTACTAAATGGATTGTTAGATTGCTGGACCATGAGACATAGCATTGGCTTCAGAAGACCTTCGTCCCGAAGTAGATTGACCATGGTTGCTGATGATGGTGTGCTATGTACGTCATGTTTGTGAGGCAATAACCTTTAAACAAACAAAATATATACATCTAATTCTATTGCGAGTGTGCCACATACCACAGTTGTACCATGAGGTGAATGAAGATAATTTAGCGGTCGCTGCAAGGACCTCGCAGTCACAGAAGGAATTGTTAATTTGTATTTCACCAAATGTATTGAAAGTCATTTTTGGCCCTCGGTAAGGAAACGTTTCTGCACCCCTGCCGTATTAGCGTGTATGACTTAGCTCTCAATGCTGCACTGTGTTAAGTTTGGTCATATTTCTGAGAGGTCTAAGACTAAAAAACTGCGCACTACTCTAGAGCGCCCGGTTCACTCTGAGGTTGCTACCCAGATTCGAAATCAGGATCACGGCTTTGCTGATTTTCAGCAGCAATCAGGTCAATTGATAGATCTTTTGTGGTAGGGGGGGGGGCGGTATTGCCACCTCTATGTCGAGTTGAGGCAGTGTGCGAGAAGGGGGGGCGTTCTGTATAAAGTAACTTGTAGAAAATGTGCAGGGAGTATACATTTCTACTATTTACTGTCAATTATAAAAACAATTCTCCATATCTTCCGATTTTTCCCTCCACATTTAGAAAAACCCGTTTAAGAGTATTTGGCTGCTATAGATTTTCCACGTGAAAACCCACGTCGTTGAACTATCATTTGTGGCTAGGTCGCTTCTGAAAAAGAGCTATTTGCTCATTGGGCCTTACCTGGTAAAATAAAAGGTACTTTAGTTGTACTTTAGTTTATTGTTTATATAGATCAAAATTCAGTTTGAGTATAATTTAGCTGTATAAATACTCACTCACACGATAGTGACCTCGGGCAAGATGCCACATTGTCTCCTGGCTGCCCCTACACTCACTGGTGTCCATCCTTCCATTGTTCCACTGCCACACAATTCTCTTGTCATGTGCTCCCTATTACTCTAACTCAAATTAAAAAATATTCTTTGGGTCTTTCGGTAAAGTCACGTAGATAGGTAAAAAAAAAACTACGACGTTTCGATCGGAACACAAGCGGTCGTCATCAGGAAACGATGACCGCTTGTGTTGCGATCGAAACGTCGTAGTTTTTTGTTATTTTTGTTATTTTCTTTGAACCTATCTTCGTGACTTTACCAAAAGACCCAAAGAATATGAATTCCCGCAGTCACGAAAGCTTTAAGTCAAGATCAAATTCTAAATGTTGTGGTTTCACTCTTCAAACACACCGGTGGGCTGAAGAAGTAACTATTTGGCGTTTTGTTAAGGTGACACATTTTTTTACTGATTGGCCGTGTCGGGTGGTGGAGGGTTGCGACACATTTATACTTACGCGATCTAACCCAAAAGCCTTTATTACGAATACTCTAACCCTGTCCACCCCCCCGGCCCCCCGGGCCACGAACATCGAATTTTAACTCCCCGTCCCCGCCCCGCACTGCGCACGTGGTGAACAGAGTTGTTTATTTCACGGTTCGGTGTGCAGCGTGACACTGACACTTGACACCGCGAGGAACAGGCTCTTCCCATAAAAACGGACACATCAGCTGACCGCCCATGACAGTCGGGGTGGTGGGGTGGTGTGAGGGCTCTTTTGGTCATCAAGTGCAAGAGCCTGGGACATCAGGAGCGGCCATGTGCAGTACCAGATTTTTTAACATGTAGTAGGGTTTTGTATGTTTGTTTGTTATTACGGCAGTAAAGCATTGCTATTGTTATTATCGATCAGGACTAAACAAGCACAAGGAAATATTTGTGCGGGTTTTGCAAACTGGAGCCACGAACTGCACTCCCGTTCTTATTCAAACGGCTGCCCATTCCTCCTAGATTCTAGCTTCGATTTTTCATAAAACAGCCAACCCCCTCCAAAAAAATGTCTTTGCCGCCGGGTGCCTATTTATGTTAAATAATTCATGACTGCTCTGTGTTATCACCGCATCGTGCCGTTTTTACAATACAGTTATAATTAAATGATTAAAGTTTAAACAGCCCATAAAAAAGTGTAGTTACCGTATTTGGCAAAAAGGCACAGTGGTACATGATTCAATATTTTATCACTAAGAGACCTTGAAAAATATTTATTGGAAGAGTCAGTTTCCTTATGTGACATGTGACACAGTAATGTGATTTGTAAGGGCGCCAATAGGCAACTTATTACGGCCTCGTATATATTGTCTGCTATCCGTATGTCCATTTGCTTGTCCGTCCATATGTTTCATGATAACTGCAAATTCCTTCAACCAGTCACCATGCAATATATCACGCAGCTTACCAGTACCATTCCCCAGGTATGCATCATGTTTAGCAATATTGGCAAACACAATACTTTTAAAAAGCACTAAAATGAAAAGAAGAATGTGTTTGGTATGGTCTTGAACAAGAAAACAGAACTAAAATTGAAAAATTGCGCAAAGAAGCACGGCATTATTGGAATTATATTCAAAGACCGAATAGGGGAACTAGTGTATTATAGAACATATGCAAGTTAAGGACACCATTCAAACTGTAAAGCAAAGTAATTGGGCTTGGACAGGACAGGTCGCCAAAGGGATCGTAATAATAGAGTGACACGCTCGGACTAGGCCGCATCTGAAAGTCTGACTACCGAGGAGATGGAGCAATCCAGAACGATGACTGATGGTGACAACTTTGGGAGGCCTTCATCCAGCAGTAAATTGATCATGGCTGATGATGACGTTTCGTACCGATGTGATTAGTGGGAGAGTACGTAACAATGAGATCACATTCGGTGTAAATTCACCTGCTTATTGTGTTGTCTCTACACACATTTGGACGTTTCAATGTGCACACTACGACGTGCATATTTCAACAAAATATTTGATTATGCTGCATTAGCAATGGTGTACAAGTACAATTTACAAAACAAGCTAAATATGTGTCAACAACACCACTGCCTTAAAAAAGAATATTTAATTGGCAACGTCTCAGGCAATGGCTCTTCTTCATGGCACAAAATCCCGTAACAAAATGGCGGCTACTCTTTTCACTTTCCCGCTATAGTCGTGATGCACGTTTAACCAGTCACGTATTTAATGATCCCTAACTCATAACATGGCCGGAGAAGCTGAGCAGACATGGGCAGTTGAAATGTGGAGTGTCATGAGAACCTGATTTTTTAAAATCCACGTTTTTGGTAAAGGCATGCATAGAACCATACACTGCAGATGATGGAACTGATATATACTTTTTATTCTATAAAAAAAGATCTTGGTAACTAAATTGGAAAATATACGATGATTATTGGCCAGGAAACCAAAGAAATTGTGTTTAAATACATAATCTCTATCAATAAAGCCATTATACTTATTGGTTCTTTCGGTAAAGTCACGTGACTTTACTGAAAGAACCAATGGCTTTACTGATATAGATCATGTATTTATGTATTTAAATAAAATCAAATATTTTATTTCTACCTACGTAACTTTACCAAAAGAACCAAAGAGTATGGATTCCTGCAGTCACGAAAGCTTCAAATCAAAGCCATCATCCTTGCCTTAATTTTGTATAGTCGGCTGCTGCAGGCATTGAAGATAGTCTCTTCTGTTGGCTGCAAATTCGTTGCTTATAGCTCTCTCCATCTGTTGTTGCCTCTTCCATTGAGATGTCCTCCCCAAGTCCACCTGCTTTATGCTCGTGAATGTGATGTCTTGAATTATTATTTACACTCCTCTTCACATGCTCCTCCTCGTGTGCCCTCCAGTTATTCCAATCGCGTAGTTTTCCAACGGCAATTAAAAAAGCCATAACTCAGATTATTTATACGCTGCAGGAATAAAACCAAAAAAACAAGGGGGGTGTTCTCAATGCCTATTTTGTGTCAGGTGGTACACAAAGCAAGCTCGTGTTAGCATGTCGAGTTTATTCATGGGGTTGGTTGGAGCAAAGGGAATGCTGTTTGCTTGGCTTAGCTGAAGCCGAGCAGAGATTGCCTACCAACTCGTTTGGCTGCTCATCATCTTTTGCTACATGACAGACATTGATCGCGGGCCATGAAATTGAGTCGCTGGCACCTTCCTCAATTTTCCTCTCCCAAAGAATCAAGCAGAGCCAGAGGATTCTGGAATTCCTGTCGCATGTATCCTTATGCTCACACTAATATACCGCTAATAATTCGTAAAGGAAGGCAGCCCAGGAAAGGTCCTTGCTCCAGCAGCGCACGTCAGCTTTTATGCAGCGCCAAAGAGGCAGCAACGACATCACAACAAGAGCCCGGCCGAGTCCGGGTGAGGGTGGTAGGCACAGAACTGGATGAGCGTGGTGGGAGAGACGGGCCAGGGAGCTGATAAGTGAGAAGAGGGCGCAACCAGGCGCCTCTGCTCGGGCCAACCCCGTCTGCTTCAAACGCTGCTCGTGTTGTGTGATGTACCTCTGTTGCTAGTGCTGCTGCTGCTGCGTGGTGCACATCTGCTGCTAGTGCCGCTGCTGTTGCCCTAGAAGGGTCCTCGTGTACGGTGGGAGTGCTGTACACTCCAGGTGAGCGTGGAGAAGTGGCCACTGTGGTGTGCAGTGGACGAAGGGGGGTCTACTGTAGTGAATGGCTGGAGGGTGGCCGTGAGCATGCCACTGTTTGGCACAGGTGTGCGACCCTGAGCAGAACTTAAAGGACCTAAACCTCTGGATGCTCGTGTTCCTGTGCCTGGGCAAAGGGGTACAGCAAAAGGATTGTCTGTTGGTGTGTGTGTGTAGGTGTGCATGACGGGTTTGCGTAGGGACTAGTTGTGAGTGAATCTTACCTACCTGGCAAATAGCAAGAGTGCTGTTCTGAGTGTGAGTCTGTCGGGATTGTGCATGGTTTAGGTGTGTGTGTGTAATAGTTTAGGCAAGGCATGGTTCCACCTTTGTTTCTTGGAGGCTGTGGCAGTGGCCACTACTACTCCTCCACCTCCCTTAACATGGCTGAACCCAAATAAATTGTTCAGACCCTTTGTGCTGACTCGGACCTGGTCTGTTGTCCGTTCACCCACCAGGGTCCAAGTCTGATACCCCATACTCTACCCACCCTGATCAACTTCTTTTGTAGAGTGATGCCAAAATTGTTAACCCAACGTCACATCCTATTTGCGAGTGGAATAGCTTTTTTGGAAGGACGTATCTTTTCCCCATCAATTTCAAAACTATTTTTTTATATCAGAAATACCACTCACACCAACAAAAGAGTGATTTTTTAAACTCGGTATGAATTGGCACGACTATTTCGTCTCGATATTATTAACGCACAAAATTCTCTCTGGCCACCAAATTCCATTTGTAGGGAAATCAAATACTGCAAGCAAGCCTCCTTTATTACGCTCATAGAAGTTTTTACAGGGGACCGCATTTCAAATAAAACTCATGAACCTTGAACCGCAATGCAGCTCATATGCTCGCCAGACCACTTAAAAAAATGTGAATTATAATTTTTTTCTTATTTATTTCGATAAGACTTTACTTCTCGCTACCAAACCCAGTAGACATTTGTGCCATGGGGTCACATGTGATTTGCATATCACAGACGCTAATAATAAACTGCTGTCGAGGCACGTGGTGATTCTGCCGCCAGGACCCACGCCAGGAACCACGCTCGGCTCACAGCGTGTGCCCCTGCACGCACACCCACGTCTCATAAGCCGTGCCGTGCGGCCCTTCAGTGCGGCGTGTCGCGTGCTGCTTGTGCTCTGTGATCTATTTGAGGCACGGAGTCGATCGACTCTGTCGCCCCCACGTCATCTGCCTTAATTGTTCATTAATAACGGCTTGCCTCGCGCGCTAATTGTCACTCTTTTTGGGCTAAATCTGCAGTGGCTAAGAACAATTTTCTACTTGCAGCAATTAACACCTGCACTGCTGCGCCACCCCTGCGGGGAATATTCAAATTGCGGTTCCGTAATTGCTAGAAAGGTATAAAAAGTAAAAACAAACATTGAGTTGTCAATGTTTTTTTGATAATGATCCATTGAAATTCGATCGATATGTAATATTAATGATAATCTGCATGAATTCAGAACGTTTATTTGTGATTCAATAATTGAGTTGGTATCCACCCACTAAAATTATTAAACCAGACACACACTGCAGAAATATTTTATGATGTAACGTCTAGCCACGTGTGTGTGTGTGTGTACATGCACACACGAATGGCTGCCTTTGTGCCTGCATATCCGTATGAGCATGTGTGGCTCTGCGGCGATCTTTGTGTTCGTCTGTATTAGGCTGTGTGTGCATGTGCGTGTCTGCATGCGTGTCTGCTTTTAACGCAACTGGCTCACACCCCGTGTGGGCTATATTTACATGGCCCACTTGTCTGCTGTCAGGGTTCGGTGGACTGATCATCGCCACGAGGCCTGCTAAATTAAATAAGATTAGCACTTAGGCTGAGTAGCAGGCTCCAAAAGACTCTGCAGAAAAGTCCCATAAATTAGTCAGGAGCCCTTTGGACTAAAGGCAGTCCCAGAGTGCAATGTGTGCAGAGTTTGTTGCTCATATGTGTGTGTATAACCCATTATCATGTCTAACCCATTGCTGTGTGTGTATGTCATGTTTAGTGTGGGAGCTTTGCCAGGTGTTTGAAGGAGAGCAGTGGGTGCAGGGTGACATGCTCAGGTAGGGCACACCGCCTGCCTGAACGCACCTTTTTTGAAAGGATTGAGCACTCTATCTCCAACACTCTGATGTTCTGACAGGAGTTTAGTGGGATAAGTGGTGCACTGGATGAGGGTTAAGTTATGGACCATCATACCTATTTTATGCTAGTCTTTATTATGTTTTAATGCTAGTGCTGGGAGTGTGCGTTTGGAACCTATTGCATTGAATTACATCTTTCAATTTCTTGACACAGTCAAGATGGCACAGTCAAGATGGGAGTATCAGATTAGATGTCAAAATATAATAACCATAAACCTGACTATAACCCTAACAATCCTAATCTAGTCAGATACCAAATGACCATGAGCTTTAACCCATATCCCCAACAGTCTAACCTCAGCCATTGTTCTAACAATTGTGCATAATTCACACCTTCACAATCATTTTTTCATCGCTTTTAACAACCTAAAATTTCACAAGAATTTTGCAACGACAGTTGGTTAGAAAATGGCCCGTAATAGAGGTTAATGTTACATCCGTCGCGTCTCCTATGGATCTTTCGGAGGACCTTAGGCAGCGTCCTGTAATAATCACTGTCGGCAATTGGAGCGTACGCTTCAGCATCACTGCCCACAAAGTTCCTGAGAGTGTACGCAGGGTCTAATCTGAAAAGGACTTTTGGAAGTGAGTCTGGGCAGTGGGCCCAGTCTCAGAACCCTGTGGGGAGGCCCCTGTGTTCAGTTGACCTCACATTGAGGCTGCTGCTTTACGCACACGTGCACAGAGACTTCACAACAGGGTGAGACACATGAGACAGAACAACAGAACAAATCAAGTCCACAATGGCAAGAACAATCTTAAAATATCTCATTTTCTTTAAGGTTGCGGCACTTATTTTTTCAGTGCGGTTTTAAGCATGTACGGGGATGTTTTTTTGTGTATATTTTGTATTTGCGTCTTTGTGTGTACATGTGTCTTTTTGGAGGGGAATGGGAGATGCAGTGGTTAGCGCGCTGCACTACGAACCCAGCAGCTTGCATTCGATTCTCAGCCATGGATAAAGTCAGCGGAAAGTATTATTTGAACCTCCCCTTGGTCAATTTAGTCGAAAATTAGTACCTGGTGCAGTATAAACATCAGCCCTGGGGAGACAAAGGTGGCCAGTGTATATTTCTTGCCACACTGTCCTCTTATGCACAATTCTGGACTCAAAAGGTGCTGATCAACAGCGTTTTCCCCCAACAGTCTTTATAGGATGTAGGTGGTTTTGGAGATCAGTTGTGTCCTGTGAAGTGTACTTCCTACATAATCTCAGTTATTTGAGTATTGTTGCTGAAGATGTGCATTCACAGCGGGAGTTAAAATCTATGCCTGGTCTCAATCTGTCTTTGGTTAACTGAGCCTAAATTTAGCAATTGTTATGGTGTGGTCAACATCAGCAGGAATGAGACAAAGGTGGCTGGGATGTCCTGGCCCCAGAATGTGCCGTGCCAGTACTTTAACATTTGCTCAAAACAGACTTTGTTACAACAGTCAAGAAAGTCTAAAGGTAGATCTTTTTTTTATCTTTGTTTATAAAGGGACCTTTATTTTTGTGTGTGTACATACATATGGCATTGTGTGTATACATTTATGTTCATAAAATCAACAAGGTTTCCACACTGCACAATGAAGCCGGTGAGATAGGTTTGATTCTTAGCCACAGCAAACATCAACGGTGATTGCTATGAGCCGACCCTGGGCCTGCTCCAGGTCCACTCGACCTGAAATAAGCACCTGGTGCAGTGTGTAAACATCGCCACTGGGGAGACAAAGGCGGTCGGGCGTGGGTGCTGGCCACCCACCCCCGAGTGTGCCGTGCCGGCCCTCATAGGTGCTCGCTAACATCATTTGCCCCAACAGTCTGTTAAGGATATACGGGGTATTTCTGTCTTTGTTTGTATTATATACCTGGGAATAGTTTGAAATGTGGCTTTAAATTCCTATGAAGAAGGTGCTGTTGAGTATAAACAGAATGAGGTGATGCTGCCTCAGACTTTACAATATTTTCCCAACACATTTTGGCTGCCACGCTGCAATAAACACAGCCTGTTGAGTATTTATCAGGGGGTTCGAATATACTTTGAATATGTATACTTGCAAACCAATTTTTTTTTATACTTAATCTCTTTAAAAAATGTTTAATTAAAACTGATAATGTGAAATTACGTTTGTAATGGGCCTTTAGCTGTGCATCGGTAAAACGACCGATGTTTTCTTTCACATTACGGTGGGGCCGGTCGGCTTCTCTGATTGGAGGATGTGTCCAGGCACGCGTTACTTTTTGTAACCTCCTGTGATTATCCTAAATGGCGGTCGACGACGCACTTGGACAGGGCACTTTGGATTCCCCGCTAAGTTATTATTTTTGTACTGCAGCCCAGCGGTCAAAATACATTGGGGGAAAACATCCCCTGCTTGAAGCCGGTACCGTCTGCTACTATTTGTGCCCAGGAGCATATTCTTAACGTTCTAGATTTGAAGCTTTCGTGACTGCAAGGATTCATATTCTTGGGTTTTTTTGGTAAAGTCACGTAGGTAAAAAATTAAAATTAATAAAAGTAAAATAAAACTAAAATAAAAATCACGACGTTTCGGAGGCAACACAAGCTTCCGTCTTCAGGTGGAACCGTCACAGCACGACAGCTGTACCAAGTATTTTTATTTTACTTTTATTAATTTTAATTTTTTACCTACGTGACTTTACCGAAAAACACAAGAATATATTCTTAACGTGTTGTCCCATCGGCCGCGTACCCACGTGCATTGTGCTTCATTCCAGGAGGGCGGTACTGCCTCCCAGCTCGGAGCGTTGGGCGTGCGACGCGGCTGTTGAGGCCGACCCGGGGGTCTCGGGGTCGCTGGTCGGTGGGGGCTCCAAGGGTGCGGGAGTGGTAGCCGGGCTGGTGAGCCAACGCGTGCTGCAAGAGGAGGAGGAAGAGGGCCCTCGTTATACACGCGGCTCGGACAGCGAGGGATTCAGCCCCCGTCCTGGTGACAATCATCACCACCATCATCATCATCAACACGTGATCTTATCTAACGTAGATTTATATAGCGCCTTATTACAAGGCGCTTTGCAACGATGGTCGTGGTTGAGATAAAGCGTGGGGGGTTATTAAAAGTGGCGGTGTTAGTTATAGTGACAGGAGAACAGGTGGGAGAGGTTAAGGATGGGTTGGGGTAGGGGTAGTGATGGGGGTTGGAGTTGGCTTGCACATACCTGGGGGCTGGGGGCACGAAGTGGTAGTAGCACGATGGGCTCAGGGAGAAGTGGTGGGTAGTTTTAACGAAGGAATGGAAGCAGGTTATAGTGAATATGGTTGTTTTATAGTGAAGTGGGAGTTTATTCCATTGTCACTTTTGCCCTCATTGTGATCATCTTCATCCTCATCGCATGCATGATGATGATGGAGATGACAGGCTCCATGCCTCCAAGTCACGCTTGAACTTGAGTCTGTGAAATTGTGCCTTGTACACATTTTATTGCAATTTTTATGATGTATATTGTGCATTCATGTTGAAAAACCACTTAAATATGCCTGTAATCATAAATCAGCATAGAACACTGAAATATTAATCATAGAGCGTTCAACCGTTTACCACACATCCTCTTCTCGTAAGCCATGCCCATTCTTTAAAGATATCCGTACAAATGGCACCTTATTTGAAATCGCAAAAAGGCATGACCAAAGTTGTAATGGAAAAGGGTTTCTGATATCATGAGGGTGTACAAGCTAATAAAAATGCAAACCACAGTTTGGTCTGCTTGAATTCACTGATGTACCATTATAGGATTAGGGCATCTACTGGCCTTCTTGTTCCAGGCTCAGAGTGCAGATGATTATCTCTTCCCAAAGCTTACCTTCTTGTATAAGCACAGACTTTGAAGAACCAAAGCACACCTGTGCCCACAGGCTGCGCGTTCTATTAGACTCTGATCCCTCCCCCATCCCGTCCCGACCTTGCAGTGCGGCGCTCCGACCGAGAGGAGGCTTTCCGTGCCCCTGCGCCGCACACGGCCAGCATCGCGCGCCACCCCGGGGCGCCCCGTCAGCCACCCCACAACCCCTTCTCGCCCGGTTTTGACTCGGAGCCGCCGGACCCCACCGCACGATCCGAGCGCATCGCTCGCTACAAGGCAGAGCGCCGTCAGCAGCTAGCTGAGCGCTACGGCATTCCAGCTGACAGCGACTCGGAGAACGACCCAGTGTCCAAGTACGCGTGGCTGAAGCAGCAGAGGGCTGGTGGTGCCGCTGCCGCCACCGCCGCCGCTGCTGCTGGTGCCAGCGTCAGTGGTGGAGCGGGGATATTGGAGCGGGAGAAGAAGGTTCTGGCGTCGCTGTCGGAACGAGAGCCGGCACCAAATTCCCGGCACCGCATAGCCGGGCGGAAAGAGGTGCAGTACACGGGACCGTACCCAAAAGCGACCGACAGTGGTGCCGTGAGTGACGGCCGAGGGAGGATGCTCCATCACCAGCATCACCACCAACATAACCATCATCAGCAGAAGCAGCAGCAACCGCAGCAGCAGCAGCAGAGAGGCAAGCACGGGGACACCATGGAGGCATCAGAAAGAGCAAGGTCGGCACAACCGCGATATGCATGGGAGGAAGAAGGAGAGAGGTATCCACACACCGCCGCTCCACCTTACCAGCCTACCGCTGCCCCTCCTTACCATCAGGTGACCGCAACCCCTTACCAGCCTGCTGCTGCCTTTTACCAATCAACAGCCGTTCCTCCTTACCATCAGGTGACTGCCCCTCCTTATCAGCCAGCTGATGCCCCTCCTTACCAAGCAGCAGTCACTCCTTACCAGCATATGGCTGCTCCTCCTTATCAAATGGCGTGTGATCCTTATCAAGCCGTGGCCGCACCCCCTTACCAGCCGACTGCTGCCACTTATCCAGTGAGGGCAGTTCCGTCCTCTCCTCCATCGTCCCCAATGTCGCCGGGTTTCAGCCCCTACGAGGGCCACAGGTGAGCAGCAGCGAGTGGCCCGCACACCCCGCGCGGAACAAGAGTTCGTGTCCAAACGTGCCGAAGTGTGCCTATGCGTTTGCATCGGTTTGAATGCGGTTGCGTGCGATGTGTGCCGATGTGTGTTTTGTATGCGCACTGGCAAGCACGCTTCTCCACGTGCATCCCCGTACGTTTTGTGCTGTGAACTGCAGAGCCAAACACAGACCCCTTCACCGTGACGACGGAGGCAAGAGCGGCCATGACGGTGCCGTCCCCTGGAGACAACCGGGCTACAAGCACGTCCCCGTGCGCATCGTATCCCCACCGCAAGCCGGGGCGTCCACCACCGCCAGGCCCTGGCACCAGCGGCCACAGCAGTTCACGGAGCAGCCTCTGCACTTCCGTTCTGAGCCTCGCACCCAGCAGAGGCAGCAGCAACAGCAGCAGCAGCAACCACCACCTCTTTACCAACACCACCACCATCATCAACAGCAATACCAGCAACAACACCAGCCGCAACACCAGCAGCAACACCAGCTACAGCAACAGCAGCAGCACCAGCAGCAGCACCACTCTAGGCAGCCTCACTATCATGCTCAAGCTGTGGCAGCCCCACCTGAAGTCTGGAGCCCCAGCCGGCAGCAAGATTACCGGGCCCCTCAGCAACGAGCGTCCTACAGCAGCAACCAGACAATGAGCCCGTCGGCAGAGCAGCCGGAGCACTACCGCGGTCTCCCTCACCGGCACGATCGTCTGGCTGGCTCAGAATTTTATGCTGGCGGACCCGCAGCTGGTGCGGTGCGGATCCCGGGCAGCGCGGGTAGCGTGTTCCGGCCAGTGGTGAGCGCGCGCCGAATGGCGATGGCAGAGCGGGCCACACCACCAGAGCCAAGGACACCACCGGCCACGACTCCTCCACGGGCCAGCTTCGATGACTTCAGCCGCTCGGACGACGAGCAGTACGGGGTAGGAGAGGAGATGGGGGACGATATTGCCCTGCGGAGAGCGCAACGAGAGGGGGAGACGGCCAGAGATGGGCGAATGGAACTAGAGGCCGATGAGAGCGTGACAGAATCTCCGCCGCTGCAGCCTCCACCGACCGCTCGCCTCCTGAAGAGCAGGAAGGCCGTGCTGCCCTCCGAGGTGCGGCGCCAGCAGCAGAAGGTACCGTCCGACGAGGGGAGAGCGAGGTCCGGCCAGACGCCCGATGGGGGCCTGAGGGCAAAGCAGTCACCGTCGGCTCGAGGGGACGGCGAGAGGGAGTACGTGGGCGGTCCTGACGACGAAGGAGACGGCGCCGGAGCCGCGCGATGGTGGGGCGAGAGGAAGGGGGCGCAAACGGACACCCACGGCGGGGTCGGCGGGCCCGTGATGCGCAGCAGCTCTGAGATTTGGGGCGGGCCGGCCCACTTGTCGGCGGGGAACCTGGTCAGAGCGAGGCCGATGCGGAGGGCGACCCAGGAGGCCTTCCTGATGACGGCGGCAGGCGCCCGTGCAGAGAGGGGCATGGCCGAGGGGCGGGAGTGTGAGCGGGGTGGCGTGGACTGGCTGGGCACCGATGGCTACGCCGGGGGCAGGCCGCCACCTCGCGAGGGTTTGTTCGAGTCGCCCCCAGAGCCTCGGGCCCGCAGCAGATCCGTCGACTGGAATGCGGCGGCGGCGAGGGTGAACGTGTAAGTGGCAGTAGTCCGAGGGCAGAGAAATGAGAAGTGCCCCGCTAGACAAGTCCTACATCCACTGATTTTACCACTTGCCAAACGCGAGTGTGAATGCAATTAAGGGTTTAAAGGGCAGTGCGGCGGTGCAGGAGTTGGCGCATTGCACCTTCGATCTGGGGACCAGATTGTCTACGTGCACCAGCTTCGCGAGGGCCTGTGTGGGAGTTTGGGACCATATGCGAGAAGGAAGTGAAGCAAGGTAGCATATGATACAAGACTGATGTGATTATAAAAAATGTCTCTTGAGGTTGCCTCGTGGCTCAATGGTCAGCGGTCCTGGCATTCATATCTGTGGAGTCACCCAACGTTTCAAGTAGCTTCCGCAGTATAACAAATTGATTGTCTCAAACAAGTTACCAATGACTAAAAAAAAAACTCGTAAAATGTTGCCTTTATCACCTCAGCAGTAATTACAGACGAGAACATTTTAAAACGTCAGTGTTAATGCCATACCACCAATATATCTCTGTAGCCGGTCGTGTGGTGTGTGGATGAAACGTGGGCACTTTAAGGGACCTCAGTTCAGTGATGTTTTCTTCCAATGGCTGTTCTCCAGCATGGGGTGATGCACGGCTTTGCTCGAGTTCAGAATTGGCTGTTTGTCTGATGATGCCAACAGCACAAATTGAATATATTTAGGCGAAAGACAAATAAAATTTAAAATTAGTAATGAGTTGGCACTCATCCACGTTGGTGGTTCTAAGCCAATGGTAAAGATAGTAATTTGTTTCCATGGTGGGGATCACTTTCTGCATAGAACAACCACTCTGGATATTCAGGACATTTAACGTTTACATTTAGCAAAAAGAAGCTCGTGAAAAAAAACCCATAGACAAATCTAACTCATCTTCTTGGTTCTTTCGGTAAAGTCCTGAGGTGTGGACTCGAGTCATGTGACTTGGACTCGAGTCAGATTCGAGTCATGAATTTGATGACTTCAGACTCGACTTGGACTTGCATAACAATGACTTTGTCCCACCTCTGAGGTGTGGACTCGAGTCATGTGACTTGGACTCGAGTCAGACTCGAGTCATGAATTTGATGACTTCAGACTCGACTTGGACTTGCATAACAATGACTTTGTCCCACCTCTGGTAAAGTCTACGTGACTTTACCGAAAGAACCAAGAAGATGAATCCCTGCAGTCACGAAAGCTTTAATCGAAACAAATCTAACTGTTTTAATGATGACAGCTTTTACACAGTACGTAGCCAACCGTGCTGATCAGAGGTGCAGGGGAAGGACAACAAACTAAACACAAAAAGCAGTTCTATATCGAGTGAATCATCCTACATCATGCCGAACAACAGGCAGTGCAACCAGAATGCATATATCGGATAGCACGATTACAGCAACCGACGCAGTTGTATAAAAATAGAAGTTTTCTTGTGGGTGACACCGGTTTGTCTGCTGCAGTGAAGCGCGACCTCGAGGGCCCATGTGGCGTGCTGAGGCTGGGAGGGGAGTGGGCGCCGGGGGCGCCGGGGGCACCGGGGGCGCCGGGGGCGGTAAAGGCGGCGTGGGCGGCGGGGTGGCTCCGGCTCAGCGCAGGGCCCGGCGCTACATCACGCCGGGGGACGACCGGCGGGCGTCCGACCGCTTCCGCACTCAACCCGTCACCTCGGCCGAACGGCACCAGACAGACAGGCGCGTTGCACCCCCGGTGATCCGCGAGATAATGAGCGGTTGTGGATTGTGAATGCTGTGTGGAGAGGTCAACGCCGTCTACTGTTTTCTATTTCCGCGTGCCACGTGCCGATGGCCCATTTTATAATTGGCATGCGGGGACGATTTATAACAATGCGAATTTTTCTACCAGCGGGCAGTTGCTGGAAAAAAAAAATTCAATTTATTAAAAATATATATTCGTAAAAATATATTTTTACGTCAAATAGTTCTGGTGCTTTTGTGAAGTTGAACATTCCTCTTTGAACGTTTTGTACAAATGATCGTTCTACTGGTAAGCTGCATGGATTTCATGCCACTTTCAGATGGAAATTCCAATGAAGGTGCTCTCCCTTGCATTCCAATTACTCAGTAAAATCCTACACGGACTTTGTAGACTTCCAAAGCCAGATCCAAATGTTTGCACTCATTATCGCTATCTCAAAATACTCTCTGGTTCTTTCGGTAAAAAACACGACGTTTCGTTTGCAACACAAGCGTCCGTCTTCAGGTGAGAAAAAATGACCGAAAAGTCGTGTTTTCTTTTCTTATTTTTTCTATCTACGAATCTTTACAGAAAGAACCAGAAAGTATGGATTCCTGCAGTCACGAAAGTTTCAAATCAAGATTATCTCAAAATATTTTGTACCGCCACCGGACAGCAAGCCATAACATGTCTGGATTTGCTCTCAATTTTTTTGCTTCCTGGGTCCAAAGGCCACAGCTTTCTGTTGATGCTGGTTAATTGGGTGCTGAGGGGCGATGCCTGCTATGGTGGCTATCAGGCATTGTGGTTAGCATGATTTATTAGTGAGCAATGGGGAGACCTCGAGGTGACTAGGTATTTCAAGCAGCTCATACCGTGTCAGATCACTGAGCCGAGAAAGCTGAGATCCTGGGTTCAAATCCAGGTTTCTGCCATCTATAATGAAACTGGGTTCTTGAGTGTAGAGATTTGATGGTGTCAGTCCTAAATGACTGCCAAAAAAACATTACACTAAACCTTGTGTTTTACATCATTTGCCTCATGACAAACAATATTTCCAAGATATATAAAATCTGTGGCACTAGTATCGAGAAAAGTGTTTTTTTTTATGCAAAAAATAAACAACTAAAACAACTAAACGACATTGGTTATATTTCGATTTAAAGCTTTCGTGACTGCAGGGATTCATATTCTTGGTTCTTTCGGTAAAGTCACGTAGAAGGGAAATAATAAAATAATAAAAATAAAACATAATAAAAATTCTCACGACGTTTCGATGATTGCTTGCGTTGCAATCGAAACGTCGTGAGAATTTTTTTATTTTTTATTTTATTATTTCCCTTCTACGTGGAATTGGTTATGTTGTAGAATTAAACTCTGAGTGTCAAGGAGCCGATGGTGCCACGAGTCATCGAATGCTGGCTGTGCAGTCTTGCGATGTTTCCAAATTAGACCCCGAGCCCTGCTGGGCTGATCCAGAAACAGCCTGAATGTTGCCCCGAATGCTTCCATAGACACGTGGCTCCAACGCCTCGGTCTTTCCCCTTCTGTTGCTCCAATTTCCATCTCTGGCTGCAGGAAGTGATTCTAACAATAATAATCATTAAAAGTTCGAATACCATGTGTTATGTTACGGCATCCCAAAGGAAACTCAGTTATTTTTGTAAATGCTTTTTAAGCACTCTTGGTGCAGTATCAAGTATGTAACTTCCGCTCGCCAAAGGAGCTATGCAGCCCACTCATAGCAGGCTACATGGCCCGTTTGAGCCTTACTCTTAGGTTTTTCGGTAAAGTCACGAAGGTAAATAATAATAATAAAATAATAATAAATGAAAATAACTCAATTAAATCACGACGTTTCAGAGGCAACACAAGTCTCCGTCTTCAGGTGGGACCGTCACAGCCAAATTTACTGTACCAAGTGAAGGGAAATCCAAGAGACAAGATCTTATATACTGGTTAAGGGGAGGGGGGAGGAGCTTATCTAAATGTGGCAGGGACTGGGGGGGTGGGGGGCAGGGCTAGAAGGGAAGGTTCAGGTTAAGCACCTCCGCAAGAATTACGGCCGGTGTTGGCTTCCAAAACGAAAAGAATAGCAGCACTGTTAAACGCTGCGGATGTCATCAATTCGGTAAAATAGACTAGTACCTGTCAAATAAGATGGTACAAGTTTTGCTTGGCCTGGTAAGGATTGCCATGCAAATTCCAGCTTTCGCACTCGTCAGAGGTGGCTGCAACGCGGCATGTGTAACCCTGGCTTATGTCTGCAGCAGGTCTTGGCAAGGGGATGCCGATGACAATGTTGGTGAGTGCCATCACTCTTCAACACTGGGTTACCCACACCTCGCCTTCACAAAAACCTTCTTGTACACAACATGGTAGCACCCAGCACTTGTGGAAGCCCACGTGTGGAATACTTTTAAGTTAGCGCATACCGTATTCCTCATGGAGAAGGAATATGAAAATGTGTAGCTCATTATATATTTTCTTTAAAAGGTCGACTCATATTGCAATGTTAAAATTGGAACTTTTACATTTTCACTGAAATATGTAGTATATATAGGCATATTTTGGAATATGTTTTGATAAATGGATAAATATTTACCGTAACACAATTGAAAATCGAATGGAGGTATATTCCATTTTTCACTTCATTACATTTGATAATCATTCACATTTCAATCTGTCAATCCACTGCTGGATGAAGGCCTCAACACACTGTCAGTCATGGAAGGTTGCTTTACCATACCTCACCACATACTAATAGGGTTTTTCCCCTTTTTTTCTGGCAACAAAACTGAAACCTTTTTAACAAGGATTCATGTCTGCATTAACCACAATACTTGCAGTCAAAATGCAAACAAAAAACACACTCTGATAATATATGCATTGTCCTTGAAACTGATTGGTCCACACCAGGGACGGCTTTCTTTTGAGCCTCGACCCAATTGGTGCTCGAACAGAGGACGCCAAAAGGCGTACAGCTCAAAGACAATGCACCATCAAAGTAATGAGGACCAGTGCGAGTTGGTGAAGGGAACTCCTGACATTGGTTCAGATTTGACTCACCGCTGCACCACCACTCCACCACATTGCACAACATGCACTCTTAATCACTACTATAAGTACACATGTAAACATCATATTTAAAAACACGTGAATTTAAATTAAGTGCGTGATCCATTTTTAAATATTGGGGCACGTGTCTTTTTTCCCCCATCTATCAAAATATATATATTTGAAATATTGCCAAATGTATTTTTATAGTATGCTGCAATATGTTTTGAAAACATTCTTTCCACAGCTTTAGATTTTAATAATATCCTTTCTACGTGAGATATGTATTCTGTCTGTGCATGTGGGAGAATGCGGTAGCTGAGGATTATGGAGTTAGAACAATGAAACTAAATACACTCTTGTCTGCTGTTAAGAATACTGCATTCCTTACATTTGCACATGACTATTTGGCATCAAACCATATCAAATTTACTTCGCTAAAATTGTTTTCTACTTGCCAATTTAAAACGTACGTTCACATCCTATATTGCATTGCGGTTGAAAAGTAAAGGTCAAGGTGTAACCCCGCAAATGTTTTTCTCACTCCACTGCTGGTTGAAGGGCCTCATCTCGAGTGGCATCAGAGAGCCCCACTGGAGGGGACCTTTGCCTATCCTTGCACTCAACTTAAATATCTATGGCAATGAAATATATACGCCAATTTATCAGTTCAATACGTAGGCTGTTTAACACGCTGATACACAACATTTACAATTTACTCGAATGTAAATATTGTGGGTTTACTCTCCAACACACTGGTGTGCTGTACTGGTAACGATTTGCCATGTTTTGTTTACGTGACAAACTTTACTAATTGGCTGTGTCGGGTGATGCAGCTTTAACGACACATTTATATTCACGCGATCTAACCCAAAAACCTATTATGGATAATATTGGTCGCGAAAGCTTGCGTATTCAATTAAATATACATTACAATTTATCTGTTTCATAAATAGGCCGTAAACACGCGAATACACAACAAAATACAATGGAATCTATTGAAGTGTTCAGTAAATGCGGCGTGTTATTGCATTTGTTATTGTATGTGTTCATAATCAATGATGGCTTGGATCGGCTTGTGCCCACAGAAGTATATTGTTGTTGTTGTGCATTTTGCTCCATTTTGAAACAGCTTGTATGTGTTTCATGCATACCGTGTCTGCTATTCTACTAGAAACGGACAATATTGATGACAAGGCCAAGCTGAGTGTGGCTGCCAAGCGGTCATTTTTCAAGGTTTGATTCTCGATTATTACCACCGTGCCTTTAACCGTTGAGGAATTACACAGCTTTTCGATAGAGGATGACTACTGTGTAGTTAAATACACTGAACATAAATACATAAACTCCACCACCTGCTTCCAATTCTCAATGATGGAACAGTCCAAAATTAACACTCCCTCAAGGAAAGCCAAATCACTGCCCTTGAAAGTGAAGCCATTAAACATGAAATGACTGCTGCCGGAGCCAACATAACCACCAATGGCAATGACCTATGGTTGTCCAATGCATGCATTAACTTTAGCGACATGACAAATGTGGAGTATTAATGCTGTACCAACATCACCATCATCATCATCATTCGCCTCCAGCGCACTACACATTGAGCACACTCCACGGCCCACGCCAGGTTAATTGGGAAGTGTGTTGGGTGGCTTTGCAACATTGGCACACGCAGAGTTAAGTCCGATCGGGGATGTATTTTGAAAATTAGAAAGGGAAGGTGATATTTGGCCTGATTAAATATTTATTATTGACTCATAATTGAACATTAGCCAGGTCATTATGGATAGAGCCCTTGATGTTATCAAAGCAAGGCATGGGACCTGTAATGCATCTATTGTAGGAAGAGTAATCCACAGCCCTTTATCAATCCGCCACTGGATGGAAGCCTAACCACACAATGTCGGTCATGGAGGTTGTTTGACCCATACGTCGCCACACTGCTCCGTGACGACTGGTGAAGGAAGAGAGGCCCAAGACCAGTTCGTGTATCTCTTGCCACCTATTTTTGCTGTAATTGGGAATCAAACTCTCAGTAGCCGAGTTCATTGAACAGTGTACTAACCACTGCCTCACAACTCCACCAATACCATGGTGCAATTGGCACAAAAGCCATAATTCTTGATTTTGATAATCTCATCCATCAGCATGACGTTTATTGCACACACCAAACATCACATCTCCCTCTTCTTTCATGATGCCACCTTGTCCTTCACCTCTTCCTTACCCTTCCTCCTCCTCCTCCTCGTCCACGCTCCTGGCTCCCACAGGACCTGGAGAAAGCCGCGTCCCAGGAATCTCCAGCCTCTCCGAAAATGCGCTCTCGCAACCCGGCGGTGGAGCGACGTCTGCAGCGACGGCTGCACAAGCGCGCGTTCACGCAGCCCATTGGCACCCCGCCGGGCTCGCCCGCCAGGTGAGGGGGTGTGGGGGGTGTGGTGTGTGGGGGGGGGGGGGTCATCACACATCATCCACCTGTGTCTACGTCAGGTGAGGGGGTGTGGGGGGGGGTGGGGAGTGTGGGGGGGGGTCATCACACATCATCCACCTGTGTCTACGTCAGGTGAGGGGGTGTGGGGGGGGTGGGGAGTGTGTGGGGGGGGGCCATCACACATCATCCACCTGTGTCTACGGCAGGTGAGGGGGTGTGGGGGGGGTGTGGTATGGGGGGGGGGTCATCTCACATCATCCACCTGTGTCTACGCCAGGTGAGGGGGTGTGGGGGGGGTGGGGAGTGTGGGGGGGGGGTCATCACACATCATCCACCTGTGTCTACGCCAGGTGAGGGGGTGTGGGGGGGGTGGGGAGTGTGGGGGGGGGGGTCATCACACATCATCCACCTGTGTCTACGTCAGGTGAGGGGGTGTGGGGGGGGTGGGGAGTGTGGGGGGGGGGGGTCATCACACATCATCCACCTGTGTCTACGGCAGGTGCCGGCAATCAAAACAAGAAGTGGAGACATTTTTTTCGAATTCGAGAAAAAAACCCAGTATTTAAAGAGCTGCAATGCATGTGAAAACACGAGACGATGGTCCTTCATATACAACATCACGAAACAGTCCTTTAAAGAGCCGGAGCTGCAGGTTGCCGACTCCTGCTCGACGTGGACGCAGCAGTAATTACGATGATCCAAGCCTGCAACTTCCCACAGCTGGGCAAGGGCATCCCCCATTTTTCTCTTGTTTCTTCCTTCGTTGTTTCTGTCCAGTAGTGGCCTCCCTGCTGTCTTCCTCTGTCTTCTTTTGCATTATCCTAGATAAGAGGGATACAATTTTACCCACCCTGTCGGCAAAATCGTATCCCTCTCTCGTCAGTATTTTTTTATGATGTGAGTTGCCTGTATACACTAGATTTATTTTTCTTCAACGACAGCATCGGTGACCCCTGTTTTTTTCATTATACAAGAAATCCTTAACCCTAAATAAGGATAATAATAATAATAGTGATGATGAGATGGTTAAAACATTCTGATACAATCCCACATTCTGGTCACAGCTTGCTTATATGAATATCGTTATTTGTATTATAATTGCACTAAATATGAGTTCTCTCCTAAGAGGACAGTGTTCTAAAAGATGTAACTAATGAACAGTGATGCCCATATTTATAATTTTTAAGAGCCCATTGAGAAACGAAAGCCTCTTTTTCAAGGTAGGTCTTGGTTTAAATACGTTGAGCAAAAAAAGGAAACGCATTACAGTGTGCAACTAAAACAATGCAGATCACAGCATTCTATAAATTTACAAAATAAGTTAGGAAAGATATGAGAATAAATGTGAAATATTATTGATATATTCAAACAATTGACAAGTATAAATTTGAAACGAGCGAATATCATGCCGTGTACACCATGACATAGGTGGCCAGGGATGTGTGCTGCTGGTTCACCTATCCAATCAGAATGTGATCTATCTTTCTGAATTTTCCTGTCTCACTGTGCTGTTTTTTTTTTCTGTCTCTCCATGTCTATGTCTGCCTGCCTGTCTGTATGTCTCCTCCGCCTGTCTCTCTCTCTCTGCCTCTGTTTTGCCTAACTGTCTTTATTTTCGCCAATTTGTCTATGCTTATGTTTGTATCTGTTTCTGCCTGCCTCTCTGTCTGTCGCTTCTTCCAATCCCTATTGCCTGCCCCCTTATCTGTTTCCCTTGTGGCCCAAAGTGGAGCTGGCTTATTTGCTCAGGGCACAACCAGTGGCAGCCCAACAGCCCAAGGAAGGAGCAACAGCCCCATTCCAGTCGAACCTGAACCCCAGCTGACCAGGTTGGCTGACAAAAATCATCGTGCAAGACTTCCAAAATGAATACTGTGTGTGCGCATGTTTGTGTACGAGGAGCAAGCAGTGTGATGTGAGCACACCGAAGTGAACCCGGTGGTTGAGGTTTGATTTTGCCCGTGCACTCCCGTGGTATTCCAGGTTGCTGAAATCTTTTGGAGACTCTCGGAACAAAATGCCAGATGAGGAGGCGCTCTATGAGGCCATCTCAGCCCTTTGCAATGTTCTCGTAGATTTCAGGCCCGAGGCAAGCTGCCTGTGACCTGTCCCTCCCTGTGTCCTTGTTGGTACCCTAAACAGGCATGGACCTTCCCTAGGGTGTCTCAGAACAAAATTAGTATCTGCTGCAGTTTGGTCAACAGCAGGATTTGGAAAACAATAGGTGGGTGGGTGCTTGCCAACGAATTGAGCTGGGATTTAACAAAGTAAATATAAAATAAGCTTCTGGTCTTTCATTATAGGAATATAAGAATGTAGGCAACGAATGCTTGCAATTCTATGACCAAATGAGGTGCTCAAATTGTAAGCTCAGAACAGAGCAGGGCAATGAAGTATTATCGACATAGCTGGTGAAAGGAGGTGGCAATGGATAGAACACATCCGTATTGACTGAGGAGAGCAGATTAACAAGACAGGTATTGAAGTATATTTTTAGGTTTTTTCAGTAAAGTCACGTAGATAAAAAAAAATAAAATTAATCAAAGTAAAATAAAAATAAAAAGGTATTGAAGTGGCACCTCGATGTTGGTGAACAAAGGGTAGACCTAAAGCCAGATGGAGGCGATGACGCTGTGATCAGCACACCTAGGAGGTCTGTGTCAGCTGTGCAACTACTGCTGGTGCTGGCAGAAAGAAGGAAGTGACAGTGATGCGTGGTGGCATCATTGGTATCTATTCAAGACCTAAAAATCGCACCTCCTGGCTTTGATATTCCTCATCGGAGACGCTGGTGTGACCATCGACTGCATCAGAAGCATCAACAAGTCGATGAGCACAACTCCTTCCAGACAAGCAACAGTGCGCAAGTGGCCATGCAGCCAAAACTATAGACCATATCGGAGACCACTGTTGTCTGCGCTCTTTCAACGGTGGAGGACGAATAGCAAAACTACATGAACTCTCTCCTGAAGCCCCCTCATGGCGAGCAGATCCCGACGTTGGCATGTTATCTCCTGAACACATTGCCACATGCAATAGTAGAAACAGGGCGCTAAGGTGGGTATGTTTGGTTTTCATGTGGCTGTGTGCTCACACACTCCACACACCCCAACAACAACTGCCTTTCGCCACTAAGTGGTGGTGATGTCATCATGGCGCTTGTGCCAGGCTAAGTGCACTTTAAGGTCACGTGAAGTGTCGAATGGCCACTGGCAGGAGGTCATGGGACAGACCCAGCAGGTGCCATCGGTTGACTGAGATGACTGGCCGATGCACCACCTGTGCCCCCTACTGTGCCATACACCCCACAAAGAAAAACAAACAGACTGTTGGGGTACGTGCTGTTAGCGAGCACCTATGAAGGCCAGCATAGCACACGAGGGGGTGGGTGGCCAACACCATACCCGACCGCCTTTGTCTCCCCAGTGGCGATGTTTACACACTGCACCAGGTACTCATTTGAAGCTGAGTCGACCTAGGGGAGGCCCAGGACTGGTTCAAATAAGCATCACCGGTGTTGGCCATGAGCGGGAATCGAACTCGGGTCACCAGGTTCGTAGCGCAGCACGCTAACCGTTACACTACCACTCCCCCATCCACACACCACACGCACACCCCCCCACACACACACACACACTCCACACACACGCGCGCTGCTGCTGTGCTCACAGCACGGGGAGCAAGCCCGAGATCGTGGCGCGTGCGCGGGACGAGGATGAGAGCCAGTCGGACGGCGCTCCGGACACCAGCACCCTGACGCTGACGGAGAAGATGGCGCTGTTCGACCGCCTGCTCCGGCCAGGCGCCGCGGGGGCCCCGCCGTCCCCCGCTCGCGGGCGCACGACCCCCAGCGACGACGCGGCTCCGGGGGCGCCCAGGGACCGGCTGGTGTCCAGGAGGCGACGCGGTTCGTCTCGTTACCAGACCCAGCCCATCACCATGGAGGAGGTCAAGCAGGTGGGGTGGCTTCGGAGTTATTCCACTTGTCGATAGTACAGAGGCCCCAGCTGCTCATGAACATTTATTTACAAAATCTGGAAATGCCCGGCATGACCCGGTTGACTCGGAGTGTTTGTGCAATCACCCTTTTTACAATATGAATAATAAACACAATTTCTAATGCTTACTAATTTTGCGAATCACTACAAGCTAAGTCACAACCACTCTCATCGCTGCCACCCTCATCACCATCTCTGCAGACGTTACTAAGACTCCGATCATCACCACCCCCTTCACCATCACCCAGTTACAAGCCCTACCAACATCACTCCCACTCCCAACACGACCACACCCATCACCATCCCTACCGACATCACTCCCACTCCGATCACTTCCATTCCGCCGTCAACATCCCTAACAACATCACTACGACCGGCATCACTACTCACTGCGTGACCTCCCTGGCCTCCGCTTCACAGGCAAACTCGGGGACCCTCACGCCGTCCTCGCTCGGCTCCAGCAAAGCTGAGAAGTCCCCACCACTCCCTGACGAGCCGCCGATGTCGCATCCGCGATCGCCCAGCCCCGGGACTCCGAGATCCTCTGGGTCTTCTTGCACGCGGGATTCGCGTGCTCAAGTGATGGAAAACCCCTTTAAAACCGCCCCTAAGCACCACGCCGACAGCCCGGCAATGAACAAGGGCTCGGAGCCCCAGTGGTCTCAAGTTGACAACGCAGGGAGAGGTGAAACGAACGAACGGGGAAGGCCGCAAGAAGGCAGAGAGGCGTCGGGTGGTGGGAGAGTGAAAGAAGCAGTGAAAGATGACTGCAGGCAACCCGGGCGAGTGTCAGGGCGCGGCAATGGCGGGGACGTCAAGGCAAGAGATGTCCCCGGTAGTGCCGACAGCACGGCCAGAGGGAGTGTGGAGAGGATGAGTGCGGAGGACAGCGTGGATGTGGCTAAAGATATGAATGCACAGGGGCTGGGAGAGATGAAGAGATTGGAGCGAGAGACCGGTGCCAGGAGAGGCTCAGGTGGAAGCATTCGCCGACAGCTAAGTCAGGAGATTCTGGGCACCAAACTGAGCAAAGGGGTGGATGAGGGGGTGGGAAAGCAGGAGGATGTAGAGGAGAAGGGAGCAAAGAAAGTCATGGAGAGGGAGACAGAAAAACAGAGGGAGATAGAAAGACAGGAGATAGAAAGGCAGATGGAGATGGAACGGCAGAGGAAGTTGGAAAGAGAGGAGATAGAGAGACACAGGGAGATGGAAAGGCAGAGGGAGATAGAAAGACAGAGGAAGTTGGAAAGAGAGGAGATAGAGAGGCAGAGGGAGATGGAACGGCAGAGGGAGTTGGAAAGAGAGGAGATAGAAAGACAGAGGGAAATGGAAAGGCAGAGGGAGATAGAAAGGCAGAGGAAGTTGGAAAGAGAGGAGATGGAAAGGCAGAGAGAGATCGAAAAACAGGAGATAGAGAGACAACAGGAGATCGAAAGACAGAGGGAGTTAGAAAGAGAGGAGATAGAGAGGCAGAGAGAGATAGAAAGACAGGAGATAGAGAGACACAGGGAGATGGAAAGACAGTGGGAGATAGAAAGAGAGAAGAAGTTGGAAAGAGAGGAGATAGAAAGACAGAGGGAGATGGAACGGCAGGAGATAGAGAGACAAAAGGAGATCGAAAGACAGAGGGAGTTAGAAAGAGAGGAGATAGAGAGACACAGGGAGATGGAAAGGCAGTGGGAGATAGAAAGAGAGAAGAAGTTGGAAAGAGAGGAGATAGAGAGGCAGAGAGAGATAGAGAGGCAGAGAGAGATGCAAAAACAAAAGGAGATAGAAAGAGAGAGGGAGATGGAAATACAGAAGATAGAGAGACACAGAGAGATGGAAAGGCAAAAGGAGATGCACAAACAAAAGGAGATAGAAAGACAGAGGGAGTTAGAAAAAGAGATGGAGATTGAAAGACAGAGAGAGATGGAAAGACAGGAGGTAGAAAGACAAAATGAGATACAAAGACAAAAGGAGATAGAACGTCAGGAAATAGAAAGACAAAAGGAGATGCAAAGACAAAAGGAGATAGAGAGACAGGAGATACAAAGACAAAAGGAGATGCAAAGACAAAAGGAGATAGAGAGACAGAGGGAGTTAGAACGTCAGGAGATAGAGAGACAAAATGAACTAGAGAGACAAATGGAGATACAAAGACAAAAGGAGTTGGAAAGACAAAAGGAGATGCAAAGACAAAAGGAGATAGAGAGACAGAGGGAGTTAGAAAGACAGGAGATAGAGAGACAAAATGAACGAGAGAGACAAATGGAGATACAAAGACAAAAGGAGATAGAAAGACAGAGAGAGTTAGAACGTCAGGAAATAGAGAGACAAAATGAACTAGAGAGACAAATGGAGATACAAAGACAAAAGGAGTTAGAAAGACAAAGGGAGATACAAAGACAAAAGGAGATAGAAAGACAGAGAGAGTTAGAACGTCAGGAAATAGAGAGACAAAATGAACTAGAGAGACAAATGGAGATACAAAGACAAAAGGAGTTGGAAAGAGAGAGGGAGATACAAAGACAAAAGGAGACAGAGAGACAGAGGGAGATTAAGAGACGGGAGATCGAAAGGCAGAGGGAATTGGAAAGAGAAAATATAGAAAGGCAGAGAGAGATGGAGAAGCAAAGGGAGCTGGAGAGGGAACGGGAGATGAAAGTGAAAAGGGATGTGGAAAGACAGAGGGAGTTGGAATGGGAGTGTGTGGTGAAGGAGAGGGACGAGTTTGAAATGGAGAGAGGGAAGCAAAAGAATGAAATGCAGTGGAAGACAGACAGGAAAAAGGAGAATAAATGTAAAATGGAAGGGGAGAGAAGGAGAGGCGACGATGAGAGTGAACGCCACCGTAAGCACGTGGCCGAGGGAGTGGAGGAAGAAGTTGTAGACCGGGCGCTGGATAGGAGGGGGTCAGAGAGGACGACGCAGAGACAGATTGATGAGGTGAGGTCAGAGAGGGCGCACGGAAGGAAGGCGGAGAGAGGTACGCACGGTAATGTTTCTGACAAGGGGCTGGGAACCGGTGTCGACAAGCGAATTGTGACGGGGCACGGATTGGAGGAAGTCGAAGAGAAAAGAACGGGGCAGAGGGATAGGAAGGAACATGTGGATTTCGAAGCGGAGATAGGGGTCACTGGTGCAGGGGAGAGACCGTTGAGGCAGCAGTGGGCCGAGCAAAAAGGCAAGGGCATCGAGGCACAGGGAGTGACCGAGTTGACGGCCACAGCGGACGACGCGAGAGTGAGACCCTCATCGCTGCTCACCAAGACAAAGGGGACCGAGGAGGCCATGGAGATGGAGGGCGTACAGACGCCGACTACTGCTGGTGCGTGAGGCATGGGAACCTTCCAGTCATGTGTGTTGCCTCCGTATCCACTCACCCGTTCATTTACACAAACATCAATCAATTGCATTTACCTAGGAGACCTCCACCTCTGGTCAACTCACCTGGAGCGAACCCCGTTCTAATTGGAGCTCAGGATCTTAGCAGGGTGCCCCCAAGATCGAGCTTAGATGGTTGACCACCGTGCAGAATTCGATTTTTCTGCGGGACTATGTGGTGAGCCGCAGAGAGCGGTCCAGCAGCATTAGTTGTTGCACTGTACTTCCTCGCTCCTGTGTTTGCACTACCTGCCTTCACCAACCTGCACTGAACATTCTGAAGTACGGTTAAGAGGAGTCCAAAACAGATATAGATTTTATATATATATATAGATTATTAATAATACTAATATGACATTATGCAGGAAAAACAAATAACTCATCTTGTCCATAAAAGTTTGTATGTTGTTAATCGGGTGCTTTCCAGGTGTTTGGCCACATGCTCCTATATGGATGTGTATGAATCATTGCCCATGTCCACGTATTAACAGTGAGTTCCCTGTCTCTTGAACCTCTCGCCCGGCAGACGTAGACGCATTGGGCCCCGCTCCATTGCAGCAGGGCATCGGTAACGCCACGTGCTCGGCCTTCCAGCCGTGGCAGCGTCCATGCCACCACGTGGCGGCCAAGCCCTGGGTTACCACCGTCGCTTCGTCACCCACAAATGCCGCCGCGAGGCCCTGGGTGGGTCCCCCGACGCAGGCCACTACCGCCCCGTCGCAAGCACACGGGCAGTCGCACTCATCACCCAAGCCCTGGGTAGCAGCCACGAAGCAGGGGGCCGATCGACAGGGAATGCAGCCGCTGCAGAAGGAGCAGCAGGGAATTGTATCGCCCCAGAATGAAATGCCAAAGCAGCAGGGAGTGCCACAGCAGCAGCAGCAGAAGCAGCAACCGGCTCTGTCCCTACTGCAGCTGCCGCAGAAGCAGCCGCCCCCAACATCACCCAAGCCGCGAGTGCTGCTCGTGTCCGTGCCACAGGAGGGGCCTCTGTACCGGGCATCCCCGCAGACCCAGTCCACCGGCCCGTCACACCAGGTGACTTTGTGCTTATGCTGCGTGTGCTGTTAACAGCATGGAAGTGCGTATGTGTTTCTGGATAATACTGTCTGTATACTAGGCACGTGAGCGTTGAGCCTGGATAGTGCTTAGGTTGTAATAGGTGGTGGGGCTAAGTGGTGGGTAGCAGATGGTCTTTGCAGCAAAAGCCATTCAAATCAAATCATTAGTCCATTTGGTATTTTCACCATTATTATAGCACAAGCCCTTCACAAAGGCACTTTTTTTACAACAGACATAGTCTGCAGTAATTGTACTGTAGGGTCAGTGTTGCTTGTACAATTCCAAATTGAGTATTTTGCCGGTAAATTTTCAAATTCGTTTTTTTTGTTAAAAATTTCTAATGTTGAATTGCACTTCTTTGCTCCCGTGTCTCTGCTCCCTGCCTTCACCGAACCTGTACTCGTCAGAGTGGGGAAGTTATTGTTAAACAACTCCCATAGCCTGCACAGTGTGGGGAGTCCTGTTATCCAGTAGTCGGTCGACAGAAGGGCTTTACTTGCACTGATGTTCATGAGACATGTAAAGATTCAACTCTCCTTAGCTCCCAATCCCTTCCCCTTCCATCCTTTCGGGTTGATAAACAGTCATGATCTGGGATCAATGATAAATTAGAATAAAAACTATTTTTTGTCTAATTTGCCAATCTCCCATTTGTATTGTCTATGATCATCGGTCTGTCTCGGTCCCATTTGGACACTAAGTCTAACATTCGCATATAACTTACATAAATTATATATATATTTTTTACACAATCCAATGAATGCATTATTCGTGTCAAAAGCGAGTGACTAATAGCATGTCTATTCCTACTTACATACACACACTCGTGCTTGTGTATGGTGGGAATGTGTGGCGTGGGGGAAGCCTGTGAATGCTGTGTAAATCAAAATGAATGATGCTATCATACTTAATTTGGAGCTTTCGTGACTGCAGGAATTACTCTTTGGTTCTTTCGGTAAAGTCACGTATAAAGAGAAAATAATAAATTAAATACTGATGCTATCATTGCAGCCACAGGGCCAGGCCATCCCTCAGGTGTCTCCTCAGCCCTGGTTGGAGCCTTCGGGGTCGTCGTCCAGGCTGTGGGGACACCCGGCCCAACAGCACTCGCCCCTCCCATTGCAGCAGCCAGCCAGCCTGGCTGAGCAGTCACAAAAGCAGCAGCAGCAACAGCAGTGGCCACCCATGCAGCGCCATTCTCAGCAAGTCCACCTGACACCTGGGCAGGAGTCTGAGCCACTGCTCCCAGAACAGCAGCAGCAGCAGCGGCCAATGAAACAGCCACGTGCCCATGTACAGACTGGATCCTCCAAGGCTGAACTTCTCCAGGTGAGTTATGTGGCTTCACCCTTCACATTAGGTATTTTATGGGGTTTGTGTGCTTAACTTCATCACTGACCAATTGTTTTTTCTGAGTGTGACATCACTATTGTGAAAATAGCTGATGACAGGAGCACAGTAGGCTCGTGTGAGGCACGATATTAGATTAATCCCATTCGTGAAATTGTCCTGCTTTAGATTAATTAATTAAATGACGTTGTGTAGAGGTGGCCCAAGTGGCTCAAGGGTGAAAGTTCTTTGCTGGAATCTGGGTCACAGCCACTCAAGGTAAAGCCAGGTTCTCCAGGTATAGTGCGTACATTGTCTCATGCCAGTTAGAAATGACAAACAAAAGAAACATCGTTAGAAATTTGGTGTTTCACTTCATTTGGTAAAAATGAAATTTCCCTGTAGCTGGTAATGTTAAATCACAGTGCCTCTTGTGTGGAAAATAAGCCATTTGCAATTATCTCAACAGTGGTTCTGTGAGCTCTCTTTTTACGGGCCATTCCCCAACACGGGGTGATTCACTGTTCTGCCACAGTTCAGAATAAATACTTCACATGTTGACATGCTGCTGAGCACACAATTGGAATAAATTTGGGATTTTTTTTATCCAAAAAATTCCATTGTGCATGCCTGCCATTAATGGCATTCGCCATTGCACCAAATCAGTGTGGGTTTTTTTACTTCTGTAAATAGCAGGAGGCGCGAGTGGCTGAAGAGAGGAGCGACAAAGCAATGCTGACAGTCGCCGACCGCAAGCAACTGCTGGCGCAGAGGGAGGAGGGACGCACAATGCGGGGAACGGCACCAGGACCTTCTGCCCCGCACGGACACCAAGGCCGCTCCGCACAGCCGTCACCGGACCGCAGGGCGACACACGCCGGTACTAATCCCTCTGAACTCATGGCATCGTAGTTAGAGGCACCAGACGTAACTAACCGTGCGAAATCGGAGGTGTGGGGGAAGGACAACAAACTAAAGACAAACAGCGGTTCTAAAGAAATTTGTTTAAATCTAGTTTTTTAAGTGCATAGCTCCAGTGGTTTCTTAATATAAGAAGGAAGAGTTATTTTTAGTTCACAGTTTGGCACAGAGGGTAATTCTGTGTCAGAGACACTGAGCCCGCACTGTTCAGATCCTGGGTTTGAATCTGGGTTTTAGTCGCCCATGATTGCATCGGGTTCTCCAATGTTTTCAGCTCAGAAACAATGATGTTACAATGTGTTTCTCACTTTATTTGGTATATTCAATATTCAATATCTGAGAAAAAAGGTTAGAATTGCATGCAATTAACACTCTTTTCAGGGCATATGAAAGGTATGCTCCTATTTTGTACAAGAGGTCTATTGAGGTGACATTAAAAGTAGTTTTGCTGTTCTCTGAGCATTGCACAATATTCACTGCTCGCTTATGAGCAGTGCTTGTAGGAGGCAGCATAACAATTAGGTGTCAGACCTACCCGTGCATACTTTGCTACAAACCCTTTCCACACATGGATTTCCCCTGTGCACTTAATGGCAATAACTTTTCAGCTGCTGTATGTCAAGTAAAAACTTTAAACCTGTTGGACGATTTTTCTGTTGAAATGTTTTATTATTATTTTTGCAATTATAATTCTATTGCAGAGAAGGCACGGTCACATATCCGAATGGCCCGGGATGCGGTTGCCAGGGAGACGGTTGCCAGGGAGGCAACTGCCAGAGACGGAGGATTTTATCTGCAGACGGGCCGAGGGGGCTGGGCTGGCTCAGAGTTTAGCGATGAAGACTTTGCCTATGTGGCCAACGTGCACACACCACGGTGAGCACACGAGCAGATGCGCGGGGGCCGGGCGGCAGGGCCTACGTGCTCGGTACTTCAAACCCGTGCTGACAAAATCCACAACACGTGCCTTGTATCGCACCCAGGTCACCGGATTCATTACACGGTGCACGAATCGGTTTGCCACAACTCCACTGCCAAAATAAGTGCTTGATGATATCACGAATATTTATGATGTATGACGATGATACAAGATGGATTGGGCAAAAAGCGCGAGGGCAAGGCTCTCGTCGCCGCCGGGTTGAGCGCCTCGATTTGTCTCCCGGCTTTTTCCAGGCTGGACTTCAGCCTGGCGGAGCACCGGCGCGCCGTGCGCCCGCTGCGCCGAACCGTGCCCTCCCGCAATCCGCTGCGAGTGCTGGCCGCGCGCGCCGATGTGTGGTCCGAGGATGTGGCCCTGGGCCTGGAAATGAACAGCCCTCCACGGCCCCACAGCGCTTGCCACGCGCGGCCTGGTGAGCCAAGCGCCGCAGCATCGTTAACTATCGTGGCCATCGTAGGGGTCATCACCGTCGGTATCACTGCAGTTGTCGTCATCATCGTCGTAGTTGCCAATGTGGTCGTCAGTATCGCCATCTTCTTCAGCATCATCGCCTTCATCGGCATCGTCGTCGTCATCATCATGGTGGTCATCATCGCCATTTTCATTATGATAATGATCATCACAGTTATAATTATCACCATCTTCATCGTCAACATCATTTCTATCTTGGTGGTTATTGTCATCACCCTTTACTATTGCGATCATAATAGTTATCACCATCAGCAGTGTGACCATCAGCACCATCATCTTCATCATAACCAGCCTTTAATTATGGTCACCAATTATCACAATAATGCTTAGAGTCATGAAAATCATATTATAATCGCCATTACAAGTGTGTTGATTATCATCAGCATCATCGTAGTAACTTAAAATGTATGATCATTATCAACATCAGCATAGACTTTGTTTATGTAACACTTGTCAATGTGTATATAAATGAGGAGAAAACCATACAAAGTTTCATATTGTGGGGGTGGGTAGAAGGGGGGCAAAATACATGACCAAATAATGCTGCGAAATGAAATACAATTTATAACTACTGTGTTATGCTGGGTAATAAAATGTACCACCTCAAGCCAACACCGTATAACATGTATAAATAGATGTGCTTTATAGATGACTGTTATTAGAACGGAGCGAGCAAATTGAATTCCTAGTAAGTATAATGACATTCTGTTCACTGGAAACCATAAGGCCATCACCAAGCATAATACGCAATATGTCGCCTTTGGAGAGGGGGCATTGAATGTAAATTGAAATATTTATCAGCTTCATGCCAGGATAATGCTTCACATTATGCTTTTAGGGAATGCGCAAAACAATATTTTCTCAAATTAATTTGAAAGGTCAAAAAGGGTCTCTGCTCAAATGTCTCTGCTCAAATGGTCAGTAGAGTTGGTCCTTTTGTTTGGACCTTTGGTAGCCCTGAGCTGGAAGTGAAAATTCCACATTTCCATGGTAAGAGTGAGTCGTTCCAAAAGACTACTCATTTGATTGACCCTCGAAGGATGATGGTCTGAGTCAAGCCTTGATTGAGATTTGAACTTTGTTGCTTCTTGACCACTTTTAACGCCACGCAACCTGATGACGCATTAGATCACCGATACACGATGCACAAAGGTGGGGATTGAGGTGACTTCCAATCCGGTGCTATTAACTAGCGCTTGTTCCTCTAGCGCTGCTGCTCAAACCATCCTCGGAGTTTATTGAGCCTGCGAGGGAGGCCGCTAACCAGCGGGGAGAGCCCATGGAGTCACACACCGCAGCCCCCCCACCGCCCCCCCCACCGCCCCCACCACCACCCCCCCCACCACCCCCACCTCTTCCTGTCGGTATGCTTGCACGGTGTGCCCGCGTGTGTGTGTTTGCGTGTGATCGGTGTGATCGTGCCCGCACGCTCATTAACCCGAGTGCTGCTCCGTTTTAACCAAATTGTCCCAGCCCGTGGGTGGCTTTCTGTGATTTTTTTCTTGCTCCCCCCTCCACGTGTCCCTGCAAGTTTCACGCTCTGTGAGTTTAACTCGGGCCACGTGGAACGCGTGTGTTTTTTAACAATGCATGCTTGTTTAATGCGTAACTCGTTCACGTGCCCCAGCCCCAAGCCTCACGCATTGCCTATCGAAGCGACTCGATATCCCGTTATACTTGCCAAGTGTTATTTGTGGAAAACAACTTAACTGCAGGAATAGGGTTTTCCCCTTTTTTCTGGCAACAAAACTGAAACCTTATTACAAGGATTCATGTCTGCATTAACCACAATACTTGCAGTCAAAATGCAAAAAAAAACACTCTGATAATATATGCATTGTCCTTGAAACTGATTGGTCCACACCAGAGACAGCTTTCTTTTGAGCCTCGTCTCAATTGGTGCTAGACCAAATGACGCCAAAAGGCGTACAGCTCAAAGACAATGCACTATCAAAGTAATGAGGGCTCGGGGTAAGCATCTACATAATTTTTGTTTGCATTTTGACTGCAAGTATTGTGGTTAATGCAGACATGCATCCTTGTAAAATGGTTTCAGTTTTGTTGCCTGAAAAAAGGGGAAAAACCCTATTCTCATATTTTGGTACTGGCAAAGGAGGTCTAACGATGTAGAAACTCATCTGCATTTGTCATTAGCTTTTTTGAACGTAGAAAAAAATAAATCGGTGGGTTGCAACTGTTTTGACCATGGTACCACGACAATGTTACGAGGTTGGCGGGGGGGGGATGCTACCTGACTCCACTGTGTCACTGAGGGCTCCAATGGGAGGGCAGTGGCATAGAGGTGACACTTTTTCTTGGTAACTGTGCCGATTCTCAAAGGTGGGACACAATGCAGCCTTGTGTAATGTTAGAAGGACACGGGGATAAATTGCCCTCCTCAGATTACTACAATACGCTCATTTGAGTGTTTCGTTTTTGAAGAATCTACTTCAATTCAGATCGAATAAGCATTAATGGCAAAAAATAAGGGGGTTCGTTTTGCCTATAATAAATAAAACGTTATTGCTACCGGGGGCCTAAAACTAAAAGCTATCCCATTTCCTTCAGCTATCAAGCAACGTCCAGTAGTGTCTCACCACCCTCGGCGACACCATTTCTTCGCAGTTTTTAATCAACTGAAACGTTCCAAATATGATGTGCAATTTTTTTTAAATGAAAATTTTAATGGAATTAATAGTAATACGTATTTTTTTGGTACGGTTAAAATTAAGAACATTAGCTCCGAACACTTTCTCCATCAACATTGCCGTCACTCGCATGGTTTTCTAGTGCAAGGGCTAATGTCTACCGTTGGCTCCCTCACTGTGACACGTTGGGGGCATGATCACCCCCCACCACCCCCCCATGAGTATAAGTGGAGCCACAGGATGGGTAGAAACGCAATGTCCCTCCTATGGTTCTGCTAATACTTGTGACAGAATGGATCTTGAAATGGTATGAGATGACAGATAATGTACCGCCTCACCATTTCATGGAAAATTACTGATATATAGTAAGTGGTTTATTTTTTTACATTTTGAGCAAAACAACTGCACTGGCTTTTCTTTTTTTGAAACGTACAAACGACCACAGTGTGAATGGACACACGACCATTGGAATGATACTGGCTTTTGTTGACAATTGCGTTTGATATTTGGCCCGACCCACGCTCACCAAACCACCGGATCCAGCGTGGACATCGGCCAGCCAGCGGCCAGTTACGAAGCAGCCGCCCTTCGTTGCCCCCGTGGCTCCACCACCACCACCCCCAGCGGCTCCACCACCACCACCCCCAGCGCTAGCAGTGGCCCCAGCAGTGCCTGTCGTTGCCATGGAGACACAAGCCGTGGCCAAGACACGCAGCAGCAAGACCACCACGGCAGCCACCCCGTACAAGCGAGTCATGCTGCTGCAGGTCAAAGGTCAGTCGGTGGACAATGGATGCTTGTCAACTTGTTTTAGAGTTTACAATCGGGCGCATCTCAGGAAAGTTAGATATGTCCAGTTCACTTGGCAGGAACTCACGTTAAAGTGTCCCTGGCCCCTGATCAGTACCACGATTTAAAGTCTTGGTAGCGTGGGAGGGCTAAATGACCCCATGATGGAGGAGGGGGGGGCATTAGGGGGCCAGGGTAGAGGAAGCTGAGGGGCAGTAACTGTGTGGAGGAGCTGTAGTCGAGAGGATGGCAGCTTAGTTTAATATGTGAATGGCATGGGTTTGAATCCATTCTCCAGATATTGTTTCAATTCAACTTCCTTAGCTACTGCAATTCTCCACTGAGCAAAACTCCTAACTTTTTTTGATTCCATCTCAATATTACTCTGCACTGTTGATATTGGGGAGCAGTGGTTAGTGTGCTGCACTATGAACCCGTGATCTGAGCTTTATTAACGTCCAAGGTTCATATCATTGGTCAGTGGTATCTGAACTGGTCTTGAGGCCCCACTTCAACAAACGCTTACTCATATAGTGAAGTATGATCAAACAACTGCCATGACCAACATTGCATAGGGAGGCCATCATCCAGCAGTGAATTGACAAAAAGCAGTAAATGATTGTCATTAAAACTATTCATATTATTTAAGCATACAAAAACGTGTTGATAATAATTATTACAAAAGCATGTACAATTAAAAATAAAATGGAACAAAAGACAAAAAGTGTGCTAAGAAGCTTGAAATTACACTCAGATATTGTAAGAGGAAGACGCGAATTACGGAACATACAAAAAGGCAAAGAAAACGAAGTGGATTTGAGCAGGACACATCACTTGAAGGGGGTAATGATGTATATGTATGTATGTTGAACTTCTTTCACAACGTACATAGCCAACCGTGCTAATAGGAGGTGCGTGATGGCCAGTGGTCAGGACTCATTATGGAGTGGCAACCAAAGGAGGGAAAGCACCTGAGAGGGCATCCAAAACTGAGATTAAACAATGAAATCGGTTTGCGTGCAGGTGCTTAATAGATGAATACACCACGTGACTGAGATAAATACACCACATGACTGGGAGATGGTGACAGCTCAGGAAGGCCTTCATACAGCAATGTATCTTGATTTGAAGCTTTCGTGACTGCAGGAATCCATACTCTTTAGTTCTTTCGGTAAAGTCACGTAGGTATAAAATTAAATAAATCACGACGTTTCGGGCGCAACACGAGCGTCCGTCATCAGGTGTGAAAGCTTGATCTGCTGCTGAGGCAGACTGCTTTCACACCTGATGACAGACGCTTGTGTACAGCAATGTATGTTGCTAATCTGAGGTGTGGGGGATCAATCGTGACGAATACTTTTTAGTGTAAAAAAAGGTTCATTGAATTTTAAACCCATCTTGAGAGATTTTTAGTAGAGGGCGGGGGGGTATCTGCTGGTTGCCCCTTCCTCCCTACCCCCCATCCCAGAGTCTGATAAATTTGGGGGCATCCCCCCCCTCTCTTTGCCACTTGTGGCACCGCCCGAGAAAAATTCCATTTTGTGTGCTGCTCACGCTTAGGCCGAAGCCACATTCAGACGCGGCTTGTGGAGCCCAGAGCTACCTCCCTGAACAGCGGAGACTGCTTCATCCTGGTGACACCGCACCACTGCTACCTGTGGGTGGGACACTTCTCAAACCCGGCGGAGCGCAACAAGGTGAGGCTTAAGCTCGCGTATGAGCGTGGGTGTTGCACAGCAGTCGGCGGGAAGCAAAATACACAGTGCTTGGCGCACCACACTTCTTCTCGTGGTAACTCATACGGTCAACTCTCGATTATCCATTTGCGGATTATCTGGGTTGCAGATTAACCGAGCATGCAAAAAAGAAGGGAAAAATTGAACATGGTATTCCTCACTCATTTGTCGCTTTTGCATCTGCGCTGCTTCGATTTTTAGCCGGTGCTTACGACTCGGTGACCAATTATTTGAAAAGGCAATCAAATCAGATGCACATTCTCCGATTTCACCCCATTCTGTGTACGTAAAACAATGAACACGTGTTTATAGCCTGTGTCCTTCTATCATCCACGCTGGCCAGGCCGCGGAGCTCGCTGGATACATCCAGTCTCGCCGTGACCTTGGCTGCCGAGCCGGGAGCGTACACGTGATCGAGGAGGGTGTGAACTGCGACAGTGGACGTGCGCGCGGATTCTGGGCCCACCTCGGTGGCTTCACGCCCTACCAGGGTGAGGCCAAGGGACGACGCGGATGCACGCAGCCGTTGTTGCCATGTCAGAGCATTGAGCGAGAAGCTGCCGAGATAGTTGCCGCCTCGTGGGTTTTTGCGGCATGTGCTGTATGGCCCTCCGATGTGTTTTCACGTTGTACGGCTTTTCTATTCAGCATGATGTCCGACGTTTCATGATGTTCGACTGAGTGAAACGTTGGAAATCAAGCCGAACAACATGTGGTGGTGCAACCCCTCCAGAAACTCTCAGCCATAATTTTTTTAATTAAGTTATCATTTCTGATAAATTGATGGACTCTTCCCAGTTCCCTTTGAACAAAAAAAAATCACGTAAATTAAGTTTTTAGCATAGTTTGATACAGTTCAACTCGAGGATTTTTAATATTTTAGCTGGATTGCTATGCATTAAACACCTCTGTCGCAGAGCATATGTGAAGGTGCACGGCTCGTTGTTGGTAAGAGGCAATTGATGGGACCAGAGAAGTAGTTATTTGATGTCATCTTCCAGAAACTCTTCTCTAACATGGGCTCTGATGCTTTGCCTTTTGTAACCATTGCATATAGAAAATGTATCATCTCAACATGGTATACTGCAATTCAAATATAATTTGGCTAGAACACTTTTGCGTAGAAATGTATGTAAACAGTCCTTCAAATGTTGTTCTTGTTGTGCCATTTTAACACTACTTTCAATACATCCTTGTGTTGAAGCAGTGGTCCACTGGTTAGTGTGCTATGCTGAATTCATTGCGACCCAGGTTTGATTGCTGGCTGCCTGCATCATCAGTGGCAAATAGACTGAACTTGACCTCCCCTGGGTTGGCTCGTTATAAATAAGCATTGTAGGCGGTGTGTTGCAGTCAACACCAAACCAAGGACTGGCCCACACATCCCCTCATATGACACGCAGTTCTTAAATGTGCTCACTAACAGAGCTTGCCTCAGCAGTCTTCCCTGGCTAAACACATATGTTAGAGATTTTTGTCAGTATGTATGAGGTTGTGTGTGCATGTTTATGTCTTTGCGTGTGATGTGGTCTGTCAACCCACAACACCTATGTCTCTAACTTGACTTCCCGGTAATGGGTATCGGCCATGCCGTATGGTCTGAAAATGAAACAATCCTTGCAACAGTGCCATGGTGTGCTGTGGGTATTGGCTGCATTTGCTATCCGATCACTGTGTTTAAGTACTTATACGTCCAGTTATCGACTCGCCGGATAATGCGAAAATAGTTGGGGGAAAACTAAGTTTCAAATCTCTGTTCTCATGTGCGATGGGCAATGGCAGGGCGATGTCACCACCGCCATCTGCTTGAAGCTAAGCGTCTCATGTAGGGAAGGAGGCGGTTTTATCGCCTTGGCTGCCATTTTCTAAGGGGCCTGAGTAATTGACCACAAACAAAAATTAGTCATCCATAACACATAAGTATATAAATGTGTCGTTAAACCCGCCCCCACCCGACACAGCCAATTAGTGAGGTTTGTCACGTAAACAGAACGTGGCCAATTCTTTACTAGTACAACAATACTGGTGTGGTGGAGAGCAAATCCACAATATTTACAATCTGAGTACTGTTGGAGATCAATCTGGCTTTGCTCTCCAACACACTGGTGTGCTGTACGAGTACCGAAATGGCATGTTCTGTTTACGTGACAAACCTTACTTATTGGCTATGTCAGATGGTGGCGGGTTTAATGACACATTTATATATTTACGCGATCTAACCCAAAAAACCTGTATTATGGATGATATTGGTTGCGAAAGCCGACATGTTAGAACTTAGTCAATGTATACCTGTCAACCCCTTATCAGTGCCTTCTTATTACAGACCATTTCACACCTTATTGGTCACCCCGTGTCCTTATACATCTCAACGTTCATCCTACAAAGTCCCATCACAAGGAATAAACACAAACAAATAGACCAAAATTATGTTACAAAACAAAAACTGGTTTATGTATTAGCATTGATCATTGGTGTTTATGATGCTACTTATCATGCTACTGTCTGTGATCTTGGATGCTGATGCTGCTGCTTTCTCGATATGTGGATGCACACACTCATGTTGTAAATGTACAACAGTAATCAGAAAATTATGAAGGGTTAAAAACTTTTTTTATTTGGCCATATGATTTTTTTTTTGCGTGTATTGAAATGGCTGTACGCCGTATGGACAAGAATAGTGGTAAACCGTATGGGTTGACAGGTATGTCAATGGCAATTTTTAACAGTTAATTGACGAATCGTTTCAGCTTTCTTTATTCTTTTTCCAGAAACTGCCTGATGAAACTGGTTGTAAATACCAGCGAAATAACGTACCCAATTGTTAAACGTTGTAGATCGCTCTACAACACAGAATGGTGTGCCGAAGCAGTAATATATTTGTACATTTGCTCAACAGACAACCCTTACCGATTGGCCATGTCGGGTGGAAAAGGATGTCCAATGCACATTTTACTCACGCGACCTGACCCAATAATCATTTGTGAATGGTCCAGCTTCAGTCGGTGGGTTAATGTGTTTTCACACGCATCCCGGTAGCATCGGGAGGCACGGAGGAAGACGAGCTGTACGAGGGCGTGATCGCCGAGACCAACTGCATCTACCGCATGGTGCACGACAAACTCATCCCCGAGGATGGCGCCTGGGGCCGCGTCCCCACGCAGGAGCTGCTGGAACCCAGCGACGTACGCTGCACCGCACGCTGCTCACTACTATCACTACACACCGCTTACCACATGATGCTGGACACTGCAGATCACGCTCCCCATAAACTAGCACATACTCAACATTGCTCGCCACACGAGGCTGCATACTGAACAACATCACTCATTACACACTGCAGAACACTATTCACCATGCTTTACCACACTCACCAAACACCACTGTAAGTCAGCATGCTCTTAACCATGGAAATGTTGGATTTCCACCTGTGGCTCCGGGCAGCTACTGAAGATGGGTGCCACCTAATATTTAAGCAAGGAGACATATTCTCACACTTAAAAAAAAATATGACGCTATTTTCTGCACTACCTTCGAAAGTTTTCAATATGAAATGAATTCTTGCAACGTTTGGTGGGAATGATGCTGAGTTGCGATCATTTTAGGCACGTTATAAATCAGTGGGCCTTAAGGCGTGCGCGTGGTCTCAATGACGGAGCTTGTTATATCCATACCCACACGTGGCAGGTGCTGGTGTTTGACTTCGGCAGCGAGGTGTACGTGTGGTGTGGGCGTGGGGTCCCATCTGCGGCACGCGCCGTGGCCTTCCAGCTCGCCAAACAGCTCTGGAACGGCACCTTCGACTACACCAACTGCGACATCAACCCCCTGGATCCGGGGGAGTGCAATAGCCTCATCCCACGGTGGGCCACGCCAATGCTCGACCACCCCTCCAAAAAACAGTCCCTGTGTGGCACTTCCAAACTGTAGATCAGTTTAACACGTAGGCTTTTGCCCGATGATGCTGGATGCAAATTACCAGCGAAACGTCATACTCAAATTGTAAATTGTTGTGGTTTGATGCTTCAACACACCGGTGGGCTAAAGCAGTGAACTAATTGTCTTTTGTCAACGTGACACTTTTTTACTGATTGGCCGTGTCGGGTGGTGGAGGGTTACGACACATTTATAAATAACGCGATCTAAACCCAAAAACGTTTAAATTTCGATTTAAAGCTTTCGTGACTGCAGGGATTCATCTTCTTGGTTCTTTCGGTAAAGTCACGTAGAAGGGAAGTAATAAAATAATAAAAATAAAACATAATAAAACAATTCTCACGACGTTTCGGCCACAACGCAAGCAGCCGTCCTCAGGTGAAAACCAGGTCCGTCGAGGCGACAGAGTCTGAATGAAACAGCACACGAGCTTGGAGCATATATATAAGCTGGGCGCATTGACAATGCGATGGCTTCACACCAGCACAGGGGTGGGGCTACGGCTCGCGCATGCCTGCAATGGGGGCAGAGCCTCAGCATTGCATTGCCTATGCAAGTCAAATACTTAAGAGGCCTGACCAGCAATCTTACCTATGAATGTAATTTATTGCACCCTGATGTGAATTTTTTTTATGGCGGGGGGGAGGATGGGCTTATCTCAGACCCCCTACTTAACACTGTGCCCTACTTACATTCAACTTGTGAGCCAAAGTAGTCACATCAGTATTAAGAAACTTGTCCTTTGTTTAAACTGCTGTGCTGGGAGATCAAAACGGTGTCCTCTGCATTGCATGTCCAGTGTGCTAACCATTACAATTAATTTATTCGCACATTTCTGTCCCCTGTTGTACAGGAAGGGTCGCGGCCGTCCCGATTGGGCCATATTTGGCCGCCTGATCCAGCATAGCGAGACCATCCTCTTCAAGCAGAAGTTCCTCGACTGGTTTGATGCAGTGCCCTCGGGTGGACCTCCTCGTGATCCTGCCAGGGTGAGCCTTGATCACCTCTGCTCCTCCCCTGCATATTTCCTGCCCTACCATCCATGTAGTAGTGAGCACAGTACACTATGACTCCCTTAAACCTGAAATTAATTCCCAGCTATGGATAAATTCAGTGGGTATTTGTGGTAGTAGTCGTACTCTCTCACGTGGAGCAGTCAGGATTTGTGCACTGTGCCACGATCACGATTACCTGGGTTCAATTCCAGGCCATGCACGTCGCCTTTGCCCATAGCTTGGGCCTCCCATAGGTTGACTCAACCTAAAATGGCGACCTATCATGATATGCGAAAAAATCTGCATCGAGCGTAGGTAGTTGGGCATGTGCGATTATGACGACACGATCTTACCTCGTCATGTGCCGTAACGTTCTTAACAGGTATCCAATCCAGTTGATCCCCAAAAACGATCCCTGAATGCCCTCGGGCACTCCCCCTTTATATTCCAAGCCGCAGCCTCGCTCCCCCCTCGGCCACGTCATCGGCCACGCCCCCTGCTGTATCAAGCCCAGGCTCCCGGCCTCCGGTCACGTGTCCCTTAAACCTCTAATGGAGGCTCCCGATGCTCAGCAGCACTCCAGAACCTGAGGCTGGCGCAACAGCACAGTGACCCTTATTTCAGTCACTACACATTTCTACGTGATGGGCCACTTCGTTTAACTCTTCGGTTCTTTCGGTAAAGTCACGTATAAAGAGAAAATAATAATTTTAACACTTCGTTTAACTATAATTTGCGGCCAGGTCTCTTCTGAAAAAGAGCTATACAGCTCAGTGGGCCTCACCTGGTAAAAATAAAATAAAAATTACGTAATTTCGACGAGGCCAAATAAAGGCTTCTGATTGGTGCGTTCCTTCCAGGGTGACGCCCAGCTGCCCGAGCTGCACCCGTGCGACATTCGCCTGATGCTCACCGAGCCGTCCGAGTCCCAGGACCCGGCGGGTGCCGCAGAGGCCCCTCTGGAGGGGCTAGGACCCGGCAGGGGGGCGCGGGGCGCCATGGGCGGCCGTGACATTGCCACAGTCGGCGTGGACGTGTGGCACATCCTGGACTGCGACTACAGCCGGATACCTCAGTCGAGCGTGGGCCAGTTCCACGAGGGTGACACCTACGTGCTGAAGTGGAGATACGTGCTGCTCGGCACGGGTGAGGGCACGGCTTTGTGTGCTAAACACCGGGTGTGTAACGACGCGTCGATTCTTCCACTGAAACCCATCCCTTACGCTCACGGTGCATGCTCGGAATCGTCGTGCGTGCATTAAGAAGGCGCGTAACAATGTGGCGGCTGGATTGTTTGCATTTCGTGCGGATGCTTTGTGAACATTAACTTCAGGGTAAAATAGCGAATGAACGGGTACAAACTAGATGATCAAAATGAGAAACAGCAAATGTGACACAAATAGCACCAACTGTTGAAGCGTACGACTCTGAATCGTTACATTTAATTGAATTGCTGGAGGAGTGGATTGTTACATACCCACTTTACATATGGTCTACTTCTAGAATGTACTATGATTCTATCATAACCCCATCTGCATTGGAGCTTTATGTAACTAAGTCTATTTAATGTCTGAATTGCTCCATCTATAAAATGCATCTATAAATCTACCATATTTATACGACTACAATGTTACTATAAATGTGTTCAATGGTAATTTGCACCATATAATTGGGTCAGAGGTGCATTGGTGACCAGATCATACTATAAGCTCACTGACCTGAGTTCGAAACCTCGTCACGGCTAAAATCAGTGGTGACCCATATATCTGAACTGGCCCTCATCTCCCACCACTTTCTCCTCACGAACCTACACTGACCAGCATGGTGAAGACTGATAAAAAAAAATTATCATCACCGACTTGTGTTGGAGGCCTCCATCCAGCAGTGGGTTGATAAAAGTGTGTATATTATTTAATTATTCATGAATAAAATAACAATTATTATAATTGCACCATACCTCTCATAGAGCATACTAACTCAGTATGCCTAATACTTAATTCACACATATCTATAAGTTGTCACATGGGCGCAAGTGTGTCAGCTTCATCATCATCTTACTTTACCAAGTTCATTCCAACACCCATAAAACACAGATACGCTTCCAGTACTGTACTTTCTGACGATGTCTTGCACAGAGAAGAGACTGAATGTGCAACAGGCACAAATTATTATAAATTGATGTCTTAAGTTCCTTTAGCCACTCGAAGGTGCCAGTTGTTGCCGGCTGCTGAATTTCTTTGGTTGTCACCGCTACGGCGGCGAGATGTTTACTACCTCGCCTGGTATACAGGAGGGTCGTAGTTTCGCTCCCAACCCTGATGCCTGTATATTTGGAGTTTATATGTTCTCCCCGTGGTCGCATTGATCTTTCTCCCAGTCCTCGAGTTATTCCCTCCACATTTAGAAACATGCGTTTAGAGTATTTGGCTGCTACAAATTGACACATGATAAGCCACCTCGTTGAGCTATCATTTGTGGCCAGGTTCCTTCCGAAAAAAAGCTATACAGCTCAGTGGGCCTTACCTGGTAAAATTAAAAATAGTTTTAAATAGTTTTATATGGTCTCGATGGGCAGCAGTTGGCTTACGCGCCCCAGCGTTCGCTCCGCTTCGCAGTCGCAGGCGGTACCGTGTTTTATGCTTCCCAGCGAGAGCGATCGCAGCTATGCCGTGCGTGTTCTCTGCACGGGCGAGTTTCCACTCGCGTCTCGTGCTTGTTTTAACGCGGCCAACCATCGTGATCCTGTGGGCGGTGCGCATGTTCGCCGGGGCCGCGCAGACTCCCGCGGACGGGGCCCCGCGGCCGGCACGGAGCGCTGCGCCTACTTCTTCTGGCAGGGCCGGCACTCCACGGTGGACGAGAAGGGAACGACGGCACTCATGGCGGTGGAGCTGGGGGAAGACCGGGGACCTCAGGTCACTTCTCCTCAACTTTAATCATTGTCACTGTCAGCAATAATAACAATCGTAACAATGGTAGAGCCACAGGATTAGTTTTTTTTTGTGTGAGAGTACTGCAATGGGATATTTGGCCAATTCTATCAATACAGTGTTTGTGAAATGAATCAAGGGTACTCAGGGGGAAAAAAATCAACAAATACAACATGACAACATTTAAAGCTCCACACAGATGGATTCAATAATCCTTGACTGTATTGCCAACTCCTGGCCATCTGACAGCCTAAGCCTGCAATGCTTGATATCTCAAGGCATTTTCTTTTCATTCTCTTATGATACTTACCACACTCCATCTTTCTTAACTAATAAGATCTGACTACACTGAGCACATTCAGGGTGATTTGGTCATAGGTTAGATATCACTGTCATTAAATCTCTTGACAGGGCCACACTGCTAAAACAATGACCCATGTGCGTGTTTTGGCATGAGGAGTGCTGGTACAATGGTCAGCGCAATGCATTACTGATCTAAGAATCGACTTGAGTTTGAGAACTTGTCCAGGGCTACCCCTAAGTGAACTCAGCTGTAAATGAGCACCTTGTGTGGTGTGCAAATATCAACACTAGGGAGACAATGGTGGTTGGGTGTGGTTCAGACCACACCATTCCTTCACGTGCCTTGCTAAACCTTCATGGTTTTTTGTGTGTTTTGTAGGTTCCAGTGACCCAAGGCAGAGAACCTCCTTCTTTCCTGCAGCTCTTCCAGGGTGGGATGACCGTGCACGCTGGCCGGAGAGAAGAGGAGGAAGCTGGGACCCAGGGTCAGCGGCATTATTTACTCACACGACTATGCGTGCCCCTACATCCACACTCACATGCATGGAGTGCCTAAATTAATCTGCTTACCTCTATCTCCTCCGTAAAGCAAAAAAGGGAAATCACGTGTGCATTCTAGGCTCAGCATGTCGAAGGTGTGCCTGTGTTCAAATGACCTGGAATGTCCCTGATCCTGTCAGATCTTGGTAGCTAAGGATGGTTGAGTCTGGAAAGTGCTTGCGTGGGTGACCACTATGCATTAAACAGGTGACAGGTGCTTATGTGGAGCTATGTTGTGGGCAACAGAAACATCCATTGTTGTACATGACTGTAGTACATTACCAAGTGTGCGGTAACTGCCTCCAACCAACCCTCACCAATCAGGATGTTGATGTCCGGTCAAATGACCCCCACAACCCACAAGGTCCTCATCCAACAGTACATTCAGAAAAAGGGGGATTTCATTTATTTATTATTATTTTAGAATTCCACCATGATTTTTCTCTAGCTTCTGTAGTTTTTTGCATACTGACGTCATACCCCCGTAACATTGAATTCATTTCTGTAAGTCACTCGTCACATGGGTGTGAGTGTCATTATCATTAGCATACTTACATTTTAATAAATATTACCACAAGTATGTACATCATGGCTTGGTGAAGTATGGTCAAACATTCCTAATGACTGCAGATGATTCGCAAAAGGGCTGAAAATTCGTTTGTGCTTGCCACAAATGAACCGCAATACCTTGCTGATCTTGTCAAGGAGCATAAACCATCACGCGAACTCTGGTCATCCTCGTAGTGGCTTTTGGCTAGCCATAAAACAAAGACGGTCACTGCATCGCGCATTTTCACATGCACTTCTGTGGCCGTCTGGAACGCTCTTCCTTCCAATATTAGGAAGCCACTGGAGCTACGCACTTTCAAATCTCGATTGAAAAGTCATTTCTATACAACTGATTTTTGTGTTTAATTTGTTTTCCTTCCACCGCACCTCCATACATGTATAATCGTTGTTTTTTTTAGTTGCACCATAATCACCGCAGATGGGATGCGCACGTGTCTGTGTTAGGTGACTGGCGGCTGTACTGCGTCCGAGGCGAGGTACCAGTGGAGGCGCACCTGCTGGAGGTGGCGTGCCACGTGAGCAGCCTGCGCTCGCGAGCCCACATGCTGCTGCTCAACGTGCACCAGGCGTCCATCCTGCTGTGGCATGGCTGCAAGGCTCAGCCATCCGGCCGGCCCGTGGCAAAGCAGGCAGCCAAACGCATCGGCGAGCTGTGAGTGCTTGTGTGTGCTGCGTGCGTATGTGTGGAGCGCCGCGGTGGCGAGATGTTAACTACCTCGCCTGGTATGCAGGAGGTCGTGGGTTCGATCCTGACCCTGACGCCTGTATATTTGAAGTTCCCCATGTGGTTGTGTGGATCTCTCTCTGGGTCCTGTGGTTTTTCCCTCCACATTTAGAAACATGTGTTTCGTGGATTTGGCTGCTATAAATTTCCACATGATAAGCTACTTCATTACGCTATAAATTTGTCGCCAGGTCGTTTTTGAACAAAAAACTATATTGCTCAGTGAGCCTTACCTTGTAAAATAAAAAGTGTATTAGTGTGTGCACGTGTACTGATGTTTGCTGTGAGCAGGTATCGAACCCGGCGATTAGAGTTTCATTCCCGCTCACAGGTATCTGAACCCGGCTTGGGTCTCCCCTATATTGACTCAGCCTTAAATGAGTACCTGGTGTGTTGTATAAAACAACAGCAACTGCCATTGTGTAACCACAGCACCATCTCATGTGCTGTGTTGACCTTCATAGGTGCTCTCGAACAGCAATTTCTTTAACTGCCTGTGTAGCCTATATGAGATGTCTTTGTTTGTATGGTGGTGAGCGGTAGTGTAGTGGTTAGAGCACTGCGCTTTGAACCCAGAGACCCGAGTTCGATACCCAGCCATGGCTAACATAAGTGATGATTATCTGAACTAGTCCTGGGCCTGGATCAGTACCCAGGTTAGCTCAGCCTTAAAGTAGTACTAGGGGCAGTATGGAAAACATCAGAACGGGTGAGATAAATGCAGTCCGGCACTATCTTCATAGATCCTCAATAACAGCACTTGCCCCAACAACCTGTATAGGTTATATTGGGGTATTTATGTCTTTGCATACATGTATGTATATGACAAAGGATGCCTGTATATCCTTTAACAAACTGTTAAGACAAATGCCTTCAGCAAGCAGCTATTAACACTGGCATGGCGTCGAGAGGGTGGTATGGTATGGTCAACATTGTCAGTGGAAAAGCAAAGGTAGCCATGGATTCGTGATAGAGGCCCCATTAAACCCTCCTGTAGAATGCCAGCTTTAGTTGGTAGGTGCTTGATAATAAATGGCACTTGTTCTGACAGTTAATATTCTTTAATGCTTAATAGCAATAGCAATTTGTTTATCTGTATGTATGTGTATGCACAATATTATCTGACTCTACCATCATCAGCCTTAACATATCCCCTCCCTTGGCTGCCACTCTATCATTAGTCTCAACCACCATCCATTATCTCTTTTAGTGACAAGTCTTGCACAAGCTCACTCACTATTATTAAATCAATATCATGTCTCTAGATTGCATATGTCCTCTAATCCATGTGTTTATCTCTCTCTGTGTCTCAATGTATATGCAAGCATGCATTTTTTCATCTTTTGTTCCATTTTCTTTTTCGACGTTCCCATGTTTCTCATCTACGTGGCATTGTTAACCTTGTCGACCTCATTGCAGCTGACCCTAACATAGCTGCCACTGGTGGTGTGTGCGTGCAGGTGCCCGCTGGAGGCAGGGCTGCACAGCAGCAGTCGCCTGAACATTGAGGAGTGTGAGGAGGGGGCTGAGCCCACGGCATTCTGGGATGCGCTCGGGCGCCGCAACCGCAAGGCATACGACTGCATGCTGCAGGGTGTGTGGCACACGACTCTACGCCCCATTCGTCTACCTGCGCCCTCGCAACTTTACCTAAACTAAACTATCTTACAACATTGGAACCTCATTTGCCAGTAAAAATATGATAATTGGTTTTTTACCCTTCTATCTGGTAACAAAACTGACACCTTTTTTTACAAGGAGTCATGTTTACATAGACCACAATACCTGCAGTCATAATGCGCCTTCTGGCGTCATCTGGTCCAACCCATGTGAGACTAGGCTCTAAGGAAAGCTGTCTCGGGTGTGGACCAATCAACTTCAAGGACAGTGCACATTATCAGAGTTATGTTTTTTGTTTGCATTATGACTGCAGGTATTGTGGTCTATGTAAACATGACTCCTTGTAAAAAAAAAAAGGTGTCAGTTTTGTTGCCAGATAGAAGGGTAAAAAACCAATTATTAAACTATTTTTATTTTAACAAGCAAGGCCCACTGAGCTATGCAGTGCTTTTTTCAGAAGCGACCTCGCAACAAATTATAGCTCAACCAAGTGGCTTATCATGCGGCAAGTTAGAGCAGCCAAATACTCTAAATGCATGTTTCTAAATGTCGAGCGAAAAACCGGAGGACCTGGATAAAAATCCATGCAACCACTTGGACAGAGATGTGCAAACTCCAAATATATAGTCGTCAGGGTTGGAATCGAATCGACGACCTCCTGCATACCAGGCGAAGTAGTTAACATCTCGCCCACCACGGCGCCCAGTGGCGTAGCATGATTGGCATGGGCTCTCATGCAAGGAATTAAATGGAGCCCCCTGTCCAATATCCTCCACTTTGTAGGCCAGTTTCTGGAACCTGCATGGCCCCTGGAGCAGTTGCACGTCCTCCACACTTGATACCTACGCCACTGCTTGCGAGTCATCCTTGTGTAATGACGACGTGACACACTTCTCTTGAGATGGCACTTTATTGAAGACACGTTCACTTGACATCAGGCGGAGATCCCACTGCAACAGCCCCGAGTCTCCCGCGCATCTCCTTTAGATATCAACACGAGGCCACGCCCCCCTTCTCGATCCTTCTCAGCTGACTCTGGACGCTCGCTCCACCGGCAGACTCCACCGTCCTCTTCCGTCACCTGACCACGCCCCCCTTCTCGAATATTCCCTGAGCCACCAGTCCCTTCCCACTCACACAGATACACCTGTCATTACCTCCCGTGGACACGAGTGCATTCGTACTGCAGGCTGACCCCTCACATCGCATGCAGGCTCTATTGTCATTACACTTGTTTCACATTCATCCTACATTTTTGTCTACTAGTGCATCCCTTTCTATCATCATTTTCTCTCTCTCTCTGCATCCCAAAGTACTTGCTGTGTTGTATTCTTGTTAATGTCTGTGGTGTTTGTGTGGCCATCCATATCTTTATCTGCCTGTGTCTCAGCCTTTTTCTGTCAGTGTCAATGTATGCTTCTCAAATATGTTCATGCTTATATGCATGTCTACTGTATGTTTATGTGGGCGAGTGGTGGCATAATTTTTAAAGCACTGCTCTATGTATCCAGCAACCTAAGTTAATGTCCCGGCTCGAGCTACTATCAATGTCAAGTGATATCCGATCTTGTGCCTCGCCAAGGTGAACAAGCCATAAAATGACTACCTGGTCCACTGTGTAAACATCGGCACTGGGGAGACGAACGAGGCCGGGCTTGGTGTTCTCCACAGCGACTCGCTTGCCCTGTGCCGGCCTTAATACATGCTCTCTGGACACGTGGGATCTGTGTGCGCGTGTCTGTGTGTGCAGACCCAGGCAGGTTTAACTTCACCCCGCGGTTGTTCGGCCTGGAGGTGTCATGTGGCCGTCTGGTGGCGCGGGAGCGGCTGTACGCGGCGCGCATTCCCGGAGCCGTTTGCTCCACTCCATTCCTGCAGGACGAGCTGTACAGCGGCAGCCAGCCGGGTGTGTGCGTGCGTTTGTGAACAACATTAGGGGATTGTGTGTGTCCATCCCAAGTCAGCCAGGCCTATGTGTGTACATCGGCACCGCTTAGTCGTGTATATCTCCCTGCTAAGCTAGGCGTGTGTATCTACGGTACGAGTCATCGGCGCTTTGCACTGGGTGGTGAATATGAATAAATAAATGGATGCTTACCACTTTTTTATTTTTTGTCTGGATAAAAGTGAGCGTGCTGCGCTATGAACCTGGAAACTTGAGTTTGATTCCCAACCACTGCTAATAGCAGTGGCGAGTGATATCTGAACTTGTACTGAGCCTCTTCGAAATCGACTCAAAATTATATTAGTACCTAATGCGATATATAATAAAGTGGTACTGGGGAGACAAAGAAGTGGCCACACGTTTCAAGTTTCCACATCAACTCATGTGCCCTATCCATCATTAACAGGTGCTCTAGAGTCTAGAACAACACTTGCCCCAACAGTATATATGGTTGCAATGCATGCTTATCTAGATTGAAAATTCATTTCTTTATAATTGCTTTTTGCGTTTAGTTTGTTGCCCTTCCCCCGCACCTCTGATTAGCACGGTTGGCTACGTACGGTGCGAAAGAAGTTAATCATACACACACATATCCAAGTGAACAATACTTTCCACAACAGTCTCTATGGCTACAAGTTGGCATACTTATCTCTGTGTGCGAGTGCAGCCCTATTCATGGTGGACAATCACCAGGAGGTGTACCTGTGGCAGGGCTGGTGGCCCAACGGGGGTGACCCCCACTCAAACTCTCCGTCTCGCCTGCTGTGGGACCAGGCCCACCGAGCTGCCATGCAGACTGTCCTGAGCTACTGCACAGGTGCTCACATGTGCAGGGCCACGTGCTGAGCATGTGCCCCACATGGCCTTTTATCATTGTGCATTCATATGGTGATCAAATGTCTCAGCATCTCACAGCACCTTACATGACATCTCATCTCAGCCATTCAATGGCAGCTGTCCCTGTGCGGCACAATGTGACGCAGTGCCTGCCTGCAGATGGGTATTGGTCTGTCAGTAGGGGACAATAATTCCGGTGTGTGTTTCCAAGTAACTAAAAGCAGGTAGCAACAGACAACATTGATTATTGTGCATCAGATAAGAATTACCCCATTGTTTTTAAATTGAGCCAAAGACATAGGAACACAGAAAAATAGATGATGATAGGGAGTTTTTATATTGATCAAGATTATAAGAATCCTGCAAAGAGAGGACACAAGATAGTCCCAAAGCCAATAACAGACAGCTTGAATTACAGCACACAGTTATTAATTTCAAACAGAACAGTCCTAAACGCTGTTTCTAGACATTATTTTGAACTTGCCTTTTGCCTGTCCAAGGACCAGGTGTATTGCAGTAAATCTGAAACTTGCAAGAAAAAAGCAGACTGCGACGTGATATTCATTGCATCCATTCGTGTGCAATTTGTAAGGCCGTGGTGACACAGACTTATTTCATATTAAGGTTATAATCCCTTGATCATCATGACGTCCTTTTCACTTCTATGTCTCAACAATAACGTTACGGAGACCGCGTGACGTGATGTTTCTGCCTTTGTAGTGAGGGTTATAAGTTGATGCTGAGGAGGGGGGAGGAGGCGCCTCGCCCCCCCATGTGGAGTGACGTCACCCGCTAATTATTATTAATGGGGGGGGGTGTCCATTTGGAGGACGTCATCTGTTCATGATTATTAATGAGGGGGGCTATTCGATGTGGAGTGACGGCACCTGCTCATGATTATTAATTAATGAGGGAGGGGTCCATGTGGAGGACGTAACCTGTTTATGATTATTAATGAGGGGGGCTGGTCGACGTGGAGTGAGGTCACGCGCGGGACACACAGACATTATTGGCTCATTATAGTAGTAAATAATTTTTATGAAAACCGCACTGACAAAAATGGTGAATCCATTGATGCATGTCCTTTTATAAACCTGTTCATGAGATTATAACAATATAGGGTACGATAATCTAGCATTAATATGTATAGAAATATTTTCATAATCTAGTGGTCGTACCTCATGCCAATAATTGTGACTTCAAGCCAGCATATCAGCAGTCTGGATTTTACTGGTAGGAACTTCCTGGTGACACCAGCCCACAGGGGATTATTGCGTCCGTCGTGCAGGGAGGGGCTGGGTGGGGAGGGAGGGGCTGGGTGGGGAGGGGAGAGTGGGGAGGGGCTGGGTGGGGAGGGTGGAGCTGGGTGGGGAGGGGTGGGGAGGGTGGGGAGGGGCTGGTCACCCCGTGGTGCCCTTATAAAACTCAACGTTTAACTTACTGATGCCGGCTTGTGCCCGCCCTCACAGTCGGCCATATTTGCGGAATACACCACGTCGCCGTTGACCCTGGCCATTGACTGAGCAACCTAACGTTCCTACCAGCTCCCTCCGCAGGAATGTGTTTTTGTTGTAAGCAATTAAGACATCATAGTTCAACAGATACGATTTAACAGATTTTCTTTCATTGACCAAGGGTATAACAATGTGGCAAAAATAAATCATGGGGATTCCAAAGTAAAGTAGCATGAGGGAAAAAGGATGAAGAAAAATGTCGTAGCCTACAATGTGGTGGTGAAACACACAATACAGGAAGGAAATATTCATTTTGATGGGAAAAAAAGTCCTTGACATTGGCAGAGTATCACATATTTTTGTCCTTTATCTGCACCTCCAATTAGCACGGTTGGCAATGTAGGGTGTGAAAGAAATTCAACATACATACATACATTGACTGTGGTAGTCGTGATATAAGAGTGATACGCAGGTGAGTCAACAATAGTGAGAGACTGATTACAATTAATCATTGAGCACAGTAGCATCAATCAATCAACTGAACTTATGCACGTTGCATTCTATCAAGCAGAGACAGGTACGAACCCGTGGCACCAACCCTGGTAGGAAGTGGGAGCATGTGTTACCAACTCACACTAGACGGCGTACGTACAAATTCGTCGTTCATTGCACTTGGAAGTGAATAACTAACACTTGGATCGAAACTAGCACTTTCTGTATATAATAGCAATATAATGATTTACCATCTCTGTTCTATGACTTGCAATGATTAAGGGTCATAATTCTATTCAAGATTTATTTTCTTGCCTCTTTATCTTGTTTTAAAATGGAATACTGCCTTGTTTGCATTGTATCTCTTGTAAATTGTAGTTTTTGTTCTACCTCATTCACTCCTTTATCCTAAATATTTAATTTAGTATATAATTTGTGTAAATCATAAACCATTGAGTTTTACAAGTGCGATTCTTTGCATGTATCGTGAGAGCTAAAATCTTATTTAATTGATTAAGTGAAAAATTGTTACATTTGTTACATCCCTACTATACGTTATTATTGTTGTTGTCTCGGAAGCCTCGTGATTTTTTCATTAGGTCCTGACAAATTTTCTCAGGAGGAGGTGATGTTGCTATGTGTAATCTCAATTGAATTTGTGTGTGTTTGTGTGTGTGCAATGCCATGTATGGATGTAGCGAAGTCCCCAAGCAACCCCCCCAAGGCATACCTGATCCACGCTGGTCTGGAGCCCCTCACCTTCACCAATGTGTTTCCTTCCTGGGAACATCGGCAGGATGTCGCTGAAATCAGTGAGAAGGCAAGCCCTGCACCGCCATCTCAACCCAGCATCGCACTGCTTGGCGCTCGCTTTTGGTCCAAATGTAATATTGAATTGCCTGTGTGGCAGCAGTTGGCAATGATGGCTGCACTGTATTGATGATTCCTAACGAGAAGGCAAGCCCTGCACCGCCATCTCAACCCAGCATCGCACTGCTTGGCGCACGCTTTTGGTCCAAATGTAATATTGAAGTTGCCTGTGTGGCAGCAGTTGGCAATGATGGCTGCACTGTATTGATGATTCCTAACGAGAAGGCAAGCCCTGCACCGCCATCTCAACCCAGCATCGCACTGCTTGGCGCACGCTTTTGGTCCAAATGTAATATTGAGTTGCCTGTGTGGCAGCAGTTGGCAATGATGGCTGCACTGTATTGATGGTTCCTAACGAGAAGGCAAGCCCTGCACCGCCATCTCAACCCAGCATTGCACTTCTTGGCGCACGCTTTTGGTCCAAATGTAATATTGAAGTTGCCTGTGTGGCAGCAGTTGGCAATGATGGCTGCACTGTATTGATGGCTGCACTGTATTGATGATTCCTAACGAGAAGGAAACCACGATGCAGTTGGGTAATTTTCCTGCTGCTTTATGAAATAATATGGCCACAACTTTGACTCTTTTTGGTTGGTCTGAATCCGTGGGGTGCCAAGTGACGAGATGTTATCTCCCTTGCCTGGTATGCAGGAAGTAATGGGTTCAATCTGACCCTGATGTCATTATATTTGGAGTTTGCATGTTCTCCCCACGTATGATACAAGCCACTTTGATGAGCTATTATGTGTGACCAGGTCGAACCTAGTTTTGTCACATGACATGCAAGGCATATGGGAGGACCGATCCAGTGGTTATCACTCTTTTACTGTCGAGGAATCTCGTTTATTATATATTATTACTCTTATTTGTTTATACAGCATCTCAAATTTCTGCCTGATTAGTTTCTCATTTACAGACTGTATTATAATTGGTTTATTGTAGGGTTATTTGACAACCGGTGAGCCCATAACCATTTCCAAAATCGATTACAGGTTATGAAAATCACTAACCGGTAATTGTTTCCAGTGGAACATTAGCAATGAATTCACCTTTACCTTTTAACTGAGAAACGAGGGCAAATATACCACTTGGTAACCTAGGCCACCATGTGAAATTACTTGTTTGCCTGCTGTCGGTGCAAGGGCCTCCATTAGAGAGAGCTCTTAGAAAAAATGTGGTCCACTCTTCCGCGCTAACCTGATATCTTGCCAATCAACTCTGGTGGATCCATTTATACTGCTGAGTGAACAGAGGTGGGGTGGGGGGGGGGGGGTTTAAGAAACTTGGCCCTTTCTTTCAACTGAGATTAAATAGAACCATTGACCTCTAGGTTGTGCAAGTCCAGCGAAATAACCATGTACACCATGGCAGCTCCCTTTTTTTCAGTTAAAAAGTAAAAAATGCACGTTTAATGCTGTCCAATGCAGTTATTTTAATGCAGTTACCAGAAACGCAAAACAGTTTTAAGAACTCTAGTTTATTGTCTTGTGCGGTGTTGATTCCCCGTGCATGGCCACAGAATGTGCAGGCAAGCAGCCAGATCACGCTGGTGCAGGATGTGCTGGAGGCTCTGAGCCATCCTGGCACAGCGGGGGGCCGGCCCTTACCCGTGGGGGCCGAGACCCAGCCAGCCACACAGCCCGACACAGAGGTGGGTGACCATTGCTGTGTGCAGTAGAGTGAGACAGACATACATAAAGATCCTAGCAATGGAGAAATACATGTTCCGTGTTTTTGCAGTCCCAATGTGACTCACCCTTTTTTTAAAGGAATGTTTTCCCTATAATTCAGCTCATTGGAGGCAATTACCAGTCAATGACAGGTAATAATTAAACTTGATTTGAAGCCTTCGTGACTGCAAGGATTCATATTCTTAGGTTTTTTCGGTAAAGTCACGTAGGTAAAAAAAATTAAAATTAATAAAAGTAAAATAAAATAAAAATAAAATAATATGTATGTCTATCTCACTCTACTGCTTGCTGTATCATTTACTTGATACAGCAAGCCTGCTGTGACGGTTCCACCTGAAGACGGAAGCTTGTGTTGCCTCCGAAACGTCGTGATTTTTATTATTTTATTTTTATTTTATTTTACTTTTATTCATTTTAATTTTTTTTACCTACATGACTTTACCGAAAAAACCTGAGAATAATAATTAAACTCTGAAATCTGTTGAGCTATGGGGTTTCCAATTCATGGCAGTACAGCAAATGGGTTTGTGAACTCGTTCATGCAGACTTTTGAGTGTTATCCCCTTGGATATGTGGTTTGTCTTTGGCTACTCTGGTTTCCTCCCACATGTAAAATTTAAATAAAATAAATGAACCATTCTCATGCAGGATGCTTTTGAAAATGTCTTGAGACTCAGTGAGGCTTTTAAGATAAATATTTGACCTGATTAATTAATGTATGATTATAATTGTCAGCTTCTTCTTTTACTCCAGTCTTTGTGATCTGCTATGGTGTACCTTTCTCACATTTACCAGTCTTCTTAATTAAAATACAATTAGGGTCCTTACACATTAAACCGACCTGACTATTGCTGCATTTGAAGATCTGCAACATTATGGTTCCACGTGACTGGAGTTTGGGTAGCCCTGAAATAGACGAATAAGAAAGTTTCACAGATGACCTTCAAGGCTTTTTAAATCCTTTATATTAAGTTCACTTGCTTGCTTGCTTAGGACCGTGCAAATCTTTCGGTCGTTTTTTAACCCACTTCCCGTGATCCAATCGAGCAGACATTTTCCACACAGACTCGTTGTGCGTGACAATTAATGTTCGTGAAATTTTTTTTCCAAAATTTTACACTTTTTAGGACGAAAATATTATATTTAATTACCAATTGCTTAATGCTGCCATGCAATCATCTTACCCATAGGTGGCATCCATCTCAAGCCAGAGGACGAGAGGACTCTAGCCGCCACGCATATAAAGGATTTATAGTGAAAAACTTTGTTTTTACGGGTTATACTTGTTACCGTTAATCTGCTTTGTGCACGTGTGCTTGGCAGGTATACGCAGGAATGCCACAGGCAGAGTTTTCTGCCCTGCCACTCTGGAGGCAGCAGGAGCTCCGACAGGCAGCAGGGCTATCGTGAAAGTCTGCCTGTTTACCTGAAGACCCAACAGAGATGAAGTCCTTACCTTGCCTGGATAACTGTGCCTGTTCACACATTGGATCATAGAGTGTGCACCTCGGTCCCACTGTCATGAAACACACATTTTTATGCGTTTAGAGCTGCGGTGATTTTTTTGTGTAACTGCGATGGAAGGCTGTTCTGGAGAGTATGTGAACCAGTCTATTGTAAGTGGGCATTTCACCTGTGGTGTTGCTGGCACTGTTATGGTCCTGAAAAAATATAGTGAAATTTAACCCATGCCGTTTAAATCGCAAGTACTGTGTTGTAGTTTGTGTTTGAATGACATGTACTAGCCTTGTGTATGGGCATGCACACACGAGTACAAATACACTTACATTGATATGTTTGTAAATACATTTTGGGGGAACTACACAATCAACTGTGGATTTGTTCAACCACCAGGATATAGCATTTCAACAATGGGCAGCTTGCTCCTAATTTCTGCAAACGTCATTCTTTAAGCACCTGCAGAGCATTGATTTATACGCCATACGTGGATATCTGATTTTTTCATGGGTAAATGGGATGAGATTTCTTTTTTTACCCTCAGTGTGTGCTGTTCATTTTATGTGACATTTAGCTTTGCCCATGAATTACTGTGCAGTATCCACCACCTTAAGGACACAGTACCTTACTGACAAAAACAATGGCCCCTTGTATGGCCCAATGTGTCTGCAATGCTGTATTTTCATTTTTAATATTTTATATTTTTGTTTGGGTTGTTTTTGCTTTGTGTACAGTATTTGTCACAGGGATAGTTCAGTGTTAAACCACAGTGTGTAAGCATGGGTGATTGTTAACCCAGCTGTCATGTACAATAGTTAGCAGATACAGAACTATGACCGCAGGGTTGAGTAGGCATTACCAAGAAATTGAGATTGTTGATCGTCAGCTCCTTATATGATGGCCTTATGAGCACGAAAACATGGTTTACGTGCGAGTTTTTGAATGTGTTTGCCATTAAGCTGGCATTTAAATGCACTGAATGGTGGGGGCAGTGGCTGTCTTTCTGGCAAGTTTAGAAGACCCAACCTCCCATATTTGAATCTTGACTTCCAGCTTTCGTGACTGCAGGAATTCATATTATTGGGTCTTTCGGTAAAGTCACGTAGATAGGTTCAAAGGAAATAAGAAAAAATTACTAATAACTACGACGTTTTGATCGCAACACAAGCGGGTTTTTTTTTCTTTGTGATGACGAACGCTTGAGTTAGGAACAAATTTGTGACAAATTTAAAAGTGAATAAAATATTGTTTAGTTTAATTTGATTCTACCTGGGTGCATCCGAGCATGGCCTAGTCAGCTTAAGTAAAGCGTTGCAAGGCTCCCTTTGCCACGTAAATTGCCTTGTACAAAATCACGCACTTACAAAAAAGTAATGATATTATATAACTTTTTGTCGTGTATAAATCAACACATCTGTACAATAAAATGAGTTACAGTCAAGTTGATTGTACAGTACTTGAATACGTACTGTCGTTAAGGTTTTAAATATATGGGTGAACATTGTGTAAGCACACTTGCGTAAAGCATCACAAGGTAGTTTGCTTTACACTCTGGCTGGCCTGATGGCGCTTTATGAAATCTAACGTTGAATGTTATACAGCAATTGAAATTCATTTAATTCGCAATGTGGTGCATTCGTAAATTTATCGTACAGTAATTCACTTGCGTATTGAGTACAAGCTTTACAAAATGTCCAATCTGTGCAGGACTTACATGAAGCCATTATAAAGAGGCAACTTGTGGGTGTTAAATTTGGCAATGGACTGCAGTAACTCGTGTTCGGTATGTTTGAAACTCGCAAAATAGACTGGCTTTTCTAGTGTTTTACTCTTTTGCCAATTTGAATACTGTACTGTATAAGCTGAACCCCATTTTAGGACTGTTTTGTAAAACTTGCATTGTGAAAAGGTAAGAAAGGAACTGCTACATTTTAAATACAGCACTGTATTGTCTATGTACATGAGTACAATTTTAGAATAGCACATGCAGATTTTGGAAACAGTGTTTGTATAAAAACTGTGCCTTTTATAATTGTAAAGCATAAGACAACTGAACAGCTTTTTTTGCATTTTATTTGTAAACTGATTTATCTATGCAAATGACGTCTGTGCATATGTAGTAACGCAAGGTGTGATGTGATGCTTACGAGTGATTAATAAACATGCATGTCAACCTGTCACTGTGTGCATGTCGTGTTGCAAGAGTTGATGACACGTTTAAACATAATGAAGGTTTTTTTTTGGGTAAGATCGCGTAAATATACATGTGTCGTTGACTCACCACCACCCGACTCAGCAAATCAGTAAGGTATGTTACGTTAACAAAACATGCCAATTAGTTACTACTTCAGCACACCGGTGTGTTGGAGAGTAAACCCGCAACATTTACAATCTGTGCCAATTAATTACTACTTGAGCACACAGGTGTGTTAGAGAGTAAACCCGCAACATTTACAATCTGTGCCAATTTGTTGCTACTTCAACACACCTGTGTGTTGGAGAGTAAACCCGCAACATTTACAATCTGTGCCAATTGTATACAGGTAGTCCCCGACTTACGATGGAGATGCGTTACTACGATCCCATCGTAAGTCGAAAATATCGTAAGTCGGGGACTACCTGTATACTCTTGAATTTTGACGGCCTTATTCTAGCTCCTGTGGAGGGCTTCTCGGCGCTTCGCCCGTCGTCACTGATGTCCTATTCTTCCCTCCATGTGTGCAGATTCCGCTGATTCAACAAAATTAATTTCAAGGAAAACTTTTTGGGAGATGATCGTCAATTTACACCAAATGTAATATATAGATAATTTTTACATTCAATAAATTGAATAAAATTTTTAAATGGTCGTATTATAATTACATTTACATTTTATGAATCCGTCATTGACGACCAATTACACTAGTTAGTTAATACTTCAGCACACTGGTGTGTTGGAGAGTAGATCCACATCTACAAATTGTGAACAAATTGTAAACCCACAACATTATTCCTAATTTGCACGTTTTGTTTACGTGACAAATCTAACTAATTGGCTGTATCGGGTGTTGGTGGGTTAACCACACATTAATATTAATGCGATCTAACCCAAAAAAACCTTTATTATGAATATTGGTCGCGAAGGCTTTCGTGTTAAACTAAGAAGTTTAATCTTCAAGGCAGACATAGGATAGAACAGTAAAATGCAATTGTGCGCACTGAACTTTGAATTAAAAAAACACTTAAAACGCAGCCTTGCGTTACACACACGCATGCTGAGATCTAAATATTAATTTGAAAATCGGCTCTGTGAATGCAGCCGCTGGGGTCGTGACGGGTTTCCATGTGGCCCTGTTACGTTCCCGTTCTGCAATAATGTGCACCTGTGGGGGCCGTTGGCCCCAGGGGTCCCTCCCGCCTGCATCTCCTATTCCGTTTACGTTACCCCACCTCCCTATTACTCGCTACGGTTTCGCCGGCATTCGAATGCGACGCCCCTACTGTTACAGCCTCGCGCCGCACTCCCACGCTGCGAGCATACGTGCGCACATCATCGTCAATCAAACGCCGTGCTCGCAGTATAGCCCTGTGCGGCACGTTACCAATGCGCATCCGTATTATACACGTAGTGAACGTGCGCGCACACACGCATACAGCTCCACACGCGATACGCACTCTTGCGCCGCTCTGCGCAGCGCTCGCCGCCTGCTGGCCGCTTACGTTATGAGCGCGCACCTGGGGGACGCCGATTACGCACGCACGCCCACCCACACGCCGCTCCGCGCACTCCAACTCAACTCACGTTATACTCGCGCACCTGTATCACACACGGAGTGAACACACGCGACACCCACTCTCGCACCGCTCTGCGCAGCGCTCCCCCGAGGCGAGCCGCAGCACCACAGAATCACTGCGTACCCACGCGCAACCCGCGCGCTCCGCTCCGCGCAGCGCTCACTCACGTGGCGAACCACTGTGCACACAGCGCACCCACACGCTCACACTGCACGACAAGATCACGCGAGACCACGCTTCGCTATTAATGATTTATTATATGCCACCTGCGAATTGATGTTGAATCAGTGAGTCGACGAGGCTGGCCTATTCCACTAAACCTGTACCTATTCCCTATGTATCTGCTATGATTCTAATTCCCCTTCTTACTCACTGTTAAGTGTCCACGGCGGTCCGCTGATCCCGGTGCTCACCGCGCGCCTCGGTGCGTCGCACGGACGTCCGGGTCGCTGGCTGGAGCTGCGTCTGGTCGCCTGGCGCTGGAGTAAGAGAGCGATTTCCCCTCTGCGCTCCTCTATTTATCCTCCCTACCTCCAAAGGGGATGCTGCGCTGAACAATGGGCTCGTGCACCCCAAGCCCGCGCACGGCAGTCCCCAGGCGCTGTTGATATGCTAATCAGTGAGCGACGTTGGCGGCGTACATCCTAATTACTCCCTTACCCTTCCTAACAATGGGGCCTGCGCGCTCAAGCGCAATTATCCCAACCCCCCATGACTATGCGCAACAGCCCCTGTGACCCCGCTATTCATGCTGTCTCGTGCCTCCCCTGCTTGCCCCGTCGACTCGTGGGGGTGTGTGTGGGGGGAAATGCGCCTCAACCGCGGTGGCCGAATGCCCCACGCCGCGACCACACCATATTAAGGCCGGCAGCAGCGCCGCGGTACCACGTAGCACGGGGGAGGTCATCCAATTCCCTGATCGCCGGAAACCGTGAGAATTAATCCCGATAAGGGTCTCTCGGATAAAAACCGGTCGATCAGGTAACCTTCCCTTCCAGCTCTATGGGGGGGGGGGGGGATGCGTGTGGGTGTGTGCTTATGTGGGGCGGGTGATGGGGGGCAGTGCGGTGGGGGAAGCCGGGCGGCTCCCTGGCTCGGCAGAGCGGCCCCGTCGCTGTGGCACCACACACCGATGCCTATACATTATTGAGGGCGACATTGGCACGTAAAATAAGGATTGACATCGCTCATTGTTTATCGCGTTTAACAATCATTGGGCGCGTACAGCGCGGAACGAGCTTGTTTGTTTTTGAATGGGGAAGAGTAAATTGGTAAACGACATAGCGAACTGGAGTTTGGGAAACCCTAAATACCGTAAGTCAAATGAGCCAAAAGAGTTAGAGCTAGAAGAGAATGGCTTTACGACGACATTAGAGATTGGTGGCAGGACAGACGTGGCCACAACTTGAGCACATTGGGACAAGACGGAGGAAAGTGGAAAACAAATGACGCAATGTGCAGCGGACACCTCCGGGGCTGTCTGCCCCATGGCTCGTGACGATGCTGTTGATGAGTTTAACACATGGGCTTTCGCAGGCGCCCCAAAAGAAAACAACCTTTAACACGGATGATCATGATGAGTCAAAATAAAATAGAGCTATAATAATAGGGGTTTTCCCCTTTTTTCTGGCAATAAAACTGAAACCTTTTACAAGGATTCATGTCTGCATTAACCACAATACTTGCAGTCAAAATGCAAACCAAAAAACACACTCTAATAATATATTGGCATTGTCCTTGAATCTGATTAGTCCACACTAAGGGACGGCTTTCTTTTGAGCCTCGACCCAATTGATGCTAGACCAGTGGACGCCAAAAGGCGTACAGCTCAAAGACAATGCACTATCAAAGTAATGAGGGCTCTGGGTGAGCATCTACATCATTAGACCTCCTTTGCCAGTACCAAAATAAAAAAAGGGGGAAAACCCTATTATTATATTTTGGTACTGGCAAAGGAGGTCTAATGATATTAAAATAGAGAATTCGTGCCAAAGTACAAGCGACTCTCGGAATCACATCATTGCCATCGATTCCGATACAATGGAATTCCCTATGAGTAATCGATCCTAGGGAATCGTGCCGAGTTCCGTAATCGATTCCCACACGACTATATAAATAAAAAACGGCGACCGCGCGCCATTGCCAGACGCGTCGGGAGCTGGCGTCAGCGACTCGCTTACGCAAATGTCACCTTACAGCTTATAAGCCACTAATTTTACGCGCGGGAGTGGGCAAGTGAAACATCATCGGCTTTCAAGTGCACTCTCTGTTGTGTGCGCGTGTGAATATATATTTTAAAAAAAACATTAATAAACGTCAAGTTATACAAGTCGAGTTTTCGCAGTGACGTCACTTCCAGTCATGCCGGCGGCCGCTGCGATGTTGATGGCCGGTGGTGGGGAGCCGTTGAGGGTAACTCAACTTTCTTGTGTTAAATCGCAACAAGCCGTGACACTTCGATTCGCGATTAAGGGTCGCCTGCGCGTTAATTGTCGCTTCTAATCGCTGTATTATTTTTTATTTCACGCGGTTTGCTGCGGTGAGGTGGTGGGGGGTTGCGCGCGGTTTGGGCCCTCGGTGACGGAACGTGCAGAGTCACGGCCTGTGGACTGCGCAGGCCGCAAGAGAGAGAAAGGGCCTTGGAAAACCGTGGCATTCATAGAAAATTATCGGTAGAAATTGTAACGTGTTTTGTTTTTACATTTTAACGTTCTATTTGAGCGGAACAACGCGTGTGGTTTCGTTTTTTAACATGGATATTTGGTATGTCTGTGGGCCCCATCCCGTCAATGTGGAATTGCCACCCACCCAACGCTGGCTCCTATCTTGCCTGGTTGAGCTGTGATATGGGCGAGGGGGGCTTCACTTCAATTCGTCTCTCGAGTTTAACCACGAAAGTTACTCGGATAAGAATGTGGGGTCCATTGCTTTGATTTGGTAAAAGAGCGCTTTGTAAATCCGAAGGCCTCCAATCTCGTCTTATTGGGCTTTGGGGGTTGTTGTGCCCATACTTCACCGCGATGGTCAACGCGTTATGTGAAGCTGGTTGTACGGTAATCGCCAGGGAAACGGAGTCTAATCGTAAATGTTGTGGGTTTACTCTGAAACACATCGGTGTGCTGAAGTAACTAATTGTTACGTTTTGTTTACGTGACGACCCTTACTAATTGGCTGTTTGGTGGTGGCGGGTTTAACGACACTTATATTTACGCAATCAAACCCCAAAACACCTTTATTATTGATATTTGTAGCGGAAACCTACGTGTTAAACTGAAGGCTGTGGGGGGGGGGGGGGGGGGAGTCCAGTACCGGTTCAGCTGTCACTGGCCAGGAATCAGAATTTGGGTAGCTGGAATCGTAGCCAGTGTGCTAATAACTGCGCCACTGGTCCCGTCTGGGATAGTCAGCGACACGAATCAAAATAAACTCAACTCTGGCAGGAACTGTTAATGTACAGGAATTTAATTGTATGCAAGTATCTTAATGCCCTCGACGTGAGGGCATTGAGATCCTGTTATGTTGTACAGTAGTTGATTTACTCTGCAATTTGCCGAGGAGGGCTCAACAGTGAGATGCATATTCTTGGTTCTTTAGGTAAAGTCACGTAAAATTTTTAAAAATGTAAAAAAATGTAATACAATTAATACATTGAAAATAAAAGCAAAAAAAACCCCATAATAAAAATAGGGAGACATTTCAATTAGACAAACTTTAACCACTGTAAAGTTGACTAAATGACGATATAGGGAGGTGGTGCCCTTGGTTTACATTTATGGTGTTGATATCCCTGTGATGTTTTATTTTTTCCCCAAGTAACCCCAGCGAAGATTAATATTGCCTTGTTGCTGGTGTGAATAGGGAGACACTTTGATTTGGCTGCTTGAGAGTGATGGTGCAGTTTAATCTGTGCTCACCCTGGACCATTAGTCCTTTGAGCTCAACACGAGTATACATTTGAGGGAAGGCATCTGTTTTGAAAATGTAGAATTTCCACCACCGAGCTCTGAGCTGCATTCAGAGACAATTATTACCCAAGTAGTGAATGCACATACAGGCCTCATTGGAGCAGGGATACTGACCGTTGATGTTTTCAATACACATCCACAGATGTAAAAACCGCACGTGACCATTGCACATTCGTCAAGATACAAACTGGACGAGACCAGCGCTTACGGATGTGATGTTTATTTCAGATGGAAACGGATGATGTCAAAGGGGGTGATGGCCTTCGTCAGTATTACCAGACCAAGATAGAGGAGCTGCAGGTAAAGCCGGAGATTTGCTTTTTGCTTGTGCAGATTCACACGAGTGTGAAGTGTGTTTCTAAAGTGCCATCACTCAATTACATGTTTTGGTTGATCATTTTGCGCCGTCTTTATCTGCAGTTGGTTGTGAATGAGAAGAGCCAGAACCTGAGACGACTGCAGGCTCAGCGAAATGAGCTCAACGCAAAAGGTCCGTTTAGTTCAGGATTGTTTTTATACGAATCAAGTTGATTAAATATATATGCTTTACATTTATTCATTGAGCAGTAGTGTGTGATTGTTTGCGATTTATGTGGTTCACTTGTGTTCATGAATGGTTTGGTTGATCTGTCACATTTACAATTTACAAAAATGGTACCTTGCTTATTCTAGAATCTGAAAATATATACATGTCTACTGTAGTATCCTATAGACAGTGAAACCTAGGTGCATTATAAAGTTATATAGAAGTTTTCAATAATCTTATGACATATTCTTTGGGTCTTTCGGTAAAGCCACGTAGATAGAAAAAATTATCAAAATAATAACAATATTATGACGTTTCGATCGCAACACACCTGAAGACAATTGCTTTTGTTGCGATCGAAACGTCATGATATTGTTATTATTTAGATTATTTTTTCTATGTAACGTGGCTTTACCGAAAGACCCAAAGAATATGAATTCTTGCAGTCACGAAAGCTTTAAGTCAAAATCTTATGACATTTGTGAAATGGATTATCGTTTACTATATTTGAGCTTGTCAGTATTGTGCACAGTATTGATGCAGCGACCTTTCTTCAACAACTCTTTTATTGGTGACCTCCCCACTCTTCTCTCTGTCCGCTACCCCAGTGCGCATGCTGCGTGAGGAATTGCAACTGCTTCAAGAGCAGGGCTCGTATGTTGGGGAGGTGGTGAAGCCCATGGACAAGAAGAAAGTTCTTGTCAAGGTAATGGTGCACAGTCATCAGTTGGGCATGGTTTTTAAATGGTAACATTGAATATTTTCTTTTAATACTTCAAAGTTTATTCCTCTTTGCTTGGGTTATCCAAAGTGTGCGAAATATATATAATTTTTGTATTCACAACTCCCATCAGGTTCATCCAGAAGGCAAGTTTGTCGTGGACATTGACAAGAACATAGACATCAACGATGTAAGTAACACAAATAATGATCAATCATTGTTGCAAGTCTTTGTCATATATTTTTGGGAAGGGGCTAAAATACATTTCAGAGGCTGTTTCTCCCCAAATATACGAAGCATTGCAAATTTGTCACCGAAAAGAACATTTTAATTGAGTCCTTTAGGCCTGCATGATCAAGTCCTTTGGGATTCTCTTTTGTTCAGGTGACGCCAAATTGCCGCGTGGCACTGCGCAATGACAGCTACACGCTCCATAAGATCCTTCCCAACAAGGTGGACCCACTGGTATCTCTCATGATGGTGGAGAAGGTTCCCGACTCGACCTACGAGATGATAGGCGGCCTCGACAAGCAGATCAAGGAGATCAAGGAGGTGATCGAGCTGCCTGTCAAGCACCCAGAGCTCTTTGAGGCACTCGGCATCGCACAGCCGAAGGTGAGACCCACAATCGTCTTGTGTCCTTTATTTAATCACGAATGGCTGATAATACCCAGATAAGAAAGGTCCGCAATATGGTATGACCTGAAGTACTGCTTTTCCACTGAAAACAGTAGCCATTGTATATTTACATATTTGTTGAACACAAGCCCCTGAACAGCAAATAACTCGCTTGTGCATTTGCGCAGGGCGTGCTGCTGTATGGACCGCCAGGCACAGGGAAGACTCTGCTGGCGCGTGCCGTGGCACACCACACAGAGTGCACCTTCATCCGTGTGTCGGGCTCTGAGCTCGTGCAGAAGTTCATTGGAGAAGGTAGATAAACGCATGACTGCGGCTTGGTCATCTTGTGGGAGGGACACTCGCTGTATTGTGGTGCAAACAGATCTCACTTATATAAACCTACTAGCGGGAAGTACCCAGCGTTGCCTGGGTCAAAAAAATATGTCAAACCTACTCTTAAAAATCTAACAGCAGTGCATACTGACTGGTGGTACCTGCTATAATTACAGGAAGTACATATACCGACTGTGGTGGTACCTGCTATCACTACAGTAGTACATGCTGACTCTATAGCAGTATTTATCGACTCTGTAGCACAAAGTACTTACCTGACAATGGCGTGGTGAGGCCTAGTACCGTGCAGAGCCTCCAGCCTTGCCTAGATTGCCCAGCTGGTCGAGGTTGCACCTTGGTGGGCTGGGCTGCTACCCCTGACCGCCCCCCCATCACAATCTCCCCGGCCGCTCTGCAGTAATATCAACGGCCTATAGTGGTAGCATCTAGCGACTGTATATAGTAGTAACTGCACGCATCGGGGTGGGGGGGACATCACACAGTGAAGATTTAAGCTCAGCGTTTAGTCTATTTTTATAGCGTTTTTAACGTGAAAGAAAATGTCCCCTTCACTCCCACCGAAGGCGTGCGACTTGGCATGGGCCGTCCCCCCACCAAAGGCGCATGAGTTGGTATGGTTGTGCACTAAATAAAGACACAGCACACAAAGATCGCACTAAATCGCTCATTAAACTAATTTAAACTTGACGGATGTGAAAAAGGAATAGTGCTTGCTCACGGCGGGGCTTACGGCGTGGTACCTGGCTATTTTTATTTAACCTAAACCCCACCGTTGGGAGAGCCAAATACTTCACAAGCGCGCGAAAACACACAGCTACACACAAACCCACAGAGACAATTTTTTACTTTTATATCTATTAGATAGATGTAAACAAACCTCAAGACCACTTGGTCTAGGTGTTTGTATCCATGTATGGAGAGTGATTGCATAGTAGTTTGGATCCTAAGCTTTGATCCCGGTGGTCTGGTTTCAATTCATGGCCGTGTTGAACACTGCTAGCAAGTGGAATCAAAAACTGACTTTGGTGCACCCCAAGTCAATTCAGCCTAAAATGGGTACTCGGTGCCATTTCAAAAAAATCAATATGAATTGAGTGTGCAGGTAAAATATATAATTGTCTCTTGTGTGCTGTTAGTCTTTTAAGAGCTCTCTCATGACACTTTCCTAGTGTAGATAAACATTTCTATGTGCATGTTGGTGAATACAAGTATAGATTTTTTTGGGGGTTAAATAACCATTTTCTCTGCCTCTACATCATTCTTTCTTGCGGTCCCTTGTGTTTTCCCACCAAGCACCTGTTGTGCTATATTCCCATGTACCTGCCTTCCCACAACCGTCATCGTGTGCCTGTACATTGGCCAGGGTCCCGAATGGTACGCGAGCTGTTTGTGATGGCACGCGAGCATGCACCCTCCATCATCTTCATGGATGAGATCGACTCCATCGGCTCCTCCCGTTTGGAGGGCGGCTCAGGGGGTGACAGTGAGGTGCAGCGCACCATGCTTGAGCTGCTCAACCAGCTGGATGGCTTCGAGGCCACCAAGAACATCAAGGTGTGAGTCTTAGAAGTGGCTCCAGCAGTGACCATTCTATATAGCTGAGAATTGGCTTTCACAATAAATTTATTTTCTTATTCAATTGACATGTTTGTATCATGCCAACATACACAATAATTTGCAGATCCTAAACAGTGATTGCTAATAAACTCTTGTACAAAGAAAAAAACATTCGAATAAAGGCATATCGACATTCAGCCATGAACGTGTTCATGGAGCAGCGCATTTTATTTATGGCGATTTTAAAAGGAAAAAAAAAACCCCTTTGACTTGACCAGCAGCTAATCGACTTGCATCGGCACTGCTAATCCCAGAGTTTTAAAAGGCATTGCATTTTTAATGACTTAAGCAAGTGAACTTCATGAAGTGCCTGCCAATAATCTAGAAACAGTAGTCGATTGTGCAGGGCAAAAAATGAAGCGGGGGGAATGTCTTCCAAAAAAGCGTTCATCTTTTCCCCCAAGGTGATCATGGCAACGAACCGGATCGACATCCTTGACCCAGCACTGCTGCGGCCTGGACGCATTGATCGCAAGATTGAGTTCCCTCCACCCAACGAGGAGGTAAAGGAGCAATGTAAAAGAAAAGGCATTTAAAATTAAATGGAAAAAAGTATTTTAACCGAAAACTGTTATTTAATAATGTATATTTTAATCTGGTTAGACAGTGCGTGAGAATGGTATTTCTTTGTTCACTATGCTTGCTTTAATGTATTATGCCACGTTAATACAAAATAGTAAAATCTGTATAATTTGAAGGCGAGCCTGTCTGGTGATGAGTTTCCTGACATACTGCAAATAATTTCGTACAGTAAATTAACACTAAGTTTACATTGTTTAATTAAACACTTGTATTTAAGTCGCACAACTTTACAATTGTCTAAATATTTACAATTTAATAACACTTCATAATTACTACAGTTTAATATGAAGCTGAGGTTTAATGGCCGTGATAAAGACATTTTTAATTAAGTCTACATTGAACTTACAGCATGAAAAACACCACTCCCAAACCATGTGGTAGACTGATTGATACAATTGGTAAACCCATTCCCGTGGATACCTTGTGCATGACAGCAGAATGCCATGCTCTTCCACAGACAGCTTTATTAATGCAACGTGTTCCAGCTGTAATGTTTTTATTTTATGTTTGGGAAGTGTTTTTGTCATTCTGGCTTTGAGAAGTTTTACTGTAAAAAAATCCTCAAAGACATTAGCTCTGAGGTGTGGGATGCCACTAATGTGTGAATGGCCTTTGTCCTTTTTGACTCCACCAGGCCCGTCTTGACATCCTCAAGATTCACTCCCGCAAGATGAACCTGACACGCGGCATCAACCTGCGCAAAATCGCAGAGCTCATGCCTGGAGCTTCTGGTGCCGAGGTCAAAGTAAGTATCCACTTGCATATATATGCTCCCTATTAACGAGACTACGTCACCAATCTTTCAGATCCTTCCACTGGCTCCCTATACAATCCTGGTTCAACTACAGATGTCTTGGCTGTCTCCAAGATCCTCCATGGATTTGCCCACCTTTTCATCACTTAATGTCCTACTGCTTTGCACTTGATCTTAACTTCAGCAGTTTAAGGCCTCCTGTTAAAATCACAAGTCAACTTGTATGCAATGGGATGTTGTTTCTTTTCAAAGGTTATACCCATTGTCTAGAATTTCCTCTCCATAGCCATTGACAATGCCAATCCTTTTCCGTTAAAGTCTAGGCTAAAGACCTTGGTTTTCTCCCGAGGAAGTGCAATCAATCACCATATATTACCTCCCTTTGCCTTGTAGCTTCCAATAAATCGTTTTTCCCATGTACATCCAATATCCATATTCCCTACCTTGGTTGTGTTTTCCGATACTGTCGGATATATAGCTTCTGTTTAAATCCACATTGCTTTGTACTCTATGTAATGTTCTTAATCTATAATCCAAATTACAGCCGAGAGCACTGTGGCAATGCCCTGCAAAATTATCGGTTGATAGTGGAATTCAAACGTTTAGTATGGAAGTTTATTAAATCCTTTATATTAAGTTCGCTTGCTTACTTGCTTGCGTGCTTGCTTGCTTACGACCGTGCAAATCTTTCGGTCGTTTTTTAACCCACTTCCCGTGATCCAATCGAGCTGACATTTTGCACACAGACTCGTTGTGCGAGACAATTAATGTTCGTGAAATTTTTTCCCCAAAATTTTACACTGTTTAGGGAAACCAAATTAAATATTTAATTACCAATTGCTTAATACTGGCAGACAATCATCTGACCCATAGGTGGCAGCCATCTCAAGCCAGAGGACGAGAGGACTCTAGCTGCCACGCATATAAAGGATTTATAGTGAAAAACTTTGTTTTTACGGGTTATACTTATTTTTTATGTGCTTTCGCGTGAAGGGTGTGTGTACGGAGGCGGGGATGTATGCACTGAGGGAGCGCCGCGTGCACGTCACGCAGGAAGACTTTGAGATGGCCGTCGCCAAGGTAAAGCTTTGTCTTGCTGCTGTGGAATCCTGCCTTCATTCACATTCGAATTATAAAGCAGTTGGTCTGTCTAGCCTTTCCGAGCACCTACCTACCACGTGATTCTCGCCACCACGGAGATGTTCACTCCAGGTGTACAGGAGGCTGTAGGTTTGATCCCGACCCTGATGTCTGTATATTTGGAGTTTGCATGTTCTCCATGGTCGGGTGGATTAATCACGGGGTCCTCCGGTTTTTATCACCACATTTAGAAACATTTGTGTAACGTATTTGGCTGTTATAAATTTCCACAAGCCACTTTGTTGAGCTATCATTTGTGGCCAGATCACTTCTGAAAAAGATCCATAAATCTCTTACCTAGTCTTTGGTTCTTTCGGTAAAGTCACGTAGATAGAAAAAGAATAAAAAAAATAAAAAACACTAATGTAGACTAGCCTGGTTCTTAATCAGTGAGTGTACTGGCAGTCTATAATGTAGACTAGCTAGGTTTTTAAGCTGATGAGTGTTTTTTTCCTGATGAAGACTGCTTGTGTTGCAATCGAAACGTGGTTTTTATTTTTATTTTATTACTGAAAGAAGCAAGAATAAGTCTACATCATAGACTGCCAATACGTTGACCAGCTTAATAACTTGGCTACAATCTGCGTTATAGACTGCCAGTACACTGACTCCGATTAAGAACCAGGCTAGTCTGCATTAGTGTTTTTATTTTATTTTGACATTTTTATGATTATTTTTCTATCTACGTGACTTTACCAAAAGAACCAAATAATATGAATTCCTGCAGTCACAAAAGTTTTAAGTCAAAGTCTCTTACCTGTTTAAGTCGTTTAGATTTAAGTTCACGAGCTTTTTAGTTCTTGTCCATACCGCCATTTTTTTATGAATGAGTGCATAACCATTTTATATATTACACTGTATAAACATTTTCTAATGTTGATGCCTTTTTTGTTGGTAATGAAGTAAAATTTCACTAGTGTGCAGCAAGCTCCAAAGGCTTGTCTTATAGTCATGAGTAAGTTTACAGTTGCTGCCAGCACTGCATTAACTCAAATGTTTTGTATCACAGGTCATGCAGAAGGACAGCGAAAAGAACATGTCCATCAAGAAGCTCTGGAAGTAGACCAGTGTTGGTGGGCACCCACTGCTGCGACTCCCCTTGTGCCAGTTGTAACCATCAACAGTTTCCTACCTGTGGGTGTCTCTACACGGGTTGACTACAGTGAACACAAATGACCATGCCCTCTGATTAACATTTTTAAAAAAATCAACATGCAGGAGAATTGAAAGGACGTTTGGAGAAAAGATAAGATGTCTCCTCTTTTTCTAAATTTTGGCAAAGAGCCATTCTGAAGAGAAAATTCCTCTACTTTATTTACTTACTGTATTTTTTGCTGTTATCGAGGGCCATACAGCAACCAGCACTGACCAGCTTTGTGAAGTATAGTCAAACATGATTAACATGATGTAGGGATGCCTTCAGCAAATTTACAAAGTTCTGTGAATTTATTGGATTAATGCGTTTAATTGACACCCATTGCAGACTTTATAAAAAGTGCATATCTTGCATCTTTCATTGTAGTTAAGAATGTCATGGCTATAAGCCTTAGGTTATTTCATGATTGCATCACTTGTATGCAAGACCATACCTAATTAATGCTAGGATTCAGATGAATGATATCTTTGCTGGTTAACTGTTCTTGTTCTTTGTGTCATTTAACAAGAATTTGTTAACTTTTCGATGGCACGTGATGTTCAGTTTGTGGTTTTGACTTTTGAAATGCTAAAAGTATTGTAATTGCATTAGTGCTTTAAAGGTTGAGTCTAAAATTGGTTTGTTTTCTATTGGTAACTGACATAATAATAAACGTTATTGGTGACAAATCTGGTGTATGTGTGTAGATTTTACTATCACTTACTATCCACCTGCCAAGATATGTTTTGCATGTTGCATAAATCAAGTGTACATTTGTCTGTATGTATCTTATGTATTTTGAACTTATTTCACATCCTACGTAGCCAACCGTGCTACTCAGATGTGCAGGGGAAGGACAACGAACTTAAAAACAACATTTAAGACCTGCTGTGTGAAATCCATTTGGCTTAGTCATAGTTTAATGACAGTTCATCTCAAAAGTCAGTGCTACTTATACATAGTACTAACATGCAAGCCAGTCTATAATAAATAGCAACTTTAAACAGATGTTGGAAATTATGCAATTCACATTTTAACATCGTATGATGGGGTTTCAAAAGAAATTCATAAAATGGGATAGAAATTTGTATATTATCCATGAACAATCAAGGTGAAAAAGACCGCATATTTGTTTACGTGCATCCAGGGTCGAGCACAAAAAACACGAGCGGTTAAAATGACATCATTTTCAAGCCATGTCACCAATTTGTTTTCTGGAAGAAAAAAAACAATAGACAGACATTTTTTTATTTGAGAATGAACATTTGTGTAATATATATTTTTTCTGAATTGTATACTTTACCTGTGCTTTGAAGCCTTTCTATGGTCCACCCTGGGATGCCGTTTCTGGCTCCTCTGCATTGCCTGTGGGTGGCTCTGCTGAGGACTCTGCAATGACAACACCAGGAGAGTCGATTTCAGCATGAATGAAACATTGAACACAAGCAGCCCTCGTCCTATATTATTTCAGTAGACCCCATTCTATCTACAAATTGATGTCGAGATTTGATATCATTCGACTGTTACAGGAATAGCCACGTGGATTTGTTTCAGATCGCTGTTGAATTATCTCATTGGGCAGTCGTTGACTATGTTGGATGGTCTGAGAAGTCTCACCACTATCACAAACTGGACTCATTAATGTTCCATTTATGGAGAAAGTGTCCAAAGTCCTGTTTAAGATAAATATATTGTGGCACTATTTGGAGCATTAATTTTTACAGAAATGAGGCAGGATTTTTTTGTTTGGCATTGCTGGACATAAAATGGGATAGAATTTGTATTTGAGAGATCTACAGTCGACAGTACTATGTTGGCATTTGCAATCTATGAAATCCATTTGGCTTGGGACCACAAAACTTTGCATTTAGAGCCCCAGTGGTCTCCAGCAATCTGTCAACTGCAGTCTGGTGAGCTGTAAAGATCTGCGCTTTCAAGTCCAGACTAAACATTTCTATTGAGTTGAACTTTTATACATTTTCTCGGTGACATCCATGCTTCTGTTCTTTGGTTAATATGGCACGTACATCTGAGATTGAACTTCACTGCAAGTGATCACGAGCTATTTCCTCCCATTTGGTCAAAAATACCAGTAGCTTTTAGATGACTGAGCAGTCGAGGCGGATATGCCGACAACGGATAAGCAAATATTACAGGTAGGAACAACAGTTCCACACTGCCCACCAGGGATTATTTGTGTCTGTCGTGATTAGCCACGCCCGATTTGTATTTCATAGAGCGCTTCGGGCTCCGCACCACGTGACACGGATCGCACGAATGCGCTGCCCAACCAAGTTCCTACCTGCCCATTCCGAAGGAACGTGTTTTAATCTGAAGACCCTGCCCTCAATGGCGTTTCCTATGAGAACCTCCACAGTACTGCTTTTGGCAATGGTCCAGTCCATCTCAGATGTCTGGTGACAAGGATTACTTTAACACTTGGCATGTTCACACAAGTTAATATCTCCACGTTCAGGAATCGGTATTTCCAGAAAAATTGGTGGAATACAAGAGATGAGTAAAATTGCTTTAAATCTAGCATATACCATACTGTGACAAGACCAGTTTCTATAGGTTACCAAACGCATGTATTATAGTACAGCCAATTTATTAACTATAACACATAACCTATGTTTAGCAGCAGATGGTTAAGTGCTACATTTTACTTATAACATCAAGGAATTTCATAATCAACGTTTTTGGGTTTAGATCGCGTTATTTATAAATGTGTCGTAACCCTCCACCACCCGACACGGCCAATCAGTAAAAAAGTGTCACGTTGACAAAAGACAATTAGTTCACTGCTTTAGCCCACCGGTGTGTTGAAGCGTGAAACCACAACAATTTACAATTTGAGTACGACGTTTCGCTGGTAATTGCATCCAGCATCATCGGGCAATTCGCCAGAATGGTGAGGCTCTGCTGTGTCTCCCGTTCTTATATAGAGCAGCAGCAGGGTGACGTCATCATTAACTCATTAACTCATCAGGTGCAAAGATTTGAGGGGGGGGTTATTGTAATTATATACTAGATTAGTAATCAGGCTATTGTTACGATGCGAGTTGTAGATTAGTAATCATTTGGAATGTGTTTTATTGTGATTATGCAACTGATCAAGGAATTTTATAACTTTGTAAAATGGCAAAGGTGCTAAGTGTTTTATACACCTGTGTGCAGTTGCTTTTGCTCTTCCTTCTTGTCTTCGTCACCATCTACATCACCCACTCTGCCCTCTTCAGCATTCATATCTTTATCATCTTTTCTGTTGCCTGTGCCCACTCTCTTTAACTCTGCTGCCCCATCCCTGCCACTATCATCTCCACTGCGAATGCTCTCATTACCTTCCCTTGAAATTGCCCTTTCCTTCTCTTCTCCATCCTTCTTTAGAGCCTCCTCCCTTTCTTTTTCTCCATACACCTTGTTTTCCTCTTGTGTTATGTCCTCTGCATTCTCATGTGTATGTCCATCTACTGCATCCTTCTCAATGGCTCTCTCGCCATCTTGCTTCTCTGTGCTGTCCTCCTCTGTATCGTCTCTGTATTCTGGCGGCTCCACTTTATCCAGGTCCGGTTCCATTCCTACAAAAGCAAATGTGGGACAGGGTGTTAAGTGAAGGGTCGTTCATAAGTGTGGACGTTCGTAAGTCGGACGATCGTATCTCGGGGACTGCCTGTGGCGCCAGATCACTGCTGTGACATCGGGCTGCAATCCATAAAATAGGCAGACAGCTTTAGTGGGTTATACAATACTTTGGGATAACTACTCGTTGAACAATGAGATGCCGATATGAGGCACTACAACATGTATTTATGAACCTATCTGTGCTGAATTTGAATATTATCCTCTTACATGAATGGTATTTTTCCAGGTGATCTATTTTTCACCCAGATGCAAATATGCTGAAGGAGATTATGGCCAAACCTACCAGCCTGGACCCTCCTGAGAAAAGGCTTAAATATTAAACTATTCTGTTGACAAATTATTTTAATCTATATACATTTTAATTAGTTTTGTCTTGATTTTTGAGCAGCTGGAACAAAATATGTCCAACACGAGCACCAAGTATTAGTTACGTAACAATGCACCCCATCTATGAAGTGACAAATTGTCACAACTAGATAACAAAATGTGAGTCATGAATATTTTATTTTCCATTGTGCATGTAGAAATCAGTGGTATGAACATATGAGTCAAACATAATTGATTCCTATATGCATTATTTTATTCAGTGTGTAGTGGATTCAACTGAGTCACAGATGCACTCTTTGGAGGCAACACATTTATGAATACCAACACATTAACACAAAGGGGTTACTGCCCCTTTACCAGATAACCTATGGTGGTGGACCACCAGGCTAACTACGCTAGTTACTGGGAGTCGCTACAACGGACAGGACCCTGACTTGGGTCCTCGTCCACGTGTTGGTGACTTCTTCTTGGACGTAGAACGTAGATCGTAGATCTTCAGATGACAACAGCAACGCTGAACCCTGGTCCCTGTGGGGACCCGGTGTATGTGCTCCCGGGTCGTGGCTGGCCCCGCCCTTGGCCACGACCACCTTCGAGAAACCTCTTGCTGTTTCTCGACCCTTCCCGTAGGATCTCACCCTGACACGTGACCACCCCCTAGCCCCCACCTGGGGCCCCTGTGTAGATCTTACTGGTCACGTGCCTTCCAGGGTCAACCAGAGTGTCATGGCCTAGGGTAACCTCATCCCATGGCTGACACTCTCACACTCCCTCCTGTAGGAGTCAGCACTGCACGCCACGCGTGGTGCCACTGAGCGCTATCCCAGCGCTCGCCGTGCCTCGCTAGAGCCGGCATTACTCAGTGACGTCCGCGATGTCACTACTATAGATCAATGTCAATCGATTAATCAATAAATCATTATATCCTTACCTAGCACAGTGCCATCCGGAGAGAAGCTGATGTCACCGAACAGTAAGTGGATGTTCTCTTGGGCATGGTGCAGGTTGGAGGCACCATGCAGTGCGTTCTCAAACACGCTGCGAGCAAAGCGTGCGCGCAGGGACTCGGGTGCCGTCTTGCGTGCCACATCCGGGTCGGTTGGCCCCATGAGTCGCCTCCATTCCTCCACGGCATCCTCACGGTTGAGCACCAGCATCAGGGAAGGCCCCCTATTTTGAAGCCATACATGCAAGGTGTATCAATTTTTACTGACCAAAACCTGCTGATCTGTCGCACTAACTTTTTTACGTGAAGGAAATGAACCCTTTCCCGTTCTGATGACGTACGTCTATATCGTAATTTTTCTTCCGATTCCACTCCAATGACATACGTGTATGTCATTGGAACGGAACCAGAAGAAAAACTAAAATAAACAAACTTTCTCAGTACCAAGGCTCCCACAAGGCCATGTGGGAGGGCGTGGCACAGTTTGGTGCCAACTATCATAAAGTGCAGTCGTGTCGTTACAGTTCTCTGTGGTGAGTACAATGGGAGTGACTCAGCAGTGCAATCACTAAAGAGTACCTGACTAACATAAAAATATATATATAATTCATGAATGAAGCCACAAATTCTTGTTAGACATGCTGTAATACACAGCCTATGTATGTACAGTATATACAACATGGGAGCTATTTTATTACGGGGTTGCAACTTCCTTTAATTTCTAGATTTAACTGACAAAAAGCATGTCTTTGTGTGAAAACATAAAATCTCATGTATCACCTGCAGTTCAATCGACAAAAGGCCTCCCTACCGTGACATGAGATCGACGAGCTGGGGAAAGAAAGCCTTGTCTCGGTGCTCGTGGTAAAACTCGGAGGCCAACTCTTGCGACAGCTCCACCTCGCGCATCATGGACACAGTGAAGCCAGCGTCGCGTATCGTGCTCATGATCTCCTCTGTGAAAAATCAGTCGAGCGCATGGTCACTGACGGAGGTTCCGCAGATGGATATCCATGTATCGCGTGCACATATGACATGAATGTACGTTGTGCACGCTAATATGTTAACACAGTAAATATAACACATTTACTCAGTGCATGAGATGAGTGTGTGTAAAAATGTAGAATAAAGTAATTTAAAAACCACCCATGCTATATCCTGTGCATGCATTGAATTGTGAATAGTTACCGTATTATCACTGTGATGTCGTGAAGCAAAACAAATGATGGTGTATAGGCAGTCTAGATGTAGCTTTACAAAAGTGTTCACCTTCCTGAAGTCTTATAATTTTACACTTTGACCTTCCAAGGGTCTTTTAAATTCAGAACTTTGACCATCACAAGCCTAATTAAATCCAAACGCACATTTTCCAAAGCACGTTAATGTCATGGTTGCATCTTGTTATTCACATTAATTACCCTTATGCTGTGGCAACACATCCGGCTTGATGACAGCCAGCGTTTGCTGTTTGGGGAAGAAGAAATCCAGCTCCTTTTTCGCCTCGGTGGGCGACGCACTGCCATGTAGCTGGTTGATGGGAGCGGCGTCCGAGACGAACTGTGCACGGAGGCTGCAATGCAGGTACATAAACAGGTACCATGATGGGGTCCACTATTGCAATGGGACTACAATAGCAGAATTCACTCACTGCTCCGTGTACTGCAACAAACATGCATAGTTTACTCTCAGTGGTTATTTTAACCAACAATTATTACACCACTGCTATTGCTGTTTTGACACAGTAAGTCTAAATAGGCAGTGAGGTATAATGCCAGGGATGAGTTTCAGATTTAAATTTCCGATTTTCTGTTTTTTAAGACCAATTCAAATTTTGTGGGACATTCAGATAAAAGTATAAAAAAATTAACCCGTAAAAACAAAGTTTTTCACTATAAATCCTTTATATGCGTGGCGGCTAGAGTCCTCTCGTCCTCTGGCTTGAGATGGCTGCCACCTATGGGTCAGATGATTGCCTGGAACCATTAAGCAATTGGTAATTAAATATAATTTTTTTTTACTAAAAAGTGTAACATTTTGGAAAAAAAATTTCACGAAAATTAATTGTCACGCACAACGAGTCTGTGTGGAAAATGTCAGCTCGATTGGATCACGGGAAGTGGGTTAAAAAACGACCGAAAGATTTGCACGGTCGTGAGCGCGCAAGCAAGCAAGCAAGTGAACTTAATATAAAGGATTTTAAAAACATATCACTGCCCGCACACTTGCAGGATATACTGCCGGGATGGAGGGTTGGTGGTGGGGGGTATTCATGATGTCAGCACACGAACCCGGCTCAATGCCGTGGGATTTGGGTGACGTCTTTATGCAGTGATGTCACCAATGCGTACCTGCCTGCCCACATGGCAGCCAGAAAAAAACACTTTTTTAAAATCGTTATTGTATGACATTACATCTTATTTTTGTAACCATTAAATTGTGATATTTGTAGATTGTTTTACTTTTTTATTATTATAATTTTAATAATAAGACATTAACATGCTGTTAAGTCACATTTTTACATAAAATATGACGAAAAAATTTCAAATCATCTAATATTTTGTATCTAGGCTGATTTTTGGATTGAGGACATATCAATTACTGCTCCATGAAGACCTTCCCATGCTGCGTATGCCACGTGAGTTAATTGACTATATTTAACAACACTGATCAGTGCAAAGTTGGTGAAGGAGCATTGCGCAATAAAACAATGGATTTTGCTGCACTGCCCTCGACTGCCAATATTGCCCTGAAGTAGCCTATAACACCCGAGTTATGCATGGTGATCACCCATCCAAGAGCTATCTAGGCTTATTCCTGCTAAATTACCGAGATCGGATGAGTTAAGGTGCATCGTGAGTGATTTGGTCTTCGGCATATCCTGAGTAATTCAGCAGTGATCCATATTATACTGGTAGGAACCTCCTGGTTACACCAGCCCAGAGGGGATGATTGTGTCCGTCCGTCCGTCGTGCAGGGAGGGGCTGGGTGGGGAGAGAGGGAGGGGCTGGGTGGGAAGGGAGGGGCTTGGTGGGGCGGGCAGGGAGGGGCTGGGTAGGGAGGGTGGGGCTGGGTGGGGAGGGGCTGGGTGGGGAGGGGCTGGGTGGGGAGGGTGGGGAGAGGCTGGGTGGGGAGGGTGGGGCTGGGTGGGGGGTGGGAGGGGTGAGGCTGGGTGGGGAGGGGCTGATCACCCCATGGTGCCCTTATAAAACTCAATGTTTAACCTACTCACGCCGGCTTGTGCCCGCCCTCACAGTCGGGCATATTTGCGGAATACACCACGCCGCCGTTGACCCTGGCCATTGACCGAGCAACCCAACGTTCCTACCAGCTCCCTCCGCAAGAATGTGTTGGACACCGACCTCTGGGGAGCTGCTTCCTTGGCCACCTGCAAGTCCTTGGGCCCCAACGTGTCCCTCCAGCCCTGTACAGCATCCTTCCTTGCGAGGGCCAGAGCTAGCACTGGCCCGCTGACACAAAGACAAATGCAGTCGAAGGTTTAGCATGCAGCCAGGAAGTTTTGTACAGAGGTAAAACGACACAATTCATCTTACTGGACCAAGGTACCACGTTTTAACGACAGTGCATTGATTTAATCATTAAAGCTGTGGTGAGTTGATTTCCAGTAAAGTAAAGAGGGTTAGGTCACCTGGTCATGTGTTTGACGAGTGTGCTGAAGTAGTCCTGCCCCTCGTGCTCTCGGTAAAACTCTCGCGCCTGCTCCTCGGTCAGTATCACCTCCTTCTGCATTGCGATGTGGAAACCAGCCTCTTTGATCGCTCCCAACACTGCGTCTGCAATTGTATTAAAAACAGGAGTGCTGTTGCTGCTGGGCTCGCTTTGTTTGAACCGATTTGCTGCCTGGTTGCTATCCTTTGATAGGGATGTGCAAAACTTCTGAGATTCAAATTAAGAGCATCATTGTTTGGAAGGACAGGATATGCAGAAACATACAATTAATGTACTTTATATTTTGCATTCAGCTGCAATATTTAAGGCATTACCTTTCAAATTCCCTCTTGTGGAGCATTGTTTTTTTATAATTGATTAGTTCATCCAACCTAAAAAAAAGCAATGTCTTTCCTCTTTTACATTTAACATTAGTGTACCAGCATGCAGAGTTATCTGTTAACCACCAATGCGATGCATAATTTAAATATTGTATTTAAATCACCTAAACCAAACAATTACCACGTGTGTGAACACATGCAGTCACACCCAAATAAAGTATTATTTTTAAATCAAGGCTGCGCATACCTCAAATCTAAACAAACCACTGCCATATTTCTATTAATGTCAAGGGTCACCTGTAGTCCCAATGACAATAGTCCTCTTCTAATAAAAAAATACCCACAGATTATTCACAATAAAGTTTCAAATTTGAAACCTCTACCTTTGCCTATCTTTCTCAATGCCCTGCTTCTCAATGAATGAATACGTCGCAGTTACCTTTCTTCTCCTTAAGCAGGTCTGGGCGGATGAGTGCGAGAGTCCTCTCCACCCTGCTACCCTGGCGGCTGTCACCACGTGGTGTTCCTGAGGCTGCCCTGTCTCCCCATGAGCGCCGCCCATCTTCAGGCTCTGCCCGCTCGCCCAAAGAGCCTCGGAGGTTTGGGAAAAAGAAGGCCAGCTCGCGGCTCGCCTGCTCCTGGCTGCTGCTGCCGTGCAACGCGTTGAGTGTGGTGTCCGTGCCGTACTGCGCCCGCAAGCTGGGTCAGCAAAAAACAATAAGTAGCATCTTCCATTTGGTTTCTCTTTACTGATTTAAATTTTGTCATTTGCATGGGTAGTGACATATGAAGGCAAGGATTGGCAGATCTTGCAGACTTGTGAAACTTATAAACCGACTCAGCTGAGGTAGTCAAGAGGTAGCTGGAAACAAACGTGGGTTGTGAACTTTTCGGTACAAAACTTTTTGTGTTATCCCCCCGTATGTACAGCCTTAACACCCTGGTAAATGAGATGTATCTCACGGGATTTTCCAAGTGCAATTTTTAAGAAATAATAATGAAAAAGTATACATGAGCTTCACTGGATAATCTAGTTTCTTCCCACATTCAAAACACCATTCAATTTAATTGGTGAAAAATCAGAGACAGAACCCTAGTGATAAAGAGTCTTGAAACTTGCCGAGGCTTTTCTGGGAAAAATATTTGACATTTTACGACATGATCATGCTCTGGGCAAGGTTGACCTACTGTACCGATATATATTATAAGCATACTAACCAGATATCTCTGACAATTATTATGAAATATTTTTAGAGCTTACACAACCAAATTTTCACTTAAAGTAAACGTACGCTCTTAAAGAAACATTGGATTGTGCTTGCAAAAGTACAGTATATTTTGAAGTGCCTTTGAGATGAAGTTTTACCATTATATTTTTAAGTGCTTTATTCAACAGGCAAGAATAGCTTGAGACACAGTGCATCATTGCAAGTAGAGCAATCAAAATGTGCATGTAAGAGGTGTTAGACAGTTTACAAGTGAAGAATGAATGCTGCTTGTCTGTGACCAAGCCTTTAAGGGCTGGACTCCCTAGTCTGTGATGAATGTGTGTTTCCCACCAATCTGGTTTCTCAGCCTTTGCCACCTCCAGGTCCGTGGGGCCGATGAGCTCTCTCCATGCGGGAATGACGTCAGTCGGCCCCGTCGGGCCGAGACAGCATCAACACGTGGCACGGGCCACTGGACATGAATTGCACCAGCTCTGCAAAGTTGGGCTGCCAACACAACACAGTCAAACATATGTTAAGCAAACACTTTGGGCAATACCACTCCTTCATTCACAGCAGACATGTGGTAAAACAAACGTGCAGATTGTGCAAAGAAACATGCAGTTAAAAAATTGTTTTCTCCCAATTTATATTCCAATCATGGTGTTGCCATAACACGTTTTCATTCAGTTCGCACAGTGACAAGTTCACCGCCCTGTGCCAGAGTACAGCTGCAGAATATTACGTTACTTAACGACTTCTTAAGTCACATGAATTCAAGGTTTTTTTTTAAACACTATGGGCAAACCTTTAATATGTCCTGTAAAGAGTGATTGTCTAAGTACATTTATTGTACCTATTTTTTTTGTCCTCAGAGCTGGAATATGCATAATTAAGTGAAAACTCCACACATTTATTTATTTGTTGTGCATGTTATTGGTGACCATACTGAATTGATGAAATCACAAGGCATGATAACCTGTTTAATTTGTTTTGAGGTATTCATTGTTTAATTTTGAAAGAAGAACTTGACAGTTTTTACGTGGTTAGCACGATAACCTGTTTTAATTGAGGGTAACTGTCTGGATTCAAACCCAGATTATGAACATAGCCAACTCAGTTCTCTGAAATAGTATTAGCATCCCCAACAATGTCCCGACCTTCTTTACAATGCAATTACGTGTAAATTGTGTGTCCAAGGGTGTGTGCATGGGATACCTCTCCTGAGCGATGCTGGTAGAAGTCACGTGCTTCCTCGGGCAGCAGTGTCCTCTCTTCATGAGCCACAATCTCAAACCCAGCTTCTTGCACCTATCCCAGACATTGCCATTGAAAGCATCATCAGAGCCAACATCGGAAACACAGAAATCATGAAGACAGGCTCTTTGGAAAAACCCAGTCAATTATTCCAGGTTACTGTCCACAACACGTTTAATAAATTAAACATTAGTTGTTTGTATTTTCACAGAAATCAGGAGTTATCCCTGATGGTGTGAATTAAGTAACACCACATTTCCCCATCAATTGTTAATTTGGTAGTAGGGCTAGGTGTGCATGTCATCTGTATTTGTAAGTGGTTCTGAGATTGAGCAATTATACTGGTAGGAACGAAGTGGACCAGACCACCAATAGATTAATGTGTCCGTCCGTCCGTCCGACTGTCCGTCCGTCCCTATATCAACATCGCCCCCTACTGCAAACACTTGGCATGACCCTACAAAAACCTTTAGACTCAGTGACGCTATCCTGGTAGCAACATCGCCCCCTACTGCAAACACTTGGCATGACACGTGTAACATTCCCTTATTCCCTGAGATAGCTTTTAATTAAAACTTTTAATTAAAACTTTGAAATTAAATTTAAAAAAAAACTCACAGCGCCCTAAAGCCTACAGCTGTAGCAACATCGCCCCCTACTGCAAACACTTGGCAGGACCCTACAAAAACCTTTTGACTCAGTGGGGCTTTCCTGGCTTAACAAGTGTAATAATAAACTTCGCTTCAAATTTACTTTACTGAAACGCAGCACGTTTTTTTAACACAGAGACAAGAAACATTTATTAACACAGAGACGAGATACATTTAATCGCCTTATTTTTTTGCACGAAAAGCACGGCGCGAGGCCTAGTGCTGCAGGCTTCGCGAGGCCTAGTGCGGCAGGCTTATTAACACAGAGATGAAACGCAGCACGTTTATTAAAAAAAAAAAATTCTTTCCTGAAACGCGCACGTTTTTTTAACACAGAGACAAGAAACATTTATTAACACAGAGACGAGATACATTTAATCGCCTTAATTGTTCACGAAAAGCACGGCGCGTGGCCTAGTGCGACAGGCTTCGCGAGGCCTAGTGCGGCAGGCTTCGCGAGGCCTAGTGCGGCAGGTTTCGCGAGGCCTAGTGCGGCAGGCTTCGCGAGGCCTAGTGCAGAAGGTGGTGGTGGGGGGTGGTGGTGGGGTGGTGGTGGGGGGTGGTGGTGGGGGGTGGTGGGAGGGGTGGTGTTGGGGGGTCTTTAAATCTCACAGCGTTTCTTGTCAAAACAAACACTTTTAATTAACGTTACACTAGAATACAGTAATTTTTTCTTTAACTCCTCTATACCCGGTCGATATCCCTGTACCGGTACTAAGTATTATTCCTACCAGCCCACCCCGCAGGGTCCTGTTTAAGGGGGCAAAAGGAACCCACACAGCATCTATATCGATGGGGGAAACAATGGACATGAATTCAACGTGAAAATTTAGAGTGTCTCAGAGGCTCACATTGGCTGCTTTAAGAGTGAAGATGGGCACATGCATTGTTACCTTCATGATGATTTCCTCCACTTTCCCCTTAGCGACCACGTCTGGCTTGATGAGGGCCACAGTGTATGGGTGGCTCGTGAGAGCTGCAAACAGGAATGAGCATCAACAACATACTCAGTGCCCTGGAACAATGTGACCACATCCATACGTAGCCTTCTGCTTCGATCCAATCTCATATAAATCAATTTTATTGAAGAATTAAAAATAATGCTAAGCAAACATATCTTAGGTCTAAAATCAAAGAGAATTGCCAGTGAAGTAATTTGTTTCTAACAAAAAATTGAAAGATGATTGCCTGAAAAAATGTACCATGTACATTTACTGCAATTTGTTCAACTGGATTTGGATTAATTGTAAAATAAATGCACATTTATTTAACTGGGAAGCCTCACGGTGGCGAGATGTTAACAACCTCGCCTGGTATACAGGAGATCGTCGGTTCAATACCGACCCTGGCGGCTGGATATTTGGAGTTTGCATGTTCTCCTCGTGGTCGTGTGGATTTTTCTCCGGGTCCTCCAGTTATTCCCTCCACATTTAGAAACATGCGTTTAGAGTATTTGTCTGCTACAAATTTACACATGATAAGCCACCTCGTTGAGCGATCATTTTCCCTCCACATTTAGAAACATGCATTTAAAGTATATGGCTGCGATACATTTCCACATAATGGGGGCCGTGCCTTTGAGGCACGGCATTGGTGAGATGTTACCTGCCTTGCCTGGTATACAGGAAGTCGCGGATTCTATCCCAAACCTAACACCTGTATATTCGGAGTTTGCATGTTCTCCCCGTGGTTGCGTGGAATTGTCTTCAGACCCTCCGTTTTTTTCCTCCACATTTAGAAACATGCGTTTAGAGTATTTGGCTGCTATACATTTCCACATAAGCCACTTCGTTGAGCTATCATTTGTGGCCAGGTCGTTTCTTAAAAAGAGCTATATATCTCAGTGGGCCTTACCTTGTAAAATAAAAATAGTAGTCATATTTTTCATTAGAGTTCTGCAATGTATCTTGGCCAATTCATTTTTAAAAGAATGTTTTGCACTTCTTGTGTAATATATGCACCCTCACCTTCTTCCCCTTCTTCCTCTTCTTGATCTTGCTGCCCCCGAGGGGTCTTCATATCCGAGTCATTGTCCTCCATGCTCTGCAGGGCAGTGTCTTGCACCTGCAACCCCAATTGCCCATTGATACAACTCTCACTTAAACCGTACATGCACAATTGATTAAAATTTATTTAGAGTTAGACTGATGGCCTTAATCTAAGTTGTCTTGTTGTTGTTTGACTTGCATCCCACTGGGATTTTTGCACACAGCGTTGGTGTTCGGTGTTTTTTATGCAATATTTTGCTGTTTTTTCTTGGATTTTCTGTTTGCACTTAGTCACATATTCACTTTAAGATGTTTTTTGTTCATGTTTTAGTTTTTTGTTTGTTGCGGTTGCACCCGATTCAAGAGCCGAATGGCTCACAGGGCTATACCTAATAATTGAACTTGAACTTGATCTGTGATCTGACAGTAATTATAAGGATGGAAATAGGATATTCACTTCATGTCCAACTATAGTGTAGTTTCCAACTGTCAGTCAATATGGCTGTACTCTGCTCTCAAGAAGGCATCACCTCAAAGATTATTCTGATATATGTTTCTAAGACTGTCAATGATAACAGCAGCTATCCTTTTGATTTTCATTGTACACTCCTAACACATTTTATTTATCTTCTTGGTTCTTTCGGTAAAGTCACGTAGAATGGAAACAAGACAGCTGTCTCCCCGACAGACCTGGTCCTCACCTGATGACGGCTGCTTGCGTTGTGGCCGAAACGTCGTGAGAATTATTTTATTATGTTTTATTTTATTATTTTTATTGTTTCCATTCTATGTGACTTTACCGAAAGAACCAAGAAGATGAATCCCTGCAGTCACGAAAGCTTTAAATCGACATTTTATTTAAGTTTTGATTATTCATCTAATTTGTTTTACTCAAGCTCTGTTCTCTTGAGTGCACATTACTGATTCTGTCCTGGAATGCAACTGCAACTGGGCCATGGTATCTCTATGGAAGCGTCCCTAAACCTGAGCAAATGAGAGCAATCCATTACCTCTCGAGGGCTCGTTTGGTAATTATCAGTCCTACTTTCATATAAAAATTAGTTATTGAGAAAGTTTATCGAACTTTAGCCAAATTGTCAAGTGGAAACACATTCTACCTGGACACAAACCCACAACGCTACTCCATTAAGTAACAGGTCCCTGCGGGGTGGGCTGGTAGGAACGAACAAATACGATACGAAGGGAGAGTTTGAGGCCTAGTTCTAGGCTTTAGGCCTAGCTGTAGGCTTTAGGCCGCTGTGAGTTAATTTTTAATTTAAATGTTTTAATTAAAAACTATCTCAGGGAATGAGTTAATTTTTAATTTAAATGTTTTAATTAAAAACTATCTCAGGGAATTAAAAAACTATCTCAGGGAATTATAAGGGAATGTTACACTTGTTTAGCCAGGAAAGCCTCACTGAGTCTAAAGGTTTTTGTAGGGTCCTGCCAAGTGTTTGCAGTAGGGGGCGATGTTGCTACACCTAATCGGACATCGGACGGACGGACGATATAATCTATTGTAGGCTGGTTCACGTCGTTCCTACCAGTATAACGGGAACATCTCAGCTGCTGCTCACCACCAGACGCTCGCCTCCTTCATCCAGAACTCGCTTTTCAGCCTGCAGTTGTGCCAGGATTTTCCGCTGTAGAACGGGAGCGTTGGCGCCACGCACTACATCCACGAGCTCCCCGCCCTACGTGACACATGGGTCAAATGGGTGTGAAAATGTACCTCCGAGCTGAAAATTCGAAGCATCCAAATTCAAATGTGCTCTGGAATATATGGTTGTATAATATTTATATGGACCTAGAAATGTTATACTTTTAAACTATTAAACACAAATTAGACTCAATCCATAAAATAACTTACCGCATAAAAGAGGAACGTTGGCTCACATTTCCCCCTGTACTTCTCTAATGCCTCCACACCGTCAGCTTCTGCCTGTAAATCGGATGCCACTTAAATCATACCATGATAGGAGTGAAACCGTACTGTAATATCAACAGTGCTGTATCATGTCCACAAACGTGTCTTTTTAATATTTGAGTAAAGCACTTTTAATGAACAAAAGATACAATACACAAAGTGATGTTTCAGTTGCATACACAGTATGACAAACTGATACTGCTGGAAATAATTCTATAAAGTACATGATATTCTCCAAATATATTTCGGAGATGTTTTCTAAAACAGCTTCATTTCAGGGACACACACAACGGCATACCGCTGCGAAGTGCAGTAAGTCATCTCCCAGCTCATTTTTTATTTTCCGGAACAGACTCATCACAGCTTTGCAGGGTCCACACCATGCTGGATACACGTCTGTCACTGTAGTGGCAAACAGAACAGCACTGCATAGTCAGAAGACATGAACAAGTGACTTAATCTCAAAATGACTGCAATGTGCAAAACAACACATCTTTTTTCGTAGAACATTATACATATAGTGCAAGTTGCTTTAGATTATAGCAGAATTATTATATAGTATGGTAAGTCCTCGCTTAACGCATGTTCACACGCGTTTTCGCTGTAACTTTTCGCACAACATAAACGCGTCCGTGTATAATGCGCCCATTATAACGCGGTTTTTGAATGGTCGACAAGGTACTTTTTTGAGAAGCGTGGCTGAGCGGTACCTCAGTTATTTATCCCGGCATCTTACTGTATGTGTACACTGTATCCTGCCAAACTTTCTCCTTACGTTATATATGGGGAAATTGTTTTCGCTTAACGTGGCCCTATTCAGGAACGCATCTACCGCAGTTAAATGAGGACTTACTGTATTTAATAGAACTGTTCACCTGATGACAAATGGAGTACGGACTTGACCTACTTTGAAATGTTTGTAAATTAACTCATGACATAGTATACAATGTATATGAAAAGACATTGTCCTGTTTGCATGTGTGAATCATGAGATTGCAGAAAGGTCATGGAGTTGTCACCTATTAATCCTCTCAATGCCATCAACTCATCCCACTGCTCCTGGTTGGAGATGAGCACCTGAGGAAGTCCGAAATCACACATTGAGTTTATATTTACTGATTTGTTTCGCGGATAGACCTCAGTTTCTGCGAGGGTTAGCTTCTTGAAAATCTGCTCTTAAAGTAGAATTAGCGAATTTAGATACAATGTTTATATGTGGTCAACTGAACATACGGGTGAAAATGTTTATTGTTTCATAAGATAAATCCTGTACTGTTAACATACATAACACTCAAATACTTTATGAAATTGTACAAGAATACAAATTGTGTACTGGCTTTTCAAAATAAATTCAGGTCCAACAAAATTAATCAAAGAAATTGCCAAAATGTTTATTTTTACCTGCAGTTGTATTTCCTTCTTTTTGGCTGCCATTCCAAGTTGCTGTTGTAAAATGCAAACGTATTATACACGCCCGTAAGTGTGGTTTACGGAGGTCACGTTTTATATACAAGTTATACAATAGCAATTATGCACAACCATTGAAATAAAAAAAATATTCAAGAGACAACCCCCAAAAAACAAGCAGCTCTTGCAGATACAGAACGTCCTGAGCTGACACCGCTACACGGACGCATTGCAACTTACGAAGGGCGTCAGAAAGACACGCTCGACCGCATCTTTAAAGTACATTACAATAACACATTCCTGCAGAGGGAGCTGGTAGGAACGTTGGGTTGCTCGGTCAATGGCCAGGGTCAACGGCGGCGTGGTGTATTCCGCAAATATGCCCGACTGTGAGGGCGGGCACAAGCCGGCGTGAGTAGGTTAAACGTTGAGTTTTATAAGGGCAACCACAGGGTGACCAGCCCCTCCCCACCCAGCCCCACCCCCCACCCAGCCCCATCCAGCCCCTCCCCTCCCCACCCAGCCCCTCCCTCCCCTCCCCACCCTCCCCTCCCTCCCCACCCAGCCCCAACCTCCCCACCCAGCCCCTCCTTGCACGACGAACGGACGGACACAATAATCCCCTGTGGGCTGGTGGAACCAGTGGGTTCCTACCAGTATTACTTTCTCATGAATGTAACTTCAAACGTACAGCTTGGCTAAGTATCTACAAGTAGTAACGTTATTATTTATGTAACCAGGTGATGAAATACGGGCTCGTTGAGACACATGGCGACCTGAATACAACTGAATATTTAAACAAATTATGAGTTTAACAAAAACTCATACCTGTCAACCACTTACCAGTGCCCTATCTTATTACAGACCAATTCAGACCTCATTGATCACCCCATGCCCTTATACATTTCAACGTTCATTCTACAAAGTCCCATCACAAGGGAGAAACACAAATAAACACAATTCTATTTTTTTTGCCCGTATCGAAACGGCTATACGCCGTATAGACCTGGGTTGAAACTACTTTATTTAATTTTCGATTTAAAGCTTTCGTGATTGCAGGGATTCATCTTCTTGGTTCTTTCGGAAAAGTCACGTAATATAAAATATAAAATAAAACATAAACTTTTTTTATTATGTTTTATTTTTATGATTTTATTATTTCCCTTCTACGTGACTTTACCGAAAGAACCAAGAAGATTTCTTGCTGTGGTTTTCGCACCTGATGATGATTGCTTGTGTTGCAATCTAAACGTCGTGAGAATTTTATTGTTTAATTTTAATAATTTTACTATTTCCCTTCTACGTGACTTTACCGAAAGAACCAATAATACTTTATTTAACTCGAAATGTGCACAAAGTTCAACACAGCCCAGTAGCAACGGCGAACTTCAAATGTAAATGTTTTAAATGTATTCGAAATGTGCCAATAGTTTATTAACTTCGCGAGCGGTGAAACGATAACGACGTTGGACATTAAACAAGCGTGCAACACAAACTATATTCATCACGGCAAAGGCAGCACGACGTTAACTTACTTCCTATTCGATTGCTGACGTTATATCTGTTTGTTATGAGTGTAAGTAACAATAATTGTTGTTGTTACGAGAGAAAAAGATTATCGCTGCGAAATAAAAAAAAAACTTTGACTCGGCGTCGCTGTCGCTTGGCAACCGCGTCACGTGACAACGCATCAACGAATTCGATTGGTCCACGCTGTGTGCTGTCCGTAAAATGATCCCCCATCGTGGGGGAAACGCGGTCGGCACAATGGTTCCGCTCGCGGATTTATCAACACATTGCCGTCTCGTATGACGTTTCGTTCCTTTAAAATGTAATCTTTCGCGAGTCGCAACGGCAGACGCAACATTTGAACTCTCCATTTTTTGTATAACACGTTTGCTTTTATTTAATGAAGAACAAAAATTATTGGGAGAACTTCGGTGCGGAACTTGAAATCGTTTCAACTCACTGTTTCCGGTCCGGGCAATGTTCAAGGAAGCGGCAGCGATCAGCTGCTTGGGGTCAGGGGTCAGGCGTTGACTCCCGTGTCAATATCGAACTCGCGTACAGCAGCAGCACCACAACAACACTAACCAGCAGCAACAACCAGCAGCAACAACCAGCAGCAACAGCAACAACCAGCAACAACCAGCAGCAACAACCAGCACGAGGCGCGACATGTCCTCCGCAGAGTCCAGCCCCAGCCGCTGTGCGTCTATGGCTGATCTGACGGACGACATTGAGGAGGTAGGGAACTCACAAACCCAATGAGGGATTTACACCATTGGAACCTCCTTTGCCAGTAGCAAAATATGATGATTGGTTTTTTTACCCTTTTATGTGGCAACAAAACTGACACCTTTTTTTGCGTCATCTGGTCCAACACCATGTGAGACTGGGCTCTAAAGAAAGCTGTCTCGGGTGTGGACCAATCCATTTCAAGGACAGTGCGTACATTATCAGAGTTGTGTTTTTTGTTTGTATTACGACTGCAGGTATTGTGGTCAATGCAAACATGACTCCTTGTAAAAAAGGTGTCAGTTTTGTTGCCAGATAAAAGGGTAAAAAACCAATTGTCATTACCAATGATTGATGTTGCGTTCGTTCTAAATATGTCGACACTGACGTCTTTTATTTAACCAGGTGAGAGCCCGTTGCGGTGAATTGTCTCGTGATCGACGTCCTTTATTTAGCCTCGTCAAGAGCCCATTGCGATGAGTCGTCTCTTGTGATTAACGTCCCGTATTTAAGCAGGTGAGGTTCATTGACTGTATCTCTGAACGATGTATTTATTTGTCAGGTGAAAGCTTATTGAGATGAATCATTAATCTGCCTTTTCTAAGTGCTAGGTATCTCCTGGACCCCGAAGCATTCAGGCTGTGGAATCGGTTATTAGAAGTATCTGAGCAGTCCTATTTGCATGCAGGTCGAATGCACTCGAATTGCAATTGCACACGCGCAAGCTCCGTGTTTTCTTTGTAATACAGTTGGATGACAAAGAGTTTGACCTTCCTCAAGTGGACACACCGCCCACATTGGAAAGCATTCTCAACGAGGTTTGTCGTAAAGCGCACATCAACACAAACGTGATTTTTATTTAATTTTTATTAATTTTTAATTTCATTTTTTACCTACGTGACTTTACCGAAAGAACTAAGAATATGAATCCTTGCAGTCACGAAAGCTTCAAATATAGAAACAGACTGTGGGCCCGTGTTGTGAATTCTGTTCTGTTATGTTCGAGGTATACGTGGAGTGTTTTTTAAGTACGGCAGTGCCACATTGTTGTGCAGGATGACGAGGAGGAGAATCCTTTCCAGCTGGATGACCCAGCGCTCTTCTTGGCCGACGGCTCGGACGCTTGTTCCGTGGAGACGTCCTCACTGGCCAGCACAGACAGTGGCGACCGGCCCGACTCCAGGCACGCGCATCGCTTGTACTATACAATGTGGAATATTTTTTTTAAATATATCAAATCTAACATGTGACCACGTATCAAGATGTAGTACATAGGGATATCCACATATATATATAGGGTTGTAGAAGAGGGGTCTTTTTGAGGGCAGTATATCGATGATAGAATGGGACAGGCCAGAGGAGGAATTGCAATAATATTGTGCAATACATGCAGAAGAACACACATGGGATAATCATATATCTTGTGTCCTAAGACGTTAAAATGTATTTAATGAATACAGCGTGACGAGATAGCAATGCGCATAAGAGATGATATTAGCATGATTTTGCGTTTCTTAAATGACTAATTGATTTACATAGGAAGAGGAGTAGAGGATTTAAACAAGGGAATGGATACAGCAGTGCAAACAGGCAGAGGAATTGAATTCCATACATGAGCAGCAGTAGAGAAGTAACTACCAATCACACATTGAACCAAGATGGACTGAAGATATTAACGGAATGCTTGATTTGTTTGAGCAGACAGCACCTAGCACGAGGAGATTGATATGAAATGAGAGAGGTTGCCGGTCCATGAAGATGATGATATCGGTCTTATAATTGATGCAGGACTGTACATATGAGTGATTTTTTTTCTGAGCGTCGGCTTTTGGAGGAGCAAGATACATCAAGGCCAATTTCCTCCAACTTTTCCAAGCTTCCACTTTAAACTTTATATAATTTCCAAACTAAATTTTTGTTCAAGAATCTTGGTCATCGTATACACATGGCAACTTGTGAAAAGTATGGTAACCCATTGGTTATATTGACACTCATTTATAATGTTTAATGAAACATATACATTTGCAGAATTTTATTAGGATCTGAAATGTTATCATGAATTGAAACATTGCCTTCAGGACTCACAATATTGGTAAAAAGTGAAACCAGGCAATCCAGTGACTGCTTGGTTGTGTTTGACTGGAATCCTGTGTATGTGCGTGTGTATTTGTGTTCCCCAGGAAAAAAAAGAAGGCAGAGCAGAAGAAACCTTTCCATGGCTCGGTGCTGAAACATGTCATCCTCAAGGGCGTGTCTTCCCAGATTGTATCTGCAGCAGTGAGTCCAGTGGCTGGTTGGCTCGGGGGTTATGTTCCATATAAACACGTTTCTTCGGAGTGGGCAGGTAGGAACTTACACTATGGGGACCTCATTTGCCAGTAAAAATATGATAAATGGTTCTTTACCCTTCTATCTGGCAACAAAACTGACACCTTTTTACAAGGAGTCATGTTTGCATAGACCGCAATACCTAAAAAGGTGTCAGTTTTGTTGCCAGATAGAAGGGTAAAGAACCAATTATCAGGTAGGAACTTGTTGTTTCTACCTGTATAAGTGTAGTCTATCGTGTCGTGTATAGTGTAGTGTGTGGGTTAAACGTTGACTTGTTATAAGGGCACCACGGGGTGACCAGCCCCTCCCCACCCAGCCCCACCCCTCCTACCCCCCACCCAGCCCCACCTCTCCCACCCCCCACCCAGCCCCACCCTCCCCACCCAGCCCCTCCCCACCCTCCCCACCCAGCCCCTCCCCACCCTCCCCACCCAGCCCCTTCCCACCCTCTCCACCCAGCCCCTCCCCACCCTTCCCACCCAGCCCCTCCCCACCCTCCCCTCCCCACCCAGCCTCTCCCTCCCCACCCAGCCCCTCCCCACCAGCCTCTCCCTCCCCTCCCAGCCCCTCCCCAACCAGCCTCTCCCTCCCCACCCAGCCCCTCCCCACCCTCCCCTCTCTACCCAGCCCCACCCCTCCCCATATGCACGACAGACAAATAATCCCTGGTGGGCAGTGCGGAACCAGTTGTTCCTACCTGTAATACTGAGCCTGTTTGTACCTCGATACTGAAGTTAGCTAATCTAGCTTGATTTGTGCTCCCCCGCCCACTAACAACATTAAGTAGGGTAAATAGTCACCATTACAATCAACCAGTTCACTCCTGAATAAAGGGCTCCTCGTGTCTTTGCCATCTCTCTTGGTTATTTCATGTGAACGCTTTTGCTGCACGTGCACTAATCTCATTGCTCACTCTCCACGGTAGTTGTCTCATTGGACTATTTTCTTCTTTTCAATACAATTCCGTTACTGCTCGTATCCATTGGATTTTATCTATTTAATTGGTGTATCGTACCCATGCCTGCTTACTTTGTTAAATCAATAGTATTTCTATAATTTAAGTATAAAGAGGTGCGAATTGTATATTCTTTTATTTTATAAAACATGCCTATTACAACTACAAGGTCCGATCATATGAAATGTTTAAACAGTACCAAGATTAACATGTGCTACTCTTTAATAGTTATTACTTTTTATATTTGATCCATTGTGTGCTATATGTTTTATTCTAGGATCGAGTTGAAGCTGGACTGCCAACTGCTATGGTATGTAAGGTGTTTAGCTTAAAATAGTCACAAATTTAAATAATTTAAATATATATTCTTTATGTCTTTCGGTAAAGTCACGTAGATAGGTTCAAAGAAAATAACAAAAATAACAAAGAATATTAATTGCTGCAGTCACGAAAGCTCTAAGTCAAGATTTATTTTAAATATATTTTCACGTTAATGATTTAAATGGATTGTATAATGTTTATTCATTTTCACACCCAACAAAACATTTTGTACATGATTTAATTCAACAAATCCAAATGGAACATTTTGTTACAAGAAGAACTCGTTTATTTTTTCTCCGACATTACTTTTTAAGTTTGAACGTGGTTGAAACAATGCAGTGAGTTGGTTTAGCAATGCTGCACTATGGTTTAATGAAAACAGGTTTTCTCCATGTCTCATGCATTTCCATGGTACAGACCTTACTGCCTTGGGCCTCTCCTTAAAGTTGACTTGGCCATAAATATTAAGTACCAGTTGAGATGTAACAGCAGAGAGGGAAAGGTACCCATGCATCCCTTGTGTGCCAACTGCTTAGGTCACTTGCACCTTGGGACGTTGGTTTGATTCAAAGCCATAGCTATCATCAGTGGCAAATATCTGAATTGATCCTGGGTCTCTCCTAGGTCGACTCAACCTTGAATGAGTGCCTGGAGTGGTCTCTAAACGTCAGTACTTGGATAACAAAGGGTGCCAGGCGTAGTGATGGACATGCAAGCTCTTCGTTCACCTGTACCGGTCTTATTAGATGCTCACTAAAGGCATTTCCCGAAAAAGTTTGTTGAAGCATCTCCAGAAAATATTTGTGTGTGTGTGTTTTCATTTTACCCTAGGCTGTCTCCAATGTAATCGCAGTGGGCACAGCTCATGGGTTAGTGCTAGTGTACGGTAAGTTAAGTGTTCATTTAATTCACTTTCATTTGCTGTTAATCCTATTAACATTGTTAATGCAAGTTATAAAACGTAAAAACAGCAACTCATAATGTGTCAAAAACTAGCGGTAGTGGCTTGCACTTTCAAGATCTGCTGCCATAGACTCCAACAATTGTCTAAAACGTGCTTTGGCATTGCAGCACTTTTGCAGTGTAAGCCTCGCAATGTTGATCAATGCTCTACCCTTTTGTGTGCTTCCCTTTTTTGTCGGAACGATGAGTAGGAAGAGGTAAGCTCACGGAATGCTCACAGCCTAACATTGATCAATTTTAGCTGCAGCCCAGACTGCTCATCGTGCCCGCTCTTCTGGGTCAACTTTTCAACTTTACCAATCTTCAGATGCATACTTTGTTTATAACATAATTTGCATCTGTAAAGGATTGGTGGATGTGGGAAGCTGGACTGAGTTAGGCGAGCATTACAGATTAATTAAAAACCATGCCTTGCCTCTGCTTGCTGCTCCAGTAGTTTGAGTGCTTGATACAACTTAGCTTACTTCTGGGTTACTGACTTTGCTGATAAGCATATGGTCACGAGCATCATACCCTTGGCATGTTGAATTTGTTTGCCTGATTTGTAGTAATTGTTAACACGAGGACTTGAATACGGTTTATTTCGGCCTTAACCAGGTGTTATTTATTGCTCTTTTGGCCTTGGTATTGCGTGCATCAGATGCTAACAAGGTATAATTACAGGCTGGCATGTTGGAATAAGTGCTGCCTGCATCATTCTAGGCATGTAACATTGCATAAATTTGGTTAAATCCGAATCTTACACTCACAATTCATACTATTTTTCGTGTGTAAGAATTGATAACTCACAAGTTATTCAAATTTAATGTACATTTGATGTTTTTTTTTTTATTTTTGGCTAAACTAGTGAACACAATTCTTCAAACGAGACAGGACATTTAAGGAACACTCCAAATGAGATAATAAAAACAAGAACAAATATTGTTGAATGCAATTGCAACCCCAAATATTGAAAATGCATTAATTTTCTTGCAGGATGCATCGTTACATGCCTATATGATATCATGGCCAGGTGCTACGAGTTAGCTTGTTGGGTTGCTGTACGTTAGATCTTTATCAGGCGTTAAATGTCCTTGTGTCAGGCTGGGTGTTGTATACACAAATCTCTAACCACCTGTTGTCTGTTTGCTGTGTTGGCCTGGGCTCTATGTCAGACCCTAACCAGGCACTGAGGCTGTGTCTGGGCAGCACGGCTATCGGAGCGCAGTATGGTGCCGTGTCTGCCCTCGGTATCAACCGCGACTGCACCCGCCTTCTTTGTGGCTTTGCCAAGGGGCAGGTGATTTATATTAGCTCATGCAGTGCCTGCATGTTGGTGGTGCCACTTCTATATGCCACCCATCGTATGTCTTCATAATTTTAAATTTCATATGCACATTGTATAATCAAGTGAAAACACCCAAGTGCGTTGTATCTTAGCCACATGTCCAATTAAAGGCTTTCAAACCAGTCATGATCACCACCATAGCACCCTAGTTAGGTAACTATATTATTTTAAACTGAATTGTAGTGACATAACGAGTGTGCCAAAATTATGTTTTTGACAACATTTGTAATTATAATTTCATTATAATATTGTGGATCTGTATATCTGGATGAGATGTGTTTTTGTTTGTCTCTTCATTTGCGTCAAACAGTTCTGGACATATAGCCTCTTAATGTGTATACAAGATCAAAGCTGTTTTTTATTGTGTCTTTCTTTACATGGTTGCTGGAGTGTGTTGATGTGGATGTGTGGATATTATGATAACCCACAGATCACCATGTGGGATCTGACCAATGGAAAGCTTCTGCGAACAATAATGGATGCACATCCTCCTGGCACAGCTGTTTGCACATTAAGGTTAGTAGTCTTGCCAGCCTACATGTAACCCCGGGTCATCATGACTAACAATTAAGCGACTGGCAGCATTATTTGGGTAAAAATTTGAGAGATTAACGTGTACCGAAAACAGCTTCTCGCCTCCAGCCAAAAGTATTGTTTGAAGGTTTGAGCTCTTAGGATTGTATATTGATTGCATTGAAGAGGCTAAGATGTATGAATTCAGTTTTGATGCATGTGATGCAACAACTTTCTGCCATGATCTAAATTTTTCTTTGTGAAATTCTGATATCATATGTATCTTGATACCTTTTTTTTGTAAATTGTTCTTTTTGGTTTGGTATGATAAGTTGTACAGTTTTTAGATTTTTTAAAGTGGAAATGTTCTCAGTTCACAGATGATCCCACTTTAGCAATCTGCAATGACAGTGGGGGCTCCGTCTTTGAGCTTGCTTTCAAGTGGGTTCCTTACACACATGCACATTATCATACTTCTTTATATTAAATGTCATACTCTTTTGAACTGAATGAAATAATAGTACTAATATCTACACTGCTGGATGAAGGCATTTCTACTCCTTGTCAGTCACAGGGGTTTATTTTTCCATACTTCGCTATGCTGACCAGTGTGGGTTAGTGAAGGGGGGTCCCAGGACCAGTTCAGATGTCAATCGCCACTAAGGGGCCATCCATTTAGTACGTACGCAAAAATCTATCAAAACTTGACCCCTCCCCCCCTCCCTGTACGCACGCGAACTTTTAACACCCCCCCCCCACCTGCGTACTTAAGCTTGATGCACCCCCCCCCCCCCAATCCCATAGAACGGCCGATATTTAATCCATGCAGAAACGATCAAGGATTAATAATATTAACGTGTTTAAGCAAACAGATAGTCCACCACCGGACTATCTAACTCATTTGAAGGCCAATGTAGACAAATTATTATCGAGGCTTCACCCCCCCCCCCCCCCTCCGTTTCCTATGCGTACATACATTGTCAGTGGGTTAACCCCCCCCCCCCTCCATGCTTACGTACTAAATGGATGGCCCCTAACGTTAGCCATGTCTAGGGTCGAACTCAGTTTCTAAGTTCATTGCACAGTTCGCACACCATTGCACCCCAGAATGCAATACAATCATTCACTATTGCAAAACACCCTGTGATGTCACGTTGAACGAAGAGGAATACAGAGCCAAGGAGATGCACACAACGAGTTCTGAGTTACTGTCCTCGCCTCTGCAGGAGGGTGATGGGTGTGCGGACGTGCGAGTCACGCTGTTTGTTCAGTGGCGCGAAGGGGGAGGTGTGCTGCATCCAGCCGCTGTGGTTTCCCACCAACCTCAAAGAACACCCCATGTCACAGCACTTTCTTCTCGCCATGGCCTCTCTCACGAAGGTGTGTGCACGTGTGTCTGTGTGCAGAGAGGACATGCAATCTGTCCATTCACCGTTAGTGATAATCACACATGCCTGGTGTTTTATATGTAATATCGGGCAAGATGTGTCGATTAAAATGCATGTAACGCCATCCTATTCTGTGAATTGTCACAGTTTTGGGTCATGATTCGTTTTAAAAAATATTTTTCATTTTGTACCATCTTCTGCTGTTTTTTTGTGTGGTCTAATATGTTCTGGCTTGGATGTCTTATCTTGTATGTTCCATCGGATCAAATATAATGTTGAGTTTAATTTGTAGAAATCGTATATCATCAATTCTTACATGCACGATGGATGCATGTATTGTCCGTATAAGAATTAGTTGTCATCACTGAATTGCTACATCCGAGTAATTATTACAGAGGGGATTTGCTTGGTATCAAATATGTATGCATGTTGAAGCAATGTGTACGCACATTGAAGCATTTTCATGATATATTTCAAATTGAAATATTTAATATTCTTGCAGATATTAATAGTTGGACTGAAGCCATCCCTCAAAGTGATGCTGTCTGTGTCCTATGGAAAGGTAAGTTGTATGTGCATTTTTAATAAGATTGAAATGTACAATTTGGATTCTATAGCATCTAAATGCAAACACATGTCAAGCCAATGTAAGAAACAATGAGACATGGCATCCCGTGGAAAGAATGAGTATTTATATTATAAAGCGAACAAAAACATTTGTAGGCTACGTTCATGTGGAAGGTCTTGAGCTAGATTTGAAGTTTTCATGACTGCAAGGATTTATACTCTTTGGTTTTTTGCGGTAAAGTCGCGTAGGTAAAAAATTTAAATAAATTAAATCACGACGTTTCGGAGGCAACACAAGCTTCCGTCTTCAGGTGGAACCGTCACAGCAAAATTACTGCAGCAAGTGAACTTCACTTAAAGGTTTACTGTATAAAGTGAACTTCACTTGATACAGTAATTTTGCTGTGACGGTTCCACCTGAAGACGGACGCTTGTGTTGCCTCCGAAACGTCATGATTTAATTTATTTTAATGTTTTACCTACGTGACTTTACCGCAAAAACCAAAGAGTCTTGAGCCTTGACTTGAACAGTGGCATAGAGTTGACAGCACTGGCGACTGGGAGGCTCCAGGAGGCAGCAGAGGAACAAGAGTGAGCTCCCACTCAGGGAAGTTTGACCGGTGTCTTTGATAAACAATCTTGGTTGCTGGAGCGGAGAATGCTTAAGAGGTAGAGTGATATGCGCTCATGGATGAGCTTAGAAGACTAGTGAGTGCGATCCTGAAGTTGATCCAGAATTTGATTAAGAGTCAGTGAAGGGATTGGAATCATGGGGTGACGTCGTCTTGTTTAAAGGTGCGACTGCAAAGTCCGGCAGTGGCATTTTGGATGATCCGGACTTGGTGATAAGGGATTTGGGGAGGCCGCAGAGAAGAGAGTTGCGCACATCAAGTTAGGATGCGATGAAGGAACGGATGAGGGTCTCGCTGCTGATTTACATGAGTTGCAACGCACATTTGCTCTCGTGCTGGTGGTGTGAGTAATGTTGTGGACATGTTGCAACCCTTCACCTTAGACGAACCCGGCGAGCGTGCCGCTCATGGCATGGCACTTCACCTTGGTGAATGGCTCGGCAGACCCTGTGCTCGCGTTCTGCAGGGGCTCCGTCGTCCACTTCATCCTAGTGGGTACCCGGGTCCTTATGCCTCCCGCCCAGGCCTGAGATCGCGGTTTCTCTTTTTCTTTGGCCTCGGTTGACTCAAAGAATGGAATGTTTTCCCACTTGAATCGATGCAACAGGCAATTCAGAAGCTGAGTCGGCAATCCATTTTGAGCATTATGTGTTATTACTGACCAATTTTGCCAAATGGAATGGTCCATTAAGCCTGATAAAAATAGTACTATAAATAGCTATTTTACAATACAAATGATTGATTCTATAGGTTTCTAAAATGTGTGAGTTTTTTCTTGGCGACTTGTCATTTTCTTTGTTGCCCATCATGTCTTTGCCTCTCTCTGTTTTATGTTTTTTTACATCTCTCCTTGCTCTTTCATTTTTTCTGACATGCTCTCTCTCTCCTGCAGGCCAGCTGCCGAGACTCTGACAACATCCACTTCAGCAAGCAGAGGGAGCTGCACCTGAATTATGAGCCCATCAACCTCACGGTGAGGGCAGCGCACGCATACACGTGGCGTTAACAAGTGGAGCACTTCCACAACAATGATGGATGAATAAGCTAGGGGATTGAATGGTCGCACACATTCTAGTGTTCATTTGTGATTCATATTGTTTTACATGAAATGGAAGGTATGGGGTTAGCACTAGTATACAAGCACGAACCTATAGATTTGCAGAGTATGAAAAAGGGTCATTGTGCAAAATAGTTGTATATTATATATTTTCCCATTATTGAGGTGGTAATCATTACAAATGTTTATGTTTTATGTAGATTTAATGTGGAATATGTTTCACGTAGATTTAATTTTGAATTAATTCTGTATTGTACAGAGGTTTGCTGGCAAATAGCGGGACTGTGCAACTCCCATCATACTTTGCATGCATGTCACGTGACCACCACATAGCATGCACGATACTCTCAGACCTATCTAAGGCACAAGCTCAAAAAAAGCTGACGATGTGGCCTTTATTTAAGCCACACTGAACAAGAGTAGAAAATGTGGCCATTCCAAAGGACAAGGCTATGAGGACATTGTACACGCAATTTGGTGGTCACATAGCATGCATGTCAAAAATGATGGGAGTCGCACCTTCCTGCTGTTGATGAACACATCTTTGTGTGTTGTTACATATATTTATATCCCGCCTGTACACTTCTTCCTGTTATGATGGATGTTCTCATTATTTACAGAAAGTACTGGATATGAATTGGTTTTATATTCGTTATGTTTGTTTAATAATTAGACATGATTGCAATGCAGAGGTCGCGAACGGGTTTTGATTCCTTTCCCGTACCCGGCCTCACCAGGGTCGTGTCAGGTACCCGATTGCGACCTCTGGGATGAAGCCATGTTGCAGGCGCGGTTCGGTTGATTCTAGGAACTTGAATTGTGAGAAGAGACAAGACGTTGGGAAATGAGTGACAAACGGTTACTCACCAGTGACTCACGTCCTACCCGTACCGTACCGGCCGCACCAGGGTCGCAAACGGGTACCCGTACCCGTACCCGGCCAGGTACGGGTAGCCGGGTATCGGGTAGGGTACGGGTATCGGGTATCCGGTTGCGACCTCTCTTGTAATGTGACCTCATCTAACTCCCTACACTTGAGATCCTGGTTTATTCACAAGTCACTGGATTCAAACCCGTGGCTCAGCCGTGGTGGTTCCACGGGTATTATAATGCTGCTGCCTGTGTCACCTGACCATCTGCAAGACGGCATTGTAAAAAAAAATTGTTTTAACAAGTGCTGCTGGTGTATGCACCCACCCTACAGTGGATGAACTCGCGCGTGCTGGCCTTACTGGACGACACGGAGACGTTGCACGTGGTGGAACGGGCGAACCAGGAGCAGCTGGAGGCTCTGGACATAGCTAGCCTCCAGCTCGTCTACAACTCCAGCCACTTCAAGTCGCTGGCCACAGGCGGCAACGTTAGCCAGGCCCTGGTAACCAGCCCACAGCTCTGACGAAATCATCATGTACACGATCGATGGACCTTTCGGGGCATTTATTGTATTAAATGTTGGGAATTTGTCATTAGTTTTGTATAAAACATCTTGAGCTTTGAGAAGATTTTTCTATTACATTTTTCTCCAACTAAATGAAAATAAGACTGAACTCCTCTTCGTCGGCTATCCCCAAAAATTGAAAAACTCGTTATTGATGGCCAGAACGTCTGCCCGAAGCAAGATATTAGTAATCTTGGGGTGATATTCTATCCTTTCTTCGAAGCTCATGTTCGTTAATAATGTGAAAACCTAGTTTTTATCACCTCAGAAATATTACTCAAGTGCGCAACTTCCTTACACCGGCTGATTCTGAGAGGCTGGTCCATGCACTTGTTCTCTTGCGAATCGGTTACTGCAATGCCTTGCTGATTGGTGTTATAAATGCGTTCCTTCGTAGACTACAAATTGTTCAGAAATGGGGCAGTTCGGGAGCTCCATTACGTGAGCACATTTCTCCAGTTCTATTACACTGGCTTCCGGTATTGAAACGAGTAAAGTTTAAGAACCTTCTACTAATTTTTGAAGCCTTGCATGGGCTGGCACCACCATATATTTATGAGTTAAATCATCCCTGTGCGTACCTCGATCCTGGCTGCGTTCCTGAGGTGAGCGGACATTTGCTTTGCCTGCACCACGGTTGTGGAATTCCCTATCCATTGGAAATTAGTTTATCCGATTATGTGGATACTTTTAAGTCTCGTCTTAAAACACATCTTCTTCAGTCGGTTTATTCTGTTTAGCTTCTCCGTCTCTCTTGACTTTTCGTTCTTCTTACAAGGCGCCTTGAGACATTCATGGAAGGCACCATACAAATGCATGTAAATTATTATTAAACACATGTACATATCATATGCATTTCATGCAGTTTTTACCTCAAATGATAATGGTTTAACCGTTTACCCTAAACTGTATCCTTTTTAAGGCATAGAAGCTCCATATTTGTTTAACTAAATAAGGTTAATTTGTAAGTCTGACACATTGTACAGTTTTGTATTATCGTGCACGCAATATTATTTGCGTCATTGAAACAATTACAAAATAAGTGAATGCTGATAAAGAATGTCTAGAGATTTGGTGGATCTCCAGCCACCCTCTTCTTGGAGTTTTTCAGATCATTCGATGTGAATACTTTGCTTTACAGGCACTTGTGGGAGAGAAGGCATGCTACCAATCCATCTGCAGCTTTGGAGGGCAAGTGCTTTACCTGGGAATAAAAGTAAGTTCTTCCTCTCAAAGTATGTTATACAGTTATGCAATTTTTTTTCCTTCCAAATTTCTGGTTAAGACTAAACAATATTCATGTCTACACGTGTTCTTTTCCCCCCCGCAGTCAGTTCATGTGATGTCGTTGCGAACTTGGCGAGAGGTGAGTCGGATGTATTTCACTGTATCATTTATGTCAGAGAGAGTGGTAGTACAGTCCTTTGCGCACTGCACTATGGACCCCGCAACCTGAGTTGTATTCCTGGCCATTATCGACATCGGTAGTGAGTGATATCTGAACCAGTCCTGGGCCCCACTTTTACCAAAGGCACACTAACCAGTGTGGTGAGGTCTGATGAAATAGTCCCTATGACCAACACAGTGTGAGGAGGCATTCATTCATTAGTGGGTTTATAAAGGACTGTCATGACTATTGTAGATTGCACATCACCCTAATCATCATCATTGAGTATGTTAGGATTCAATGATTAAGATGGATTATTTGGCTCATGATAAACAAATGGAATTTGGCATGTAAGAATAGATTATTTTCAAATCAGCACTTCATTGGTTGAGATGAATGTTGCAGCAACCATTAGGCTCTACATTCATCATGGTGGCAAAACATGATTGATTCTCTAATCAAATCAAGATGCAGAATTGGGACAATTGATATAATTCTGAGGGGATGAATTGTTATTAGCCCGATCAATATCATCATCATCATTCAACCACTACCACACTAATAACTGTTATCAACATATTTTTATTTGCCACGTTCACTGTCATATATTTCTTATGTTGATGTTCAAAGTGTTTTTTTTACATTTATTTTGGTTAATTGTATAAACGTTTTTTCAAATCCTGGAAATTAATGTTAAATCATTATGCCACTGTGTAGCATAATTAAACTAAATCCGTCACATCTATATCTGCACATGGGGGCAATCCAGTGTTTTGCAAACTGACTCCGGTGATGTGGAGCCCACCTTACAGTAGACAAGGTGTATATTATGAAATGTGCCAGATGGAGCATTGTGTATGTGCGCCTGTGTGTATGTGTGACTTTCCGCAGAGGGTGGACCTGCTTGTGCGGCAGGAGAGGTTTCCAGACGCCTTGAATCTGGCCTGGTCCTTCCACCAAGGCTCTGCAAAGGCCGTTCTGGGTGAGTGAGCGAGTGAGCGAGTGTGGAAATGTAATATATGAGCTTCACATTTGCTTCCCAGGACTGGAAAGTTAAATTGCATAGTACACGCAACAAGGCTGGAATATATTTACATTAAGATCACAATGATGATTTTAATTACTCAGTGGGTTGCTACTTCGTTTTGTAGTCCAAGAGCTCATCAAACTACTTCGGTTTAAAACAAGAAATGGAACACTTTCCTAGGCTAAAAGCATGACTAACGAAATCACATTTTATACGTTACAATACTGTATTCAGTATAGCAGTGGCTGATACCAGCTGGGTATCTTGTGTAACACTGTGGTCTGCTCTGTTCAGGTTTGCCAGTGAACATTGCCAAGAGAAAATCATTGGTTGCAGATAAGGTGAGCGGATTTAAATTTTGGTATACGTAAACTGTATTGTGCATGGTGTTTTGCAACGCATGTGTTCTGTCCATCCTTTCACTGTTAGAATTGCTGTTGTTGTAGAAGCTGACTTGTTTTATTCCCGGCTACAGATGACAGATATCCTCATGCAGTATGTGATGATCTCCATGAAAAAATGCCCTGAGCCAGGCAAGACACAAGCTCTGGAAAAACATTTCCAGGTACATTTCATCCTTCCCTATTGTTATTAGCTTAAATTACATTCGAATACCACTATCACATTGTGTACCACCTATGTAGTTTATTGAATGAAAATGCCATTTGATTGATTGTCCTTCAGATAAAATATTACTTCTTGCAGCATGGCAATAACTGCGTGCTGATCTTTCTTCCTCTGGATGTATACAAAGTGCTCTCTGGTACTTTTTATATTTTCTTCAAACAGCATCGCAGAATCACATTCAGCTAACTTTTCAAAGGAGGTACACTGTGTCCTCTGTACTGAGAATACAACCTCTGGGAGACAATAACCTTTCTCATGTGCACATTTGTATTTTGTTAGAACTAACTATGGAAATGAATACTAGAATACGTATTGCTGCTGGGAATGTTACTGCAGCATTGATTGAATTGTGTTTGCTCTGTTCTTTGCAGGAGGTGGTTCCTATGTGCATCGAATACTGCCTTCTGCTGGGCAAGACGTAAGTTTATGCACTGTTTACTGAATATGCATTTGCAAAGATCGTATTAAAAAGTGCCAACGTCATGGTTTTACTTAGATATTAATGCTGTTACTTCTATATCACTGTAAGATTTTGTCAACATTAGCATATTAGCATTTCACCTGATCTATGTAAAACATAAAAATGAATTTATATCATTGGAACCTCATTTGCCAGTAAAAAATAGAATTGTTTTTTTTTACCCTTCTATCTGGCAACAAAACTGACACCTTTTTTTTACAAGGAGTCATGTTTGCATAGACCACAATACCTGCAGTCATAATGCAAACAAAAAACATAACTCTGATAATGTGCACTGTCCTTGAAGTTGATTGGTCCACACCCGAGACAGTGCGCCTTTTGGCGTCATCTGGTCCAACCCATGTGAGACTAGGCTCTAAGGAAAGCTGTCTCGGATGTGGCCAATCAACTTCAAGGACAGTGCACATTATCAGAGTTATGTTTTTTAGTTTGCATTATGACTGCAGGTATTGTGGTCTATGCAAACATGACTCCTCGTAAAAAAGGTGTCAGTTTTGTTGCCAGATAGAAGGGTAAAAAAAAAATTTATCATGAATTTATATATTTACATGAACGTGATGCAGACGTTATTCCCTACTCTACACAATTATTGTTGGTTGGCGTAGCATGGTTGGCATGGGCCCTGCTGCAAGGAATGGTATGGAAACCCCCTGTCCAATTTCACACCTCTTCATAGCCTGGTACCTGGTCCCCCCCTGGCCTGTGTGCCCTGGTGCAGTTGCCCCGTATGCACATTGGACAGCTGTTCCACTGTTGGTTGTGCCCCTTTCACTTAATTGTAATTACTTAATTATAATTGCTTTGTATATTGCTTTAGAATTCCCCTTACATTTAGGTTCAGGACAGCGAAGGAGGAAAGACTCAAAATGTGTTCCCTTGAACCTTGCTTGCAGGGAATTGCTCTTCACCCAGATGTATGAGCAGCTTGGGGAGAGCTCAGTGGCGCGGGGCGTGTTCCTTGAGAGCCTGGAGCCCCACGTCTTGGGGGACCGTCTCACCAGCATCACCCCGCAGGCCATGCGCGACCTCATCTTGCATTACCAGGGCCAGGCACGCATGGCCACGGTGGAGGCGTGCATCCTCCACATGGACATCACCAGCCTCGACCTCCAGCAGGTACAGCTATGACTTAATCTGTGGCTATATACGCTTAGGTTTTTTTCGGTAAAGTCACGTAGGTAAAAATAAATATAAAAATAAAAATAATAGAAATAATAATAGAAATAAAATGATAAATCACGACGTTTCGGAGGCAACACAAGTCTCCGTCATCAGGTGGGACCGTCACAGCTAGATTTACTGTATCAAGTGAGGCAAAAATTCCAAGATACAAGTTCTTAAATACAAGTTAAGGGGGGGAGGAGAATCCTTGCAGTCACGAAAGCTTCAAATCTAGAATTAATCCGTGGCTGTTGGCACTGTCAGGATTGGTCTGTAGTAATTGGGAGTCCATCCTCATGAATAGAGGTTCTCAATACTGACCTTCATTATTAATAGCAAGGGCTCAACCAATTAACTACATTCACATACTCATGTTAACCATTAAAGAATACCATTCTGCCTTGGCCTTCATAGATTATATCTATTTATCGTTTGTTTACCCATTGACATTGGCAGTATTAAACTCCCACCAACAACAACTGTGCTGATATTCACGTTCATACATTTGTAGGGGTGTTAAAGAGAGGGCCCGTTATGCATGGCAGCCTATGGAAAACAAACACAGTGGGCGGGGCTACGTAAGTGCACGAGGAGGTGCCCTCTACGACGTCCGAGCCAGACACCCTGGGGGGGGGGCTGGTTCGAACGTTATGATCCCCCGGGGCCCCACCCCTCAGGGAGGGGTTGGGTATAAAAGGGGATGTTCAAAGGGCTCGAGTCAGTTATGTTTAAGCTAAGGGAAGAAGACTGAAGACGTCTTAGATAGAGCTCTGGACTCCCCTAGTTCGATGTCCTTTTCAGGGCCGGACAGGACTGAGCCAGCGGCGTGGTCCCGAAAGCCAGAGCCGGTGCTCTTGTAAGAGCTGGTCTGGAACTCCGGGTACCGGGCCCGACTTACCAGTGTCGGGCCAGTTAGCCTCCCCTAGCCCATTAGTGGAGGATTCGGGGCTAGGACAGAGTTAGCTAGGGGTGTATCCCGAGTTATACGGGTGAGGGGGCCGATACCCCCTCGAGTGTGTATATGCCCACTGTCGTATTGTGAAATAAATATACGTGTGCCTCAACCTCGGCGTCAAGTGTCCTCACCGGTACTTCACATTTATGAACTTTATATGCAAGTGAAACCACATTGAAATTAATTCAAAATGGAGAATATACATAGGTCTTGTTTGTCAGATTCGTTTTTAGACTTCACCAGTCTTAGTTTGTTTTATTTTTCTGAAGGTGATTAACCTTTGCTGGTCTCATGGCCTGTACGATGCTGTAATCTACATCTACAACACGGGAATGAATGATTACGTCACGCCCATCAAGGTATGTGTGTGACATCTTTAATGCTTCATTCGTGAAAATATAATTTCATTGTTATGTTAAGATATGCTATATTTGTAGTCTTAATTGAACGTGATGCAGAAATGATTCCCTGCGTCATGTCTTACTAGTTTCATGCCAGAACTATCCTGCATATTATACTAGTACCAGTGTAGAGTGTTTTTGAAAAATGTTATGGCGTCACTGGCAATTTTGATTTGACAAAATTATTTTGACTTGGGAAAGTGCCTGTAAATGGGACCTATATCAATAAAAAAATTTAAAGTGCAGTTATCCAGCATAATTAGTGTATGTTTCAGATATTTTTGACAATGATATCGTCATTTGTTTTTAATAGGAGATCTTAAAGGTCCTACAGACTGCACTGAGCACTGGTCGTCAGCTGCCTGGTATGTTATATTATTGCGTGGCGCATTTACATTAGAATATCGTATTTCAGTTTCACGTCAATATTATAGGTTTCTTAGTATGAGCCTTTTTGGTATGTTTTGCGAAGATTCTCAATGTACTATATTATCAGGGTGTATATAACATGGTATATACCGATGTACAGTAATACCTCGGTGAATGAATCCTCCAGGAACGAAGCTCCTTTATAACAAAGTCGGCCGTGGAGGGGTCCCGTCGCCTTCCTATTTTTGAAAAAACATGAATTTTTTTTTCAGAAATTATGCAAATCCGTTCATTTTATTATGTTTTATTTTTATTATTTTATTATTTAACTTCTACGTGACTTTACCGAAAGAACCAAGAAGATGAATCCCTGCAGTCACGAAAGCTTTAAATCGAAACCATTCAAAAGAGTCAAGTTTTAAGCGCTGCGCAGGTCCTGTAAACACGACAAAGTTGGGTTTCATTCATGAGCATTCTCAGCAGCCAATCGGCAAAGGGCTTCTTCCTGAGTCTCCCTCACTCGGCACAATCAGCGGCACGCTTCGCCAGTCTTTCCTTTCCCGCCCACCATTGCTCGAGCTCCTCGTGTTGGTAAAAAAGTTCTTTAATTTTTTGCAGTGATGAAGTGATTTTAATATCCCCATTGTATCATCCAAACGCCCAGCTAGTGCTAGTGGACTAGAAATGCAGCGTAAATCTCTTGCGAAACAAAAATGCAGATCGTAAGAATAATGAGGGTGGAGACGGGAGAGATGAAAAGTGAAGTGGTGGGTTTGTTAGGGTTATTGCAATCCACCTTAAAGACCATTTTAAACCAAGCAGACAAAGTGAAGGCTACTGTGCAGCAACGTTTTTCCTATTGTGTACCCCCTTCTCTGAAGTCCTGGAATGCATCCCTATGCCTCCCATCTTATATCTAACTTTGGTAACGAAGTTTCTGATAACGAAGTGACTTCATGGAACGCATCTACTTTGTTAACCGAGGTAACACTGTCGAGTGTGAGTTGCAACAGCTACGCTTAAAGTGTGCACAGAATGTGCCAAAATACATATCGTAAGGGCGTCAGACAAGGAGACACACTTTCACCAAAATTATTAAAAGCGCGAATATTTTCTGACTGCTTAATGAATACACTGTATTATCGAGCATAGCTTATGATAATGATATGAACCTTATGGCGGTACCCCGATGTACCATAGTACCCCGGCTCTCACATAATATCTGTGATGCAGTCATTTTTAGTCTTTTGATGGTTGGCGATGCGACAATCGACTCATCTCGGCGAGCTGTACACGGTGCTCTATTCAGAGTTGAATTTTTCGATAACGGATTTTTTATGCTAATGTTTGGCGTTTCAACATCACGGAGTAGCACTGATTTCGGATTGATTGGTGCCCCAGTCGCGGAGTTAAGTACACCCCTGGAAAAAATTGTGTCCCAGAAATAAAATATTTAATTGGCTCGGCCATTTTGTATTATTTTGTACCCTGGGGTACCGCCATAAGGATCATATGCATGTTAAATCTGATTAATCTCACAACCATTGTTGCTTAGGTGACAAGGTGACTGCAGGCAATAAGCTCCTGGTCTACTTAAGGTGAGCCGACACACGTTTTATTGTGCAATTCTACACAATCATGCCGATTAAAACCAGTGATATTATTCAGAGTCATGTAGGACACCATCTAAGACATCTTAATACAAATAAATAAGGTATCTACAATGCATGAACTCTACTGTGTGCTTATGGTTACACCCTAAATAAGTATATCTAAGCAAAGACACTGCTCTACCATCTTCATTGTGCAGCTGCTGCCTGGTTGGCAGAGCTTACCCAATGGGTGACATTCCCAAGAACCTGGCACCCACCGTCAAAAAGCAGGTGAGATCAGAAATGTAAATGAGATGTAAATGTGCATGGCGTTAAAGGACTTTGGCAATACACGTCACTAGTGGCAGTCAATTAATTGAATGCATTCGAGACTATAACGATCGTGGAGATGGAGCCATGAAATGAGTTTGTGTACACGTGCTAGGTGGATTATTACTTTGCAAGTACGTTAGAAATAGCTGAAGCTTGGGGATGCCTTTACCCAGCAGTGGTTTGACTGGCTGATGATGTAAATGTAAATATGAGGTGTAACTGAGATAACAAATGCTCTGTCGTCATTGGAGGCACGCCTGGCTATAGCACTTCAACACTCACTCAGGCCTTGAGCCTCTGGTCGACCGGGACACTACGTGTGACCGGTTGTTGTAGATCACGAATTTCACCCATGCCAGTCACATGTGTTAGTATTATTATTCTTATTATCAGAAATGGAAATTAAATGTCCTAATGACAAATGAATGCAGACCAGCTCATTGTTCTGCACCTTTAACGAGGGATGTATAAAAGAAGAAAATACTGCGATAAGGTGAAGGCAGCAATGTGCATTCAAATCGGGTATTGTGCAGTCAATGGCTAAGAATGTTGTAAATGTCAAAGCTTTGTTAGTATTTGTCCATATTAGATCTTTGATGTGTTGATGCGCAGTGGATAAGCGTCAATGTCCATTGAATTTTTGGAGTTCACAGTAATTAACTACGTAGTTATTCAGGTTGGGGTTTTTCAAATGGATATTCAGTTTTTTCTTGCTGTGGTTGTCCCACCTGATGACGATTGCTTGTGTTGTGATCGAAACGTCGTGATCTATTATTTTTATACCTATGTGACTTTACCGAAAGAACCAAAGAGTATGGATATTCAGTATCAGAGACTGATAGCTGTACTGTCGAATAACAACAGAGCAGCCTTTACAGAACAGTCTCGGTTCGATGTTGAGTCTGCTGACTGGTGGAGGGCATGTGGCCAGGTGTTTGAGTTTGTGATCAAGCTGCACTCGGATGAGGCGGAGGTGCAGGAGGAGGTCTATCCGTGCGTCCGCACGCTGCTGCACTTTGACACACGGGAGTTCCTCAATGTGCTCACCCTGGTGAGTGGCTAGGCAATGCCTACCGACCTGTGGCGAGAACCCCGTAATTATCTGCTGTCTGTGGAGTTGCTATACAGTAATAGTATGCTATGATTTACAATAACTTTTTAATTTTTAAAGTGGCTTCATGTGACAGCATCCCTGTGTGCTGTACCAGTAGGATGTGCAGGGAGTGGGAATGGGTAGAAGATGAGGTACCGAAAGGGCAGAAATATACATTTATCTCTTCCCCCAAATAATTTAAAATTATGTTAAGATTCTGGGCTTGTTATTCGATTTAAGAATTTGCTCTTTTGTATTTGGTTTTGACCACATCTTTTGTATTTTCTTCCGCTTTGTAGAGTTTTGTTTGTTGCATTATCTAAATGTAACACAGTACATTGAATGTCTTCTTCTAAGCGTGAATGCCCATCATTGCATAGGATCAGCTACCCATATTTCCTTTCCCGATGTGGTTTTATTCTGTGCTCCTAGAGTCACGTCCACTGCTGTCATATCTCAACCACATATTTCCATATCCCCCCCCCCCTCCCCGTCTGCACTGGCATCTGAAACACGTGTGACAGCTGCCCTGCAGCCTCCTGCATAGACATGTACCTGGGAGATGAAACAATAGTATGGCAAGGCACCAACACTTGATGAGAGACAGTTGGAGGTAGATGATCAGAGGCTACAGCCTCTCCAAGAGAGTTAACCTATGACATCAACACCTACACTAATGGTCTGCTTAGCCTGATATCCATATTAAACACATTTTTTTTATTTTACCAGGAATGGCCCACTGAGTTATATAGCTCTTATATGGTGGCAGTCGCCTTTAATCCAGCACTTTGGACGTAGCTTTGATAATCAAGCGGGGCCATCAGTACGACATGGCCAGCAGTACAGCAATTAGGGTGGTGATCTATTTGTATAAATGTTTGTGTTATCTCATCATATTCCCTCCAGTTCTCACCACTCTTTAAAGAAGTGGCTAAACATCCAACCAATAAATATGGGATTGATAAGGGAATGTTACCAAGTAGCGCTACTGCTGCTATGCATTCTGTATGTTGAAATGGTTCTTGATTTGGTTCCCACAGACGTTTGAAGACTTCAGAAATGACAAGCAGGTGGTGGAGTACCAGCAGCGCATTGTGGATGTCTTGTTACAGGTGGATACCTTCGTACAGACACAAACACCAATCTTCATCTGAATTCAGCTCAGCTACACTAAGCAAATGACCAAATTTACAATCATTCACTTGACCGGACAATCATTCACTTCTGCCCATAGGAAGATAACGCATGGAAGAATAATAATTTCGACTTGTAATGTGTCACATAGTATTCTCTAACTCTCAAAGACAGCGAGCATGAGGAACTAGACGAGTGGGAAGGGCAGCCAGGTAGTGAGCCAGTACCACATTCTCCCCCGCAAGCTCTGCGGTTCCCTATATATGAAGGTGTTATTGTCCAATTCAGTATGTACATGTGGGAGGAAACCGGAGCACCCGGAGAAAACCCACTCATGCGAAGAGACAATACTCTATCTCATACGAAGAGAACAGGCGGAGTCCACATTTGCTGTACCACCTTCTGCCATATCAGGGTATGGTACCTCAATGCCCATGGGAAGGCAGTTTCGCGACGTTTATGCGATCCATCAACCCTCCCCTCCAGAGTGTTGGATTACAGGCGTGCGTGTCCACTGCCCTGCTAACTAATTCAAAGAGAAGCTGGTAGCAGCTCTAACTTACTGGGACACGAGCAATCAGACCCCGTTTGGCAGTAATGTTAAGATAAGGAAAACCTTCAGCAGTGACTATGTGTAGATTAACAAGTGTTGTATGTAGTTAACATTCGTACTGGGGAGATAAAGATAGCTCGGCATGGCTTTGGCCAAACTACCCCTCAAACGGCGGTCTGGTCCGAAGAGATGCTAATTCACATCAATTGCCAAACAGTCGGTACATATAGGTGATTGATGTTTTTGCGAGTAGGTATGTGTTTGCTTTTGTGTGTGTGTGGCACAAGCGCCGTGTGAAGTCACCGCCACTTAGTGGTGAATGGCGGTTGTTGTGGATGTATTTTCCACCCGTGTGTGCATGCGCATGCATTTGTGGATTTCTATGTGTGTGTGTGTGTACGCGTGGGTTCTCAGGTGATGGTGGAAGGGAAAGGCTTTTCCCCATCACAGGTAGGGTCCCTCTTCACCTTCCTGGCGCGGCAGCTGGCAAAACCAGAGAACACGCTGTTCGTCAACCGCCACCTCTTTGACCAGGCAAGCGTGAGCCTTCAGTAACCCCGGCATAGGAGGCTTGTGTTGATACACACTAATTTCCTATTTTTAGTCACCGTGAAATCGTGAGAAGCAGAGAGATATGAGAAAAGAGCACTTGTCAAAAAATGCATTGACTGACAGGGAGAACACAACTAGAGCTTTTGTAGAAAATAAATTCACTAGCATTCTCAATTTGATGTCAAAAGGTATGGGTGAGGGTTAAAATGCTGTGCATACCGAAAAATTGCAAATGTATGCGAAGCTCACACAGAATGTATATCATATTAGACATTATAATTACCGTATTCTCCGTATTATAAGATGCTCCGGAAAGTGAGATGCACTACAAACCTGTGGCCGGTGTAAATACAGTATACTAATTTGGTAATACACGCCCACACACCTACCGGATTATAAGACATCCTCCCAAATCTTTGCTCTAAAATACAGGGACAAAGAGTGTGTTTTATTATCTGGAGAATACGGTAAGGCATAAAGGTGAGGAAACAAAGAATACTCTGGTATTTCACAGGCAACAGCAACACTTATCAAAACAATTATACACATATCCCATCTTTTTCCATATTTGATCATACAATTCCCAATGGATTGTCATTTTAAACAATAAATGTAAGATAGTCTAGCAGCGGTCGACCCATGCTGTGTATCCTCGTGTTACCCTGCAGCCTGTGACCTCTCATCCCCATCCCCCAAACCACACTTACTCGGGGCGCAGGTGCTGGAGTTCCTGTGCGGCGCGGACGATGACTCACGGCACGCTGAGCGCCAACAGGCCCTGCTGGAGCTGCTGCAGGCAGGGGGCACGGTCCACTTCGATGAGAGCAAGCTGCTGGCACTGGCAGGAGAAAGCCAAATTGTGAGCGTGCAGCACAAACGTTGCATTTACGTCGCTGCGCTTGCATTTACTTTGTCAGCTTTAACACTGGTGCCTATTTTCAGAGCAGAGCTCTTGCCATTAAACCACCAGAAACTTATAACCGCCAGCTGAATGACACGGCCTGCCGAGGAATGATGCCACACACAGGGCTTCCTCACATGTTTCATTCAATTAGTATCCTACCTGTGTGTAGATGTCTGCATGGCTTTATAATTGATGCTCTTTCTCTATGCACTGGCTATCAATGTTGTGTTTAAGTGGCACACATCTGTCGTTTTTTCCCCCAAAACTCTCAGCGGTTATTATAAGGATTTACTGTTTCAAAATATATTCAAATGTGTATCCATGGTACTTAACATGTTGTCATATTCATAATAAAATGATACAAACTATGTAGAGCAGTAATTTGAAGTATACAGTTTTGTATTGTTTTATCAAGACCAGAATGTAAAGTGTTTGCTGCTGATGTGTATTCATTGCTTAGATGAATTGGAAATCATTTTAATGTTTCCTCGCGTAACGTGAGCTACTGCGAGCATTTAAAGCGTGCTCATCCTTTGTTCGTGTCTATGCACAGCTACCTCGTGTGCGAGTTCATGTTTGAGAAGAAACAGATGTACGACCAAATCGTGATGTGCTACCTGAAGGATGAGGCCCGGAGGGTTCGTTACGGTTGCTAACACCAACACACGTTTGCTTGTACAGCTGAGGGTTGCGTAACTTTCCATGGGAAGACATGTAGCAAAACACACCTTTCCGAAACAAATTTCCACCCAAGCCTGTACATCAATTTCAAGTTAATTTATTAGGTATAGCCCTGTGAGCCATTCGGCTCTTGAATCGGGTGCAACCGTAACAAACAAAAACATGAACAAAAAACATCTTAAAGTGAATATGTGACTAAGTGCAAACATTGAAATATGCATACATTTGTAGAGGAGTAGAGGAGAGTGGTGGCGTCGTGTGCGCTGTCCGGTGCGGTGACCTCACGAGACGTGGGGTCGCACGCACTGGGCAGTGCATGTGACGTCACCCCTCCTAGGGTATTTAAGGGAGACCTCGTAACGTAAGCGGGGTCACTGGAGGAACGGGGATAGTGGAAGGGGTAAAGAGGGAACCAGGGATAGTGATAAGTGTTAATAAACCCTGGCGGAAGCCCCTAACTCAACCTCCGTCTCCGAGTACCTCCGTTTCATACCCAACACATTTATATGCCCCAAATATCAGTTTGTTGTATTCCGCACAATGCAGTCTTATTGTTAGATCTTGTATAGCAGATGAGGTGCATGTCTCTTTTGTGCCTATCATCCAAACTATATATTTTAAATGCCATCTGCTTCTAACATTGCAGTTAATTGACTTTTGGAAAATGTTTTTTACGATAGTTTTAGAGGCAAGATATATATTTCGGGGTTATTTTAAATGTGTAGAAATATCCATGTATATCAATGAATTCAGACATTCTGGAAGATCAACATCCTGATAAAGAGGAGATAACTCGGTTTTCTTTTTTTTCTGTACGAGGATCTAACTCAGAATGTTGTGTGTCCTCGCTGCAGGAGGACGTTTTTAACTTTGTCCACAACATCCTGTCCATTCCGGGCTACAGTGAGCAAGAGAAAGCTCTCGTACATCAGAAGGTTATGGCGAATATACAGGTGACCTCGCTTAACAAGTGCACCCTTCTCACCAGGAGAATAATGCTCACAATACCTCAGCCACTATTCCATAGCACAGTTTCGCTAATTGTGCTACCGCTGCTTGTATTGCAGCTGCTAACACTTCTAATAAATCTGTTGACTGACGATGCACATACTAATGTTATAGTGACTGCTTCCGTTACTGCTGTTACAGCTAATACTACATCTATTAAGCTCACATTGCTTCTATTTTACACCTGATATATTTATTTGTTGGTTATATTTGTATGACCTGGCACCACCGATGGAAATAACTATCGCCATACAGAGACGTTGCACCCGCAGGCTTCACTCCCACCTGCACCTATAAATGAAATAAATATAAAATGTGAAATCTCTCCGCACGGTCTGTATTGCCACCAAGAATATGATGCCAAAAAGTGATTACATTGTGGTGCCTAAATCTGTACGTTTGTAATTCATGAATGTCCTGGGCGCCCGCTGAACAGGAGCTGGTGTCCATCAGCCCACAAAAGACAGCCGACCTGGTGATCTCAGATCTCTCCGAAAGCCTCATTGGCATCTTGGCTCTTCTAGAAGTAAGTGGTGTCAAACACATCATTATACATGCGCACAAGCATGCAGGAGCCTTCGTTTACACACTCCTGACCTCAACCCATAAATTCTCTCTATATGCAATTTCCTCCAATAGCACTTGACTGATACTATTTATGCTAAACGTGCAATTTGCATTTTGTTACATGTGTAATCTAATGATAAAAAAAAAAACACAAGCAAATAGACACACAGTGGCAATTATTGTAGGTATAATAATATATTTATGTAATTTCAGGGCCATCCTCGCTTGCTGTTTGGATTTTTACAGTGCATTCTAGAAACAGGGTGAGTTATTGAACTGCACATTGCATTTTTTGCTAACATCGCTGATATATTATTTGATATATGTGTGTTGAATTGCAATATGTACACTTGCAGAAAAACTGCAAGCGAATACAAACTTAAAGTGAGAGTTTGACATGAATGGTAATTGTTTAATATTAGTTAAATTAGTTTTCTGTACTGAAAATTCAACACACAGCACTTATATGTAAATATGACTTACTATTGTGTTTTTACATGTGTCTGTGTGTTTGCGTGCGTGCGTTGGATTGTGTACATGGTAGGGAGACCTCTCCGCTTAGCCGAGATGCCCTATCTGCCAGCTCGGACGTGAATGAGCGCTACATAGACCTGCTGTGCCAATTCAGTCCTGAGAAGGTCCTCCCTTTTCTGAGAACTTCTGAGCAGTACCGCATCGACCAAGCCATCAAGGTAAGGCCATCTTTGCTCTGATAATATTAAGAACAGTATGAATTCTTCAGTACTCCTAAGAAATGTACACCCTGAACACATCCCTTTCTGATTGATGTTTGGGTCTCTAAAGGCTTATGTGTATTGCTGTGTTGAGCTAAAACAAATCTCTTGAGTCTCAGTATGAAGATAGCATTGATCAAGATAATCATGCATTTTGAATAATGAAGAATGCCACTGTGCCATATGTTGCCATGTGTTTGTGGGAATGTGATAGCTTGTGGAGGAACATGGGGTGAGCAATGCCTTGGCTTACCTCCTGGAGAAGAGCAATGATGTCCAAAGAGCATTCTCCATCATGCTGCAGGTAAGCAAGTCACTCACATGCGCATCCGATCCCTTCCCCTGTCTTGCCACCACTTAAGATGTATTTGTTTAGAAAGTGTTTTTTTCATTATGGACATTTTACCATGCAATAATTGTGTACTGGATGCGCATTGGGCTATGTTCCATAATTCCTCAATATCTAATCTGTGCTCACTGGTGAATTGGATAAGAATGATTATGTTCATCCGTTGTCATTGATTAGGGTGTAAAGAAAGCCTGTAATATAATAACATTCCAGTATTGATGTTGGATTGTAATTGTAATAATTTTTGTAATATATCCTAGTTTTATTCACGAGTGAGCATTCCCCTGACTAATTGATTGAGATTTAAAACTATTGTTTTGTTTTCTTGGTTCTTTCGGTAAAGTCACGTAGAAGGGAAATAATAAAATAATAAAAATAAAAATAATAAAATAATTCTCACGACGTTTCGGCCACAACGCAAGCAGCCGTGACTTTACCGAAAGAACCAAGAAGATGAATCCCTGCAGTCACGAAAGCTTTAAATCGAAATATTGTTTTGTTATTGCAGATTTTGAAGGAAAAGCTTGATGTTCTTATGCAAAGCTTGGGTACAGCAAGCAATCAGAAAGGTATGCGTTTCTTTACAACATCAAATATTCATACACAGATAAAAATGTTCAGTGTGACTATACTCTTAGGTTTTTTCGGTAAAGTCACTCAGGTAAAAAATTACAATTAAAATTAATAAAAGTAAAATATAAAAAAAAAAAAATTAATAAAAGTTAAATATTTTACTTTTATTAATTTAAATTTTTTTTTTTACCTACATGACTTTACCGAAAAAACCTAAGAGTATGAATCCTTGCAGTCACGAAAGCTTCAAATCTAGAATTCAGTGTAACTACTTTTGTGGTATATCAACATCTAAGGTTGGTTACTAAATTGAAAATGGAGTAATGTATGAAGTGACATTTAAATTATAGCTATAAATGAGTATTTAAATGAAACTATGAATCAGTGTAAGTGCACTGTGTCATGGGGGTAACACATGAATGACTTTGTCTGATGAAACCATTACTGCTATTGGCATTCTTGTAAAAGGTTGTGACCTCCACTTTGACTGAAAGAATGCATTCATTTGCATCCAAAATATATTTGAGTGCATATCAGCAGTGTATATGATAAGAAATAGGGTAGGTGTTTTTATAGAGGCGACCTAATCACATTTTAATCACACCATTTTTTTTTCTAGCCATCCCCCACCACCAAATTCTATCCTGATTGCACTGTGCGTGTCATGTATTAAGACAAAGTTTATTTTGATTTATTGCAAAAGCAGTGTTTACCCTTTGTGTTATAGAACGGCCCATGGAAGCAGTTATCACAGAGTTACCTCTGAGAATCATACAAGTGACCTCTGCTAGACACAATAGGGGGCAGTACATTTGCTCCCACCCTGCGATAAAGAGTACTATTCATTGCATGATTGTCCAGAGCTTAAAATGTCGCAAAAATTAAGTGCAGAACCAAATAAATGTAATGGTTTTGCAATGTGCAGCCGTTGATTGGGCTGAGACCATGAACGCACATACTTAAATCACAGGCGGCTGCCTCGATTCTAACCCATGATCTCTGTGGTGCCAGCTCAGCCCACTGACCTCTGACCCACTCAGTCACCTCTCAATCACACTTGTTCCTTTAATATTTAAGAATTGGAGTTGTAATGGGAATAAGAAGGGTTCTGTCTCGTGCTTAGTTGGGTACCTTCTCTGTGAGTGCAGCAGTGGACCAGCGCCTCCTTGAAGGGGTACAGACAGCACTGGAGGACGTCACCCAACTGTGTCAGCGCAACTCAGGGCACCTGGGCGCGGAGGAAAGGGAGGTGTGTGCTGCTGGCAACCGCAGATATGCCTGCACTCTTTCTAAATCAGTCCTCGAACCTTGTACAGAATGTGTATGCTGTGTGTGTGCATACTTGTGGATACGCTATGTATTTAACTTTAAATGTAATATTTTTTACATTTCTGATTTTAAAAACTAATGACATTTTTAATCTACTGGCCTTTCTTCAGTCTCCCATAAAAAAATGTATACTTTAACTTATGCTTGATGTTCGCAGGGGCTTTGGTTTCCCCTTCTGGAGGTGATGATGTCACCGCAGAGGGAAATTAAAAAGATGACGTCGTCTGTCATTGCCGAAGGTGAATGTTGCAGAAAACCCGATTATTGACATAATTTGCATTTTATTTACATGGCAACAAGTTGAACCTAGATTGTTGGACTTGCAGTTCTGTACACTGATAACATATCTCCATCTGAGTGCCACTGCACACCAACAAAAGCACAGACATAACATGTGCAGGAGTAGAGGTGTCCACACCAGTTTGTACACCAGTGTTTCCCCCACTACTTGTGCTATAGAACTGAAGAACCTCACCAAGCAGTTACTGAACAGCATGACGGGGTTCCTGACCTTGCCCGCGATCCTGCAGAGGATCATCCAGGTGTGATACCTACTTCTGTCTCCACATGCTTTAGGCTCACAATTGAAAGGCATCTTTTTACTGTAAAACATTTGGGTCTCTCTATGGGCCATTTAAGATATATTTATGTCAAAGCTACAGTTGAACTATATATGTGACCAATTATCATGTGACCTGATGTTTCTTGATTGCTGTAGGACCCGATTTACGGCTCTGGCCGATTTGGAGAGATCAAGGAGCTGGTGCTTGGGATGTTGGACACATTCAGCTACGAGCAGGTGCAAGGGACCCCAAACTTATTGAATGAGAATATAACCCATCCCTCCAAAGTACACTCGATTTGCTCATTTGGTGTTGTCGGACTTTAGGATTAACCCCAACAAGGGGATGTTTTTGTATGTTACTCATTCGTCTCATTTGTTGTCTATTCATTTGAGGGTTGGCGTGTACCACCTCTATCCACTTCTCTCTCACTTCCCCAGCCTCGCTGGATTATGACGTATTGTATGAAGGCAATATCACATACAATTTCTTCAATATAGGTCCTATTAAAGGCAAATAATACCCTTGCACCACAGTTCAATGCTTTGTGCCGCATCTTGCCATGGTGTTTGACTGGCAGACACTTCTGGAGACGACTACAGGGTTGCTCAACCAGGACCTGCACTGGTCGCTGTCACAACTCCGCAAGGCCGTGTGCCGTGGCCTGCACCCACGGCAAGATGCCTGCGGGGTGTGCACCCAGCACTATGGCCGCCGGCAGAGCCCTGGTCAGCGCATCATCATCTTTGGGTGTGTATTGCCCCTTGCTAAGGGTTATTTCACTCTTAAGGTGACATGGCAATGATTTAGTTTGCGTGTTCATGGTGAGGCGCAACTGCGCATCATGAAAATACGGAGCGTGCGTGTGTGGGTGAGGGAGACTCCCTGCCTTTCGTAGTTAATTTTTGTGCAGTTTAATTGTTAAATGCAATTTTCTTTTGACAGTTATATTTTTTATAGGCACTAGTTTCCTTGAACATTCAGTACCAGCAGCAAATGTTCAGCTGTATTTTGGATGGAGAGCAGCTTTGATGTATTCATGTACTGGACATCTGCGAAGAAGAGCTTCATAGCTCATCGGATTTCTCTGGGGTTTTTTTTCCATGGCCGGTTCAGTTGTGGACACGTCTACCACGAGGACTGCTTGCGAGGCACTGGTTGCCACAATGCCGTTGAGGGCCAGAGCAACTGGAGTTGCTACCTGTGCCATGCAAGCAACCGGGATGGAGGAGTGATCGCAAACCAGGCGCACGCACGTACCACCTCTCTCGCGCAGGTCAGTCCATGGATTTGTATTGTCGAGATCTCCCCCACACTGTATGGTCTTACGCCAAAAGATGAACAGGTGCTTGTGTTCGCCTTTTGGCATTCTTTGGTTTAACACTGTCGAGACAATGCCATAAAGCAGGCGGTCTCTGGTGTAGGCCAATCACACGTTAAATCATGTTTGTAATGCATGTTTTACCACGATCATGTTTGGTCAATGCAGATTTGATGCCTTGCAATAGGTGTCTACTTGGTGTTTTGAACATCTTAACACCTGTATTCTTACCAGAAAGGGTACAGCCTATTCATTTTCTCCTCATTTTTTCATCATTTTTTCATCATTTTGTCCATAGATATGTGTGAACTGTTTTCGTATAATTAGTTTGCAGTACTTTTTGTCAAATGAGGAATTTTGAGTAGAGATGGGATTTCAATTTCTAAACCCATGCAATATATTGCTTTAGTGGCAATTGCTGTAACCAACAAGACTTTCAAAATATCCTCGTAAAATTATGTATGCATGCGTTACAATATATTTATTGAGAACTATAAAATATAAAATGTGCATATTAATGTTAATAGCAGATCACTTTAAGTAGAACATTTTTTTACAGCGTATTATACGGTGATGTTTTATTGCACACTTAAATGTGTCATTGCAGATAAGAGTTGCATCTGCAAAAGAGGAGAAAAAAGCCACAACAAAGGGAAGCAAAAAGGTCAGCTTTTGTCAAAAAATGTAATGTGTTTTGTCATTAATAATTGTCAGCTTTTTGAACAAATCTTTATAAAAGACTGTAGTCACATGCAATTGTACATCCAATTTCAGCTTTTTTAATAACTATAAATGGATGTTTACCATCATAGCATTATGATAATTATATTTCCCACATTTCACATTTAGCCATGTTATTCACATTGCATTGCATGCATCCACCCATCCATCAATTGATGGACATAAATTAGCACTATAGAGTGGAATGAGAACTTGAGTTTTAATGTCTTCTGGTATAAGCCAATACAATATGTAAAGTGGTCTTTCATTAATCTAGTAATGCTTTTAGAATGGTTGATGAGGGTTACGTTTTTATTTTAAGGTGCCTGAAGTGGTCATTGATCCTGAGCAGTTCAAATGTTTTGACGAGCTACAGAAGATTAACAAGGGGCGTTCTCGGGTGAGTCTTCTCATGTGTGTGTGTTTGCAAACATATTTCTGAGGGTTTTCCATGTGGGAGGCAACGGCAACCAGAGAAAATCCATGCATTCGAGGGAATACTGTACCACTGAAGGTTCTGTATATATGAATTCTAGCATATGTTTTTGTATTGCCATCTCCTAATCGTGTCAGCCCAGCAGTGTTTGGAATTTCACATCTGTATGATCCACCAAACTTTGCCTCAAACATTCTAGATTACAAGGGTGTACCACTGTGTTTGGCAGTGAATGATGAGCAAGGAAACGTTGATTTTTCGGAAGTTCATGCACAATTTAAGAATTAAAATGCCATAGTCTGTAGCCAGACATTTAGAAGACAGATGCACACATTTAGAATAGTATTTTAAGAAATGGTTTCTGTCTCCAATGTGCAGATCGCCATCTTGGCCGAGTTGTCCAAGAGCCACTCGGACTCAGAAGGTGCATCGTACCGTCCCCTCTCCATGGTGTCGTCTCCAGTTGGCCATGAGAGTGTCTTTCAGAACGAACATTTTCAGTTGCGGTTGGATGCACCCCCACCAAAGGACTGAGTCAGGTGATCTCCAGATTTAGCATTTTGCACTTCGTTGTTTTCACAGTTACTTACCAGGTTAAACTAAACAATTTTTTTTATTTTACCAGGTAAGGCCCACTGAGCTAGATAGCTATTTTTCAGAAGTGACCTGGCCACAAATGATAGCCCAACGAAGTGGCTTATGTGGAAATGTATCGCAGCCAAACGCATGTTTCTAAATGTGGAGGAAAAAAACGGAGGGTCTGAAGAAAATTCCACGCAACCACGGGGAGAACATGCAAACTCCGAATATACAGGTGTTAGGTTTGGGATAGAATCCGCGACTTCCTGTATACCAGGCAAGGCAGGTAACATCTCACCAATGCCGTGCCTCAAAGGTCGCTTGGTAATTTTTTATTTAAAATGGTTAAACCTTTACTTCGTGTTGTCATAAAATCGCACGTGAAAATCCCTATGAAGTACTGTTCTCATTGTGTATATTTCCATGTACATTTTGCTGCAATGGTCCCTTTGATTAAAGTTGTACATTTTAGCAATTTGCTGTATTTCTGAAATTCTTCTGGATGAAAATTGACTTCGTGCCATATGGTGGTTTAAACTAACTTGATGTAATAGAGGTATTTTTTTTAAGTTGTACTGATGTTCTTTCATTGCTATTCCAGAATTAAAATGCAACATTGACAATTCTAAGTTCAACAGCTATGTGGTCATTTGTCGTTTTTTTTTATTTCCAGCTATTGTAATGTTTAAAAAAATAACAAGGTTATTTTCTTATGAGAAAAAAAAAACTGTATGCCAAGTGGTAAATACCGCATTTTGGTTTATCTTGTAGACAAATAATATGCAAAAATTGGCTAAATGTGGGAAGTTGAAAACACTCAGTTTTGTTCATATTTTCATAGAGCATAAAATATTTCAAAACAACTTTATTGCATTTTCACGACAGCCATACCTGTCAACCTATACGGTTTACACGTATTCGTGTACAGGGGAATTTAATTTTGAAGTCCGTACGGCGTACAGCCGTTTCAATACGAGCACATGTTTTTGGATTTGTGTTTCTCCCTTGTGATGGGACTTTGCAGGATGAACGTTGAGATTTAGAAGGCCACGGGGTGACCAATAAAGTCTGAATTGGTCTGTAATAAGGTAGGGCACTGATAAGGGGTTGACAGATATGCGACAGCTGTAAAACAACAATTAATCTCACGAAGTGTTTTTTTTTACTTTAAATAGTTAACACATTCCTGCGGAGGGAGCTGGTAGGAACGTTGGGTTGCTCGGTCAATGGCCAGGGTCAACGGCGGCGTGGTGTATTCCGCAAATATGCCCGACTGTGAGGGCGGGCACAAGCCGGCGTGAGTAGGTTAAACGTTGAGTTTTATAAGGGCACCACGGGGTGACCAGTCCCTCCCCACCCAGCCCCACCCTCCCAGCCCCACCCCCCACCCAGCCCCTCCCCTCCCACCCCCCACCCAGCCCCTCTCCACCCAGCCCCACCCTCTCCACCCAGCCTCACGCTCCCCACCCAGCCCCTCCCCACCCCTCCTTCCCCACCCAGCCGATCCCCACCCTCCCATTTTTTGATTCACGACGGACGAACACAATAATCCCCTGTGGGCTGGTTGAACCAGGTGGTTCCTACCAGTAAAATTCAACACACGTGGCATCAACTTGCCCCTTGCAGTTCACACAACGAACCACAAGGGGAAGCTCTCGAGCCTTCTCACCCACGTTCGTGCATTATCACTCGTCGCTGCACTTTAACCCGAGCGCTTCCGCCCCATGCCGGTGTCATGTTCTAAGAGAAGATCGAGAGACCTTAACGTAAACGGAGAGACGAGACATCGATTCTTAACCCCAGCGCAGTGAGACGGACCACTATTCTCACACACACACAGAGGTAAGTCATTCGCTGCTCGGTTTGACCACCACACAGTGGCGATGGCAAACCAGCATCCGCGTACCTCGGATGCTGGTTTTGCGTGTATTGTTTCAAGCTGTGTGTGTGTGGTAACACGGTTAGTCTGTGTTCTTTGCCCACCCCCTTTTGAAACCCATATCGAACCACACGGTGGCCAGGGCACACGAGTTCACATTAAGTGAAGGGTTAACGCTTCACGCCGACTACAGCACACAACGTGGATAATGTTATGATGTACAGTAAAGTATGTGTGTGTGTGTATATATATGTAAACGTTGCATCGATACAATACTGTGCACAATTGTATCAGAATTATCGTTTGCTGGGCTTCGAACCGTGCAGGTCACGTGGACGTACCGGACAGCAGAGGTCAGTGCAGCGGCGCGCGTGGTTGTACGGGACTTCTATGCGCCCCCGCACGTTCACCAAGCCCGACACTGCTCGTCGTGGCGACGTGTGGTCAAAGTGCAGGGTGCTTCAACAAGACATCAACACTTATACGGAACTATCGTTTTTAACGGAAATGAGTAATAAAAATGTAAACACGCTTCAATGATTTACAGCCAACAATTAGAGCCAAGCCGAAACATAACATATACAAATGATGGTTAAAAAATATTTTTATTTATTTTTAATGATGGAATATAGTATTGTCATCAGTAAGACATAAGTATACGAAGTTTGCAGTCGATACCACATTGGGAAGTGGGTTAAAATTTAGTTACAAGATTTGAAGATACGACAACAACAGACACGTGCAGGGAGGGGCTGGGTGGGGAGTCGAGGGTGGGGAGGGGCTGGGTGGGGAGGGTGGGGAAGGGCTGGGTGGGGAGGGTGGGGAGGGGCTGGGTGGGGAGGGTGAGGCTGGGTGGGGAGGGTGAGGCTGGGTGGGGAGGGTGAGGCTGGGTGGGGAGGGTGAGGCTGGGTGGGGAGGGGCTGGGGGGGGGTGAGGCTGGGTGGGGAGGGGCTGGGTGGGGAGGGTGAGGAGGGGCTGGTCACCCCGTGGTGCCCTTATAAAACTCAACGTTTAACCTACTCACGCCGGCTTGGGCCCGCCCTCACAGTCGGGCATATTTGCGGAATACACCACGCCGCCGTTGACCCTGGCCATTGACCGAGCAACCCAACGTTCCTACCAGCTCCCGCCGCAGGAATGTGTTTGTAGTATTGTTGCAAATTTCTCAGAAGTGTTCACACGTTTTGTTGAAGCACCCTCTACAATCAGCCCGCGAGTCCGCATGAGATTGACATCAGGGCTCTTAGCTCGCCGTAACGTGACTGACTACGGTGTCAAAGTATGAAAAAAATCAGATTAATTTTGAACCAATTTTTTTTTGCCAGTATCAAAGTATTAAAGAAATAGGTTTTACCTTTCTGGCAATAAAGCAGGTGTTTCGGTGTTCAAACACCAAATATAAATCCCCTTTGCAAGGAATCACGTTTGCATTACCCACACGTACTTGTGGTTATAAACAGACATGCTCTGGTAATATATGACATTATGTTATAAACTGATTGGCCTACACCAGAGACAGGCAGCCTTCTTTAGGACCAAAGTCTCACCAGTGTCAGAGCAGAGAACAATGCCAAAAGACGAGCTATAAATGTCCTGATAGTGCATTGCCCTTGTACTGTCCACCTTTTTGCGTTCTCTGGTATGACACTGGTGAGACTAAGCTCTAAAGAAGACTGTCGCTGGTGTAGACCAGGCAGTTTCAAAGACAATGCATATATAATTATCAGAGCATGTTTGTGTTCTTGTTTTTTCATACATTAATGGCGTCATGCATACAATGAGAGTCGGTGTACAACGACACGTTTCAAGTGTATTTTATTTCACCAGGTGAGAAGTCCATATCTTTCAACCTCTTATCAGTGCCGACCTTATTACAGACCAATTCCGACCTTATTGGTCACCCCGTGTCCCTTATAAATCTCAACGTTCATCCTACAAAGTCCCATCACAAGGGAGAAACACAAATAGACAAAACAAATTTTGCCCGTATTGAAACGGCTGCACGGCATATGGACCTGAAAACTCTATTTCCCTGTACAAGAATACGGGTAAACTGTATGGGTTGACAGGTATGGGAGAAATCTTAAAGAGACCAGGACCAGAATGAGTCTCATTCACAAGAGTGACACTGGGGCATGAGTTGGCCAATGGGGGATTGGGGCAATTGCTGCTGAATATAATCCCAATTGAATGACACAACTTATTGTTATCATACTCTTTGGTTCTTTCAGTAAAGTCACGTAGGTATGGTTCAGCAGTTCCACTGCTGGATTATATTTTTGTCCGCCTGAAGACGACCGCTTGTGTTGCGATCCAAACGTCGTGATTTATTTTAACTTATACCTAACGTGACTTTACCGAAAGAACCAAAGAGTATGGATTCCTGCAGTCACGGAAGCTTCAAATCAAGATTATTGTTATCACTGCAGTGCGGTTTAAGTTGTTTTAAATAACTTAAATTAAACTGCAGTGTATAGTATTTCCAGATACACCACATCTGTGCATACATATATATAAACTACCCTACACAGGACTGGTGTGGAAAGCAGGTAGAAAAGATCTACTCAGAGCCGGCCCTAGACCTTTGGGGGCCCTAAGCAAAATTTGGTTGGAGGCCCCTTTGATGTATGCTTTTTTTTCACCTACCAGCTAGCAGTGACTCTAGGGGGCCCTCTGCTGGCCACGGGGCCCTTTGCAATTGCAAGGGTCGCTTAGTGGCTGGGCCGGCTCTGGATCTACTGTAGGTAAATCAACATAAACGGTCCATAATAGAGGTGTTTTGGGTTAGATCGTGTAAATATATAAATGTGTCGTTAAAACCCGCCACCACCTGACACAGCCAACTAGTAAGGGTTGTCATGTAAATAGAACGTGACAATTCGTCACTCGTACAGCACTAACCGGTGTGTTGGAGAGCCAAGCCACAACACTTCCAACTTTTACAAACGTGAACGAGTTTGTTTTACAACGTAAATTAAAATGTTGTAAAATGTTTCGTTCACCAGCCTGTGTGAGCCTTCTGCAACAATATTTCCCAGCAAGGCAGTTCCACGATTTGGGACATACATTTCAATTATTACACTTTAAAGACGTGGGTAATCATGGTAGTCTAATCATGAGATGGCTTTTTTTACTTCGGCAGGGACATCCAACACTTAGGACTATAATGCAGATAAAAAATGTGTCCTCGTTTATTATAATTATGGGGAAATTATCAGAGTAACTTGGGGTGGAGGACATACTCTTACTAACTTCAGTCCACAGCATTCCTATTTGTGTGTGTGATACAATGACTTACTGTATTCCATAAGAAATCCATACGTTCTAAAACCATCAATATTGTACAATAATTTAATTATTCAATATCCCATGTCATATACTGTATTATTAGGATGATTTTGAAACTGCTCACCGGCATTCATTTGAACACATTATTTATCAAGGTCACATTCAGCAGATTGTGGCCTGATAATATATAGCACTCAACTACACACATACAGAGTATGCAGTGTGCAGTATACATTCGCCATACCTGCATATGCGTGTGTGGTTACATGCGTAAGTGTATGGCAAATGCACTGTGCCATACAGTAATATGATGTGATTAAAATATATTCTCTGGCAGTAGTTATTTCCTTTAATGCATGTCAGCATTGTCTGCTGTCATTATTGGCGTGACATTAACAGTCACGGTGTCTGTTGTCGATGCAGCAGCAGCAGCAGGGTCTCAAGAAGTCCGGCAGAAGGAAGAGAAGGGGGAGGAGGATGTCACTGGGATACTACTTGGGTCCCCTGCTCATGTTTGCCCTGGCAAGCGGTGCTCTCTACCACCTGTCCTCCAAGCCGCCCGGCTTCTCCAACACGACCGAGTCAGTGTGGAACCCAGGCTCATATTTTTGTAATTCATAATCACACTGGAGACAGTGCCCAAAGCATTCGCCTTTAATATGTTGTTCTTGTATAATGTGTTAATGCAGAATTTTTGTGCTTTAAAATATATATATTTCAACTTATGCACACAATGCCAATATGGATCCATATGGTAACCGAGAGCGATATAAAAGGCCATTCTAAATTCATTGCCCGTAAACAATGTGGTTTCTAAGAGTAACCAGTGAGTGTGGACAAATTACGTCATGCATGCAGAGCATCCGTTGATATGTTTTTTATTCGCTGATCGTTACTAACTAGTTAGGATACTTCACAAAATTGACAATTAGTTAAAATATTGATGTTCCTTATTCATACGTTTATTCCTCAGAACCATTTTGGGTCAGGCAAGGGGGTTACTTGGTTGAAACAATTCAACAAGGAGTACAACAGTGGCCAAAGAAGGCTGCGAATCACTGTCCTAAATAGATTAGTTCTCATTTTATGAAAATAAGAAATGTCACTTGTACGAATTTGCATTGACAATATTTTGCTACATGATCTTTGTTCAGTCCCGATACAAATTGTGAATTGCGCCTAATCAAAAAAGATATGTAAATTAAAATAATATTGAGGCTCTTGGTAGTACAAAGCCCCTGAAAAGGGAGCTCCCAAATTCATTTAAAATGTTGCACCTCTGCATGTTTTTTGAGAACAAGGTACCAACAAAAAATTCCACATTAGTAGGCTTGTTCTGAAGCAGAGTGCTAATTTTGCAATAAACTTCTTGAAATAATATATTCCGCTTTAAAACAAGTCAATTCATTCTGCAGGGCACTAGTGAATTGTATGGTTCTTGCAAGTTAGTTAAAAATACACATTTCCACAACAACGCTCTGAATTTCGATTTAAAGCTTTCATGACTGCAGGGATTCATCTGCTTGGTTCCTTCGGTAAAGTCATGTAGAATGGAAACAATAAAAATAATAAAATAAAACAATAAAAGAATTCTCACGACGTTTCGGCCACAACGCAAGCAGCCGTCATCAGGTGAAGACCAGGTCTGTCGGGGAGACGGCTGCTTGCGTTGTGGCCAAAACGTCGTGAGAATTATTTTATTATGTTTTATTTTATTATTTTTATTGTTTCCATTCTACGTGACTTTACCGAAAGAACCAAGAAGAACGCTCTGAATGTTTAATATCATGTACAGGGTGGGTAAAAAGTCCCCTTTATATGTCCAGTAGATTCATGTAAAATTGATATTGAGATTTCTAACCAATCCTGCATGGTACTATGCACATGTTTTGTCCTTATGTTAATCCTCTCTCAAATGAGTGTCTCCTCACGCTACAGTTTTTCGCCATCTATGCTCACCACCTTTACTAACCCGCACGCAATAGCATATTGAAGTATGACCACGTAACCCTGTGTAGTACATGAACCTTTATTGTATTATGCCCTATGGCAGTGCCATAAGCTTCCCATCAAACTTGGAGGAGCTGCAGCAGCTGGCGAAGGTGCTCAACTCTTACAAGGCCGAGCAGACAGGCTATGTGTTGCTGCTCTTCTGCTCTGCTTATTTGTACAAGCAGACCTTCGCCATCCCTGGCTCCGTATTTCTGGTGAGTTGGCTTATATTTTTTAACAAATGCTCCCATATAGCCCCAATGCCCCATCAACACATGCTTTAAAAATATTAACATCTCACAATTAGCATTAAAAGAACATGGCAAGTGCTGTTAGTGCACATCTATTGGGGTTGGTGTTAACAATGTGGTGGTGTGGTCAATGCCTGCCTTTGTGTTCCCAAGATAAATGTTCTCACAATCCACTAGATATTCATTTTAAGTCTTAGTTGACCTAGAAGAAGCCAGGGATTAGTTAATACCCAGTGTCTCATTAATTCAAGCTTGGGTTGTCATGATCGTAGTGCAGTGGATGAACTGCTACACCACTGTACCCCACAGACACACATGAATGTCTTTATATAGCCACACAGATTGTTTGGGCAAATGCTGCTAACAGGAACCTGTTAAGGCTGGTAAAACACAAGGGAGCGATGAGGCCAGTACCATACCTGGCTGAACTTGTATCCCCAATGCTGATGTATGCATGCCACTGCAACCACTGCACCAACACTGCCAGCACACAGGCACAAACAAAGACAAAGATTTCCTGTATAGCCTTAACAGACTTTTGGGACAAGTGTCGTTAGCGAGCACTTTTGAAGGCAAGTGCAGAGAATGGGGTGGGGGGGTGAGTGACCAGCATCATGCCTGGCTGCCTTTTTCTCCCCAGTGGCAATGTTTACACATTGCAACAAGGTACTCATTTAAGGCTGAGTCGACTTAGGGGATGCCCAGGACTGGTTTACATGATTTTCACTGGTGTTGGCCATGAGCGGGAATTGAACTCGGTGGCTGGGTTCGTATTGCAGCACGCTAATCACGACACTATTGCTCGTAATTCAGGAGTGGTGAGGCCAGTACTGTACTTGGCCGGACTTCTATCCGCAATGCTGATGTACGCATGCCACGGCAACCCCTGCACCACCACTGCCAGCACACAGGCACAACAACAACAACCGCCATTCGCCACTAAGTGGTGGTGACATCACCACGACGCTTGTGCCAGGCTAAGTGCACTTTGAGGCCATGTGAAGTGTTGAAGGCCCGCTGACAGGCGGTCACAAGACAGAGCCAGGTGCCATGGATTGACAGACCGAGATGACTGGCCCTCCGCTATTGTTGGAGGGCGACTGCCTCCAACTGCCCAGTAGCCTCCTTCACGAGCCTCCTCCACAGAGGCCGATCTTGACACCACTGGTACCAGTCATCGGCAAGTCCACTCAACTCCATATCTTCCTGAGAATAGGTTTTCCTATTTTTTCTGGCAACAAAACAGGTGTTACGATGTTAAAACACCAAACTGAAACCTTTTACAAGGAATCATGTCTGCATTAACCACAATACTTGTGGTCAGAATGCAAACAAAAAACATACTCTGATAATATATGCATTGTCTTTGAAACTGATTGGTCCACACCAGAGACAGCTTTCTTTCGAGCCTAGTCTCAAACGGTGTTAGACCAGAGGACGCCAAAAGGCGTATATTCCTGTAGCATATCAGTCCACTTCTTCTTTAGCCCATGCCACGCCATTTTGCATCCTCTATCCGGCCAAACAAAAGCTGTTTGGATATGTGGTGGCTCGGCATGCAGGCTATATGCCCCAGCCAATGCAGCCTTGCCGGCCAGAGGAGCTCAATAATGGGACTGTCCAGGTCTTTCAATGAGTTGTGAGCCCCTCGCAAAATCCAGCCTGGTTAAACTCATTATGGGGCAAGGTGGGGATGACCCTGCTGGAACTGCAGTGCCTCAAATATTGGAAGAAGAAGTAGTCACCCCTGTGAGTGGCTGGCTGAGGTGCCATCTGTTGATGTACGGATGGCAATCCATAGTCTGAGACCAGGAAAGCTGCTGAGGGAGGGTGGTGTTTGTGTGCAGACTGCCCTATATGACATTATTACAACAGTCTGGACCACTGGACAGGAGAGGTCCTGGAAAAGATGAATCAACATCACCTTGTCAGATAGGCTGAGGAGAGGCTTGCGGAGCCCCAATGTGGTTTCAGGCTGGGGCGGTGCTGCACAGATGCCATATTCTCTGTACATCTGCTACAGCAGAGGTGTAGGGAATTCCAATATGAATTACATCTTGCTTTATTGATCTGGTCAAGGCCTATAATATCATCAATAGGTCAGGGCTCTGGGTTGTTCTGTGTGCTTTTGTAGTGTCTGACTCTCTGGCCATAATCATTAAGGACCTTCATGATGGTGGGCAGGCTCAGGTAAAGATATGTGGCCAGGGGTCAGAGCCATTCCCTGTTTACCTTTTGGTGCAACAAGGATGTCCTCTGGCTCCTACATTATTTTATATATTTTTAAACCACATAGTTCAAGAATATTTCCATGGCTGTGCCGGGGGAATTTCCATCTAGTATAGATACAATTGGAGGCTGATCAATGCCCATGTGTGGTCAAGAGATGGCTCCCTATTGGTCATACAGGCACACACGGGTACACATACATGCATGCACTTATGCCTCCAAGTGTCAATCTCATTTTAGCCCACTACTACTGATAGCTCCTTTCGTTATGTAGACAGGGCTTAGTATACCTTTTAAATTAAATGTGTAATTCTTAACGAGGTTAGTAAACATGTCACATGCATTTGTCCACATTGTACATTTGGAAGATTCATAATTCAGACAAACTGTACATCTCATTCCTTCTGCTGGAATGATTCAGCATCAAATGTTATCTGCCCCTTAGGCACACTGGCTGTATTTTTATTAATGAAAGCCTTGTGCAACTCTTGAGTCTGTTTGGATCAAATCTACTCATATTAATGTAACACTGGTGCGGGCGGTGTGTGTGTGTGTGGCAAGAACGTCCTGGGAGGCGCGCTCTTTGGCTTTTGGCGAGGTCTGCCCCTCTGCTGTTTGCTCACAGCCTGTGGAGCTACCTGCTGCTACTTACTGTCCCGCTTATTCGGTAAACAAATCATCATCAGCAAATTCCCAAGCAAAGTCGAGGCCTTGCAGAAAAAGGTGAGCACAACTAAAGCCAGTCAATCACTGAAGTGTAATGAGACATGACACTTTGCAACATTTTCTGTTATGTAACGTTACATGAAAACGTGTTTTTTTGTTGACAACTGATCACTACACCAGACTGTAGCCAATTGAGCTGCATGATAAAACTTGACGAGAAAATGTAACATGTAACATTACTGTCTATTTTTTATTATTATTAAAAATGCTTTTAAATTGAGCCAACTTCTTTGGAGCCATGTGTGATATTCTTTTATAAAGTATGTCAGCATAAACATTGTTTGCGTTTTTTTATAATTGTTCTTAAAATATCCATGGCTCTTGTTGTTGGACTGTGTTGTCTTAACCATCATGTTACTACAAACAACTATTTCGTTTAAAATCATTGCAGGCACCCCTCGCTTTTGGGACACAATGCTTTCCTGGAAACCCTGTCATAAATTGGATTGTTGTAAATCTGACTGTTTCCCATAATATAAACAGTAGACACGTCACTTGTTTTTCTCCTTTTATCAGTCATATTTATTAGGGTTTAATATATACATTTTCTACAAAAACACTCAAAAATAACAAAAGTTCCACGCGAAGTCACATCAGAAGCCAGACTGACTGTTCAAATGTGTTGGGAGTCATGTCAGAAGATGTGTCGTAAATCAAGTTTCTGCGTCGTAAATTCATGGTGGCATTATGTTTGTATGTACTTCTTTTTCACGGTACGTAGCCAACCGTACTACTCGGAGGTGCGGGAGAAAGACAACAAACTAAACACAAAAAGCAGTTCTTAACCAATGAGTTCTCAATGCAGATTTAAAAGGCATCGCTCCAGTAGCTTCCTAATATCAGAAGGAAGAGCATTCCAGATGACCACAGAAGCGCATCTGAAAGCGTGCGTTGTAGTGACTGTCTTTGTGCAATGGTTAGCTAAAAGCACTGCAAGGATGACAAGCCTCTGCGAGGATAAACGTCAAAATGTGGTTCTTCGTAAATCGGACCGTCGTAAACAGGAGACCGCCTGTATTTGGATAGCAATGGTCCAACCCTCATGATCAGTGAAGAAGGATCTTCATTTGCTGAGCCATGAAGATTATGCCTTAGGCAAATGGATACAAATCAATTATTGACATAGAAAAACCCAGTGAAGCACTCTTACTTTGCCAGTACTCTGGTATTTTGCTAAATTTGCACAGCTGCCCACCACTAAAAGGCCTTGATTATAGCCCACCATTAAACGGCCTTGATTATAAATGTGTAGCTGTCACTAAAATGAATTGTACATAATTCATGCATATATGCAAGTCTCCATTGCTGCAACTGACTAATTAATTGAGTCCATGAAATGCATTCGTTAAAACAACACAGAATAATTAGCATGTGGTTTCACACTTGTACGTTTGTCTTATATAGATGCTAATTGTGTGTTTGTAATTGTGTATATTTCAAGGTGGAAGAAAACCGTGAGAGCTTGTTCTTCTTTCTGCTCTTCCTGAGGTTCTTCCCAATGTCCCCAAACTGGTTTTTGAACATCACAGCTCCCATCATTAACATTCCCATCAAGCATTTCTTCTGCTCGGTGCTAATAGGTAAGCAAGGCCGATGACTAAGCTTAAAATAAGACACAATACATACAAATACAAAAATATTACAACTGTAAGGTTTCATTCCTCATTGGTTCCACAAATAATCAGAATGTTTTGGTCATAAATCGATCAAAGAGTGGATTATTTTTTGCGTTATTTTTACTGTCTTGTACATATTTCTATTTTTACGTCTCGTACAGTTATGTATACTTCACGAGCATAAAGGTAGCACAAGAATATCAATTGCATATACATTAAATAAAATAATACATTTTCAAATGCACAATTTGATGCTCTTGAGTGTCCATATGTTAATGAAACAATGCATATGTCCATTCGAAACATTAAAAAAAATATGTGCCTCGAGTTTCCTGGCTGGCTCCCTCTTCACCCCAACAATAACTCTGCTCCGAGTGGCTTCTGCGGGCGTTACAACAGCAACTCGCTGCGTAACTGGCTGAATGGGATTTTCTGCGCAACAAAAAAAGCCATTGAGTTGAATTTCAACGGCAGAAGACGTTTGGAAGGCAAATCGTTATAATAGATCGCGACACGGAAGAGGTGGGAGTAACGAATAGAAAAGACTGACACGATTCCTTTTACAATGGCTAACTCATTCCTGCGGAGGGAGCTGGTAGGAACGTTGGGTTGCTCGGTCAATGGCCAGGGTCAACGGCGGCGTGGTGTATTCCGCAAATATAAGTACGATATATGTACGATAATTATTTTCCGTTGCACAGCGACTGTGAGGGCGGGCACAAGCCGGCGTGAGTAGGTTAAACGTTGAGTTTTATAAGGGCACCACGGGGTGACCAGCCCCTCCCCACCCCCCGGCCCAGCCCCTCCCCACCCTCCCCACCCAGCCCCTGCCCACCCAGCCCCTCCCCACCCAGTACCTCCCCACCCTCTCCACCTAGCCCCTCCCCACCCTCCCCTCTCCACCCAGCCCCACCCCTCCCATTTTTGTATGCATGACAGATGGACGGACACAATAATCCCCTGTGGGCTGGTGGAACCAGGTGGTTCCTACCAGTATAACTTTAACATTTGTGCATTTTATTACGTAAAAAAAAATATTTATTTTGGTGTTCCGAGTACAGGATTGTGAGCAGAGTATGATAATTATTTTCCATTGCGCGGCAACATGTTCTCTACGAGTAAGCTTAGAAATAAATAACTGAAAGGCAAATTCAGGAGCGCCGCTCTTGTGGCGTCTACGCACCATGACAGCCAATACATCTCGAGGGCTTGGCCAGGTCAGGCCAACGTAGGTCAGCACGAGATCGTGAACTTCAATCCCGGTGCTATTTTATGGAGGCAGTTAGACAGGGTTTCAGAAAACAATCGTTTTCTGAAAAGACATTCCCACCAATTATATTTCGATTGTCCGATCCTCGGAATTCTGCAGCTAGGAGTGCATTTGTCTTGTGTGAGAGGACTGACCTTGAAGATTACTTCAAATAACTAATTCTGAAGTTACGTCAAAATAAATTTAGACCTTTTTATCCGTACGTAGGACACATCTTTTAACGCTCTCTAAATATTGTTCATCGCATGTCAATAACATTGAGAATGTTCAGTTTTAGAGCTTGAATAAGGCTAATTAAGTGAAAAAACAAATACAATGAGAATTTATTTTTGTAATTGTTGGTGACTTAACTAAGACTACCACTTTGCTTCACTTGAGAACCCGGTTTAATCACAGTTGACTGAAACCTGGATTCAAACTCAGGTTTTCAGCCGTGTTAGCTCCAGCCACCTGAAGTAATTTTTTGCAGCAGTTTTGAACTGCTACGTTGCCATGCAACTTTGTTCCTTTAATATTTTGAATAATATATCACCAGTTTCTGTTTTGGGTGGTTTCTTTCTTTCATTCAACATTAGTGTCATCATTTAGTACAACGATTTTAATCTTTACCCTATTTTTTATTCTATGCTTGTTATTTTTACGTTGTTATTTGTTCGACTTTAGCTGTTATATTCATCATCGTTAGCACACAGGTTTTCGGTGTTTTTCAGGATTTTATCTCTCCGTCACTGTTGAGATTGATCAGCAATGTATAAAAACAAACAAGTCCACAGTTTTAGTCAATATCATTAATTATAATCATCGGAAGCATGCATTCGCTATAGGTCATCATTTGTCATTCCTTATTGTTATGTAAACCTTTGCAGTAATGTATAGGGAGGGGCATAAAGGAAGGAACCATCATCTTATGTCTGTTTTATCAGCTCATTAATGACGACGTGGCTGAACAAATTTCCACCGTGGTTCTTTTTATTTAGCTGGTATTGCTGCTTCGATCCATCTGAATATTTCTGTTAGATCTTCACGGAAGAAATGTTTTACATCAACGTCTACAAAGCATTGGGTCTGGCACTTTGATGTACACCATACCATCCATCCCAAACGGATTTTAACGAGTGGATACAATTCTCCCTAATTGTTCCGCAGGCCTGCTGCCATACAACTTTATCTGCGTGCAGGCGGGTTGCATCCTGTCCGAGGTGTCTTCCCTGGATGACGTCTTCTCCTGGGCGACCATGCTGCAGCTGCTGGCCATTGCGCTTGCATCTCTGATGCCCGGAGCTCTCATCCAGCGTTACAGCCACAGGCGACTCAAGCCTCTCGCCGGGGGAACTGACAATGGCCTGTCCATCGAGACACACAAATCCAAATAAAATGAGACTCTTCCTTGTCACCCTCTCCTAACATTGTTTCCTCCACCTTTGAAACCAAATGCCAAAACAAATAGGCGGCATTGCCTCTATGGAGGTTAAACCTATTCTGTACTCTGAGGGTACTCGTCTCGCAACTGAATGTAATTTAGATTTGTAGCCCAAATTGATTCTGACATTGGTGATGAGAGTGTCTAATTTTGTAGAATGAAATGAAACGAAAGAGGGATTGTTTGGATTACTGAGCAAGGCATCGTGATTTGAAGGAAACTGTGAGCTTCTGCAAGGCGGCTTCTGCAAACGCATCGCTTGTGGCAAATGATCGTTGGTTATAATTTTGAAATGGCACAGATGCACAGTAGTTACTCGAGCAGTATTGGCTGGAATGGACAGTCAAACATCATTGAGAACGTGACAATAAAAACGTGTATTACTATACTCTTCACATTTAACAATTATTGCATTTGTCACTGTACACATCAGCTCATGTTACTATAGAATAGTATGTGATTAATACATAAAACTGTGAATTCAAGATAAGCTTAGGAGTTTGTACAACTTTATTATCACATTCTCAATATGTTTGACCTGATACTGTATATTCACACACTGTGTATGTATCTGTGCATATGCAAACTACATGTGATTTTAAGAAGTAAATAATTGAAAGGGTTTTTTTACATTTATAAATGTAAACAAGTATGATACTTGGAATGTATGACTAATTTTGCACTCAAATTTCAACCAAGTGTATTATAAGAATTCGGGCTGTGAGGGGGTGTAATTATTTGTTGCCTCAAAGATTCATTGAATTGTCTCAGATTTGGTGGTCGCAATTCACTTTCCAAATCCACTTTTTGTTTTCTGTACTTGTGCATGTGGAATCCATACCAGATGCAGGGTGCCATGAAAAACTTGTGTACAGCAAATGTTCTGAAACTCTTGTGTACTAATGGGCATAAAAATTGCATTGCTTTCTTAAATCTTTGTTGTTTTTTAATTCTTCCTGATTTTAACTCCTCTGACTCTGACGCTTGACTACTCACATTGGCATTACACTACTAAATTTTGATTTAAAGCTTTCGTGACTGCAGGGATTCATGTTCTTGGTTCTTTCAGTAAAGTCACGTAGAAGGGAAAGAATAAGATAATAAAAATATTAAACAATAAACTTCTCATGACGTTTCGACTGCAACACAAGCAATCATCAGGTGTGAAATCCACAGCAAGAAAAGTTTACATTTTCTTGCTGTGGATTTCACACCTGATGATGATTGCTTGTGTTGCAGTCGAAACGTCGTGATAATTTTATTGTTTTATATATTTTTTTTATTTCCCTTCTACGTGACTTTACCGAAAGAACCAAGAATATTACACTACTATTTAAGACATTACATTTAATTTTGGAAAGCATAATAGGGTACGTATGTAGAGGTGTAATTGCGCACGGCTACGAATGTTGAGGTGTGATTATGCATGGCCACGGATGGCCAACAAACACAAGGGGCGGGGTTACGGCCGTACACAAGGGTGGCGCTCGCACCGACGTCCGAATGTGCGTCCTCCACGGGCCCCCCCTCGGGGGGAGTCCTATAAAAGGTGATGAGCTCGAGGGCTCGAGGTCGGGACTCAGCTTTAACCAGAGAAGACGGAAGACCTGCTAGTGTAGGCCCCAGAGCTCCCCTGGCTCGCTGTCCTTATAAGGGCCGACCAGGGCAAGCCGGTGGCGTGGCCCCGAGAGCCCAGACGAAGCTGGTCTGGTGACTCAGGGAGCCGGGATCCCAGCTTAACCAAGCTGGGACAGATAGCCTCCCCTAGTTCCGTAGTGGAGGAATTGGTATAGGTTAGAGGGGTTAGCTGTCGAGAAATCCCTGTAGCCCAGTGACCTGTAATAACTGTGTTGGTGTAATAAATAAGTGTGCCTCCGATCCTGTCGTCAAGCCTCCATATATTTACTACATCTGGTGTCAGAAGTAAAACGTCCAAACGATGGACACACGAGGGACGACACGTACCAAGGAGTCGGAGATGGAAGACGCCGCGGCCGATTCAACACCAGAGATGGCCGGGGTCGGATCGGAGCAGCCGGGGCCAAGTACGCCCGCGCCGCTACGACAAGAGGGGGGGGATGCGTCGGCTGAAGGACTCCGGCTGGCCCACTCCCGCCTGGCGGAACTGCTCTACGCCACCGCCGCTGCGTTGGAGGAGATCACGCGGCTGGGGGCTGGAGGGGCAGCGCGGGTCGACGACAGCAGCCGGCGCGCGGCGACGTTTCCCGCCACCCCGACGCGGCTGGCGGTTAAATTTCCCGCCATCTCTACAGTGCGAGCGGACGGCGGGGCCGGCCCGCGTCACGTGACTGCTGAGCGCCAAGCACAAGCCGTGACATCATCAACACCGGCCGGCGCGTCAACATCGGAGCGACCGGCGATGCCATGTGCACAGCCCGCCCACACTGTATCATCGGCGGGGAGCGACGGAGAGCGATCTACAGCCACGGACGTCGCCTTGCAGCAGCGTCTGCCGCCTCTGAAAGAATTCGTAGGCGCAGACGGAGACTGGGGCGGCTTCAAGAGGCGGTTCATCGCTCATCAGGAGATGGCGAACTGGACGGACGCCGAGGCTCTACGCGCGCTGCCGGCGATGCTGGACAACGACGCTCTGGCTACCCTCACCTCGGCTCCTAGGGAAAAGCGCGCCACTCTACACCTGGCGTTGCAGCTGCTGTCGGCCGTCTATGGGCCGCCTTCGGACTGCAGGCAGCTGTTCCACGATCGGCATCGGGGCGCTAACGAATCGCCCCTGGCCTTCCGGACGGCTCTCCTAGCCCTGGCAAAGGCTGCTTTTCCAAGGATGGACGAGGAAGGAGTGGACGCCATGGTAGCTGAGAAGCTGCTGCTACTCGCTGATGAGCTGGACGTCAACGTCCTGGCTCAAGACGACGCGGAGATGTCGTCCCTGCTGATCGCGCGCCACATACACGGGGGCTTGCGGTCCCTACGTCGGAAGGCGGCAAAGGGAGCGGCCGGCCATGCCATGGCGGCCACCGCCCTCCCGTCGGAGGAGGTCTGCGGGGTGGAGCGGCGAGGGGAATGGAGATCGGCGGCGCCACAGGCTCGGAATGGACCGAGTCGCCAGGAGCAGCCCAGGACATCGGGGGCGCTCACACGCTGCTACAACTGTGGCCTGCAAGGCCACGTTGCGTCAGGATGCCGGGCTCCCCGTCAGCGCGGGGCGACACCTCGCCAGGACGCCACGCCGTCTCCTCCCAAGCTCCAGCAGAGAAATACGGCGAGTCGCGGCACCTCACACCTTTGGCCCACACACACATCCGACACACACTCACGCGCTCAACTAAACAGGGCTCCAAATTCCCCGTCCGTCGCGCGCGATTGTTCGGTAATGCGGCGAGCGCTCCAACCAGGTCAGTGGTCGGAGCTCGCCCATCGTGTTGTTGCTGCGTCGGCGGGATCATCGGTTGTGGTCGGTCACATTGATGGGGTAGAGGTGCGGATTTTAATTGACACAGGGGCATCGGCGACCATTATATCTGATTTGATTTATAACATCCTTCCCGTTCAAAGTCGTCCCTTGCTCCCTGTTGACGTGCCATGCTATGCTGCTAACAGGGGCTCGCTGGGCATTATTGGGCAAATCCGCGCCACTATCTGCATCGGAGACATTAAGTTATCCGGCCCTGTTTTGGTTTCCTCCTCACTCGCGGTTCCGTGCCTGTTGGGGACGGATTTCTTGGCCAAAATGCCCATCCGTATCCTGATTGACCAGGGGTGCATTGAGCTCCCATCGGGCCGACGCGTTACTTTTTTGTCTTCCCCCACCACGGAGCGTCGGGCGTTTGCCACCGTGCAGGCGCTCGTGACAAAAACTGTGCGCGTACCTCCGGGGGCTCAGATGCTCGTCCCTCTTAGGTTGCGTCGGCCGTTTAATGAAGGGGTTGCGGATAGGGGGGTCTTGTTGGGACCATCTCGGGCCGGGGTCAATGGACCCGATTTGCTCGCGGCTCAGACCATGGTGAGAGGGGATGGGGACCCCTTCATTGCAGTCCTTAATGTGGGATCGCGAACGGCCGTGGTTCCTCAAGGGACCGTGCTTGCACACGCAACGCCGGTACCCTATGAGGAACCACTCGTGGGTCAGGTATCCACCGATCCTCCGTCGCGACCGCATTCGGACTGTGATGACGGATGGCTGGATGCGCTTTGCGCGGGTTCAGTGGACCTGTCCGACTCGCAGCGCGCGCAGCTGCGAGTTCTCCTGAGCGAATTTGCTGACGTTTTTAGTCAACACAAATTTGATATTGGTTGTACCAAATTGCTGCGACACCATATTGACACGGGTGACAGCGCGCCAATCCGCCAAAATCCCTTTCGGTTGAGTCCCGCCGAAAAGGATCATGTCAAATCGGCTGTTGATGACATGCTAGCCGCCGATATCATTTCCCCTTCCAACAGTCCGTGGGGCGCACCGATCGTTTTGGTGAAAAAACACGACGGCTCACTGCGGTTTTGTGTCGACTTTCGCCGTCTGAACAAAATCTCTGTGGCAGATGCGTACCCGCTTCCTCGAATGGATGAGTCGCTCGATGCCTTGGCGGGGGCGCGATTCTTTTCCACCCTCGATTTGCTATCTGGATTCTGGCAGCTTCCTCTGGATGACGAATCAAAGCCTAAGACTGCTTTTCGTACGCCGCAAGGTCTCTTCCAATTTAACCGCTTGCCGATGGGTTTACATTCTGCGCCGGCAACTTTTCAGCGGTTAATGGAATTGGTCTTGGCAGGTTTGCAATGGGATTCGTGTTTGATTTACTTAGACGATGTCATCGTCTTTAGCAAATCCTTCGAGGAACACCTCCAGAGGTTGCGTGCTGTTTTTCTCAAAATGCGGGCTGCCAATTTGAAATTTAAACCGCAGAAGTGCCATTTACTCCGCGAATCGGTGCGATATTTGGGTCACATTGTTGGGCGCTCGGGGATATCCACTGATCCCGCCAAAACGGAATGCGTCAGCTCCTGGCCGACTCCCACCTCGGTGGGAGAGGTCAGGAGTTTCATTGGGTTCGCATCGTATTATCGACGATTTGTGGCTGACTTCGCTACGATTGCGAAACCATTACATGCCTTGACGTCCAAGGGAGTCAGGTTTCATTGGGGGCCGGAGGAGGAGGCTGCTTTTCGCGCCCTCCGGAATGCTTTGGTGGGGGCTCCGCCGTTGAATTACCCCGATTTTTCACAACCCTTCTTGCTCGATACTGATGCGAGTAACACGGGCATCGGGGGCGTGCTGTCCCAGCTCATTGGGGGCGTAGAGCATGTGGTGGCTTACGGTAGTCGGGTACTGTCTCCAGCCGAACAGCGGTACTGCGTTACCCGTCGGGAATTATTGGCGATTGTTTATTTTATTCAGCAGTACCGCCCGTATCTGTACGGTCGGCGATTCACCGTCCGTACAGATCATGCGGCACTACAGTACGCCCTGCGGGTTCAACAACCATCGGGCCAGTTGTCTCGATGGTTGGAGATCCTCCAAGACTATGACTTTGTCACCACATATCGTAAGGGTGTCCGCCACACGAACGCTGACGCCCTGTCACGATTGCCACCCACTTCGGAGTGCGCGTGCCTCTTGGGTTCGGGGCGTTGTAGGCCCCCGAACGTCACCACCAATTCGGTCCTCGTGGCCGCTACCGATGCGCCTTCAGCTTCGGGTCCTATCGAGCAAGAAGGGAGAGATTCATTGCTGGGGTTGTCGGTCGCGGAATGGGGACGCCTCCAAATGGAGGACACCTCCCTCCTCGCTCTGCGCCGTCGCGTCGGGGGGGCTGGTCAGGGGGTGGCGAACGTTGACTCGTGGGGGTTGTTCCAGGGTCTTTTAATGCACTGGGATGGGAAAACCCGCCGCCAGCGGCTCGTGGTGCCGGCAGCATTAAGGGGTAAGGTGGTATGGGCTGTTCATGAGCGGCTTCTGCACTTGGGGATTCACAAGACCTTTGCCACGCTCCAGCTAGATTTCTTCTGGCCGGGCATGGCAAAGGACGTGGGGGATCTCCTGGGGTCGTGCGCGCAATGCGCGCAAAGGAAGCCACCTGCTAGGGGGTCCAACCCTCCGCTGCAGTCCATAAAGGTTTCCCGGGTTAACGAGCTCGTCGCTCTGGACATACTCGGCCCATTTCCCGCTACGCCCAGGGGAAATAGGTATTTATTAACGGGGGTAGAGTACTTCACGAGATGGCCTATGGCCTGGCCCCTGGCCAACCAGTCGGCAGCGGCCATCGCGGAGGCCTTTGTCCAGGGCTATGTCCTCGACAAGGGTGCTCCGGAACGGCTGCTTACTGACCAGGGTAGGAATTTTTTTGGTAAACTCCTACGCGAGGTGTGCGACCTCTTGGGTACGGAGAAGGTTCGGACCTCTCCGTATCACCCACAAACTGACGGGATGGTGGAACGGCTGCATCGAACCATCTCGTCTATGCTGTCCCAGCAGGTGTCTGTATCCCAGACGGATTGGGACCTTCGTATAGCCGGGGTGTTGCAGGCCTACAGAATGGCTCCCCATGCGGCCACCGGGTTTTCCCCTTTCTTTTTAATGTATGGGCGCGAGGCAAACCCCCCTGTGGCGACCCAGCTCAAGCTCTCGGCGCCCCAGGCGAAGTCTAACTTGTCCGAACACGTTAAATTTAACATCAGCAAATTGTCTGAGGCGCGGGAAGCGGCCGCGCAAAATTCTGATCTCCGCCAGAAGGCGAACGAGAGGCTTCGGTTGGGGCGGGTACAGGTGGTAAAATGGAAACCGGGGGACAAGGCGTGGTTGCACTGTCCCCAGGTGCCGCTGGCAACCTCGTCGAAATTGGTACGGCCGTGGCGGGGGCCAGTGGAGGTCGTACAGGTCTTGCGGCCGCAGTGTGTTCGCGTCAAGTGGGGGAGGCGCCGGTGGTATGTGCACCCCTCAAGGTTGAAACCATTCATCGCGCCGCCCCGGGGTTCACACGCACACACGCATGGCCAAACGTGTGAGGGTTCCGCCGACTCCCCGGCGTCGCTGCGCTCGCCTAACTTGACATCAACTATTCCGTCCCCAGGTGCAACAGGAGTGACGGGTCCACACCCACCAACCCCTCCCGGAGGGGTCGGGGGTCACTCGGGAGCGACGCCTGACTCTCTTGTACCCGGACCGTCAACAACCGTCACTGAGCGTGCCGGGACGGGCCCTTGTTACGGGCCCGCCGCGAGAACGCGCGCCAAAACGCGCAGACTATTGTGAGGTCGGCCGTTGGGGGGCCTTGCGGACAATGGGAGGGGTGGCGTCCGGAGTGTGTATATATGTTGGTTTTGGGGTGTTTATTCGGGGGGAGCGCGTCGGGTTATTTTTTTTCTCTCTCTCTCTCTCTCTCTTCCTGTTCTTGTTCTTGTTAAAAATTACGCGAGGCACACGCACGGGGTTTTCGTGAGGTATGCACCTTTATTCACGTTTTTTTTGCAGCCAGGGACGGCTGCGAGCTGTACAAGGGGGGGGTGATGTAGAGGTGTAATTGCGCACGGCTACGAATGTTGAGGTGTGATTATGCATGGCCACGGATGGCCAACAAACACAAGGGGCGGGGTTACGGCCGTACACAAGGGTGGCGCTCGCACCGACGTCCGAATGTGCGTCCTCCACGGGCCCCCCCTCGGGGGGAGTCCTATAAAAGGTGATGAGCTCGAGGGCTCGAGGTCGGGACTCAGCTTTAACCAGAGAAGACGGAAGACCTGCTAGTGTAGGCCCCAGAGCTCCCCTGGCTCGCTGTCCTTATAAGGGCCGACCAGGGCAAGCCGGTGGCGTGGCCCCGAGAGCCCAGACGAAGCTGGTCTGGTGACTCAGGGAGCCGGGATCCCAGCTTAACCAAGCTGGGACAGATAGCCTCCCCTAGTTCCGTAGTGGAGGAATTGGTATAGGTTAGAGGGGTTAGCTGTCGAGAAATCCCTGTAGCCCAGTGACCTGTAATAACTGTGTTGGTGTAATAAATAAGTGTGCCTCCGATCCTGTCGTCAAGCCTCCATATACTTACTACACGTATTTAAATTCTATGTGGTGGTCCCTCAGGTCTGGAATAACCGAGTGAAATTGTTTGGGATCTAAACTTCCTTGTCCTACATTAAATAACTTTTGGATCTCAGATTTACTTTCAAGTGTATGTGGTTTGAAAATGTAAGTTATAGTTTTTGTTTGTGAAGCGTTATTCTAGCCTTGTATTTTGTTGTCCTCGTACCATGTTGATTGCACGACTTTGTCATGAGAAACTTGACCATGTACAGTTGAATCTTTATTGTTATTGGTTCTTTGCTGTAACCAGGTGTCTGGTGTAACCAGGTCTAAATCGAAAATGAGAATGTATTATTCAATGGGGTTTACCTGAGCCTAAGTAAAACCAAAACCAAATCTAGTTGTGGTCAAATGAAAAATAAATAAATCCTATCTAGATTTGAAGTTTTCGTGACTGCAGGGATCCATACTTTTTGGATCTTTCGGTAAAGTCACGTAGATAGAAAATAAAATAAATTAAATCAAGTAGGCCCACTTCTTGCTGTGGTTGTCCCACCTGATGACGGACACTTGTGTTGCGCCCGAAACATCGTGATTTAATTAATTTTATTTTAAAATTCCTGTATTCAAATTCTTGCTTTATTATTTAATACTTTGAAGACTATATATGTAATACACATGATACTTGTTGAGTTTTTCCTAAGCCTTGTTTTGGTAAACACTGTAAAACACATAGGATTTAAATGTTTCCAGAAAACAATAAAACAACTACAAATGACATTAATTCAATTATTACGGTTATTTTCCATTATTGACAGCATACTCGATGAAACAATACGAAATATAAAAAATTCCGCTTGCCAATCCATGAGAGCAGAAACTTCACGATTGAAATAATGTATTCCAATTGATTAATCAAATACATTTCAATACAATGTATATACCTCTGCAAAAATAATAGCCGCATGAGGCAAAAAGACATTTGATGTGGTTAGAAATTTGTGAAGTAAATTGTCATCACACTTGCACTGCTGTGAGTTTCCTGTGTTTTAGAGACCAGATTCCTGGCGCTGCCATAACGTAGCTGCCAATTAAATTGTTTCAATAATCATTGTCATCTATTATGCAATTCAAATAAATTATACTGCGAAGTGAAATTCCAGCTTAGTTAAATGCCAAATAACTTTATGCCTTATACATATTAATGGTAGTTTATTGAAACATGATTGTTATAATTTTGACTGCACTTTATTTAGATGTATTGCCACCCTCTTAAGAGATCTTGCACATGAAAACATCTGAAATATATGGAATGCTATTCGCGTTTTTTTAAGAACTGTATAACGATGCAAATTGTTTTTTTATTGTACTCACAATTGGGATTACACCGAGCATTCATTACCCCCTACTGGCAATTGCCCATTTTGCAGGCCAGTGCCGAGTTGCCTCGTGCTGCACATGGACAGCTGCCACTGGGGGTGCCCTAATGTATGAGATGTGATGCAAAGCGGTTCAAGTTGCTGGGGAATTTCAGTGCCAAATAAATGAACAGAGTACTAATTTCCCGGCTGTCTTGGAGTTGTCTTACGGGTCCATGGACATAACTTGTGAATGGAGATGTAATGCATTCCATCGTATGTTGTAGTGCTTCCTCTTAGGAAACTAGAATGATTCGAATATATTTGTCCATATCAGTCGAGGCCAGTACGTCGTCATGCTAGCCATGGATTAGAACCACGTCGGACGGGACTGGCATTTGTTTATACAATGCAGTGCTATAATTCCTAATTTCAATGAACGCCTGAAGGAAATGGATCCACGTTATTGAAATGCAAGAGACAACATGTATTTTCTCAAGTTTATTTTGTATTGGATACAGTGAGATCATGCAATGAATGTCTTCCTTAAGTTAATTATATACACATTTGACAATAACCTACAACACAGACCTCCACTGTGTTCATAACAGTAATTAATTTGTACAGATGTCTCCTCTTAATGAAGTTGACGTTATTTTTAAAAAAGGTTTTCAAATAATATTTTCCAAATAAAGTGCATTTAAATGTCACAGTACAAAATAAATAGATAAATAAATACACTGCATAGAATTTCAAAGATTGCAAAATAAAGTATTTAAAAACAGCACATCCAAATATATGGTTCTGTACCATTTTAGTTGTTCACATGAATGTAAATAATTTAATAAATAACATACAGTCTTGAAGATCAATTCCATACATAATGCACATTTATAAATAGTGAATCTATACTGCTGGGGCGTTTGTGGAGGCAGGTCTTTTAACACAACTGTGTAGGTTTGATTGGTGATGCAGGGATAATTATTTGTCTGCAGTTGCAACTCTATGAGCAGTTTGGCTCGTCTTTTGAATTATGCCGTGAGTTGGGATTAAGTCGTCATAAATTGCAGGTGCAACTTGAAACATGGCTGCAAAAATGGAAACATGAATGAACTGTGGAATTCTTCACTTCTCACAAACTGAGCCTCTGCCCTTCAATAGCACACAGGATACATTAAATTTAATGTGCATTGAACATTTAACATTGCAAAAAATAGAACAGGAAATACTGTAATCTTTTTCCTATTTGTAGGACACATTATTCAATTGTGCCTTCACGTAAATTAAATCATTCGTGCACTATTGAAGGGCAAATGGTATGTAAATAAGTTATCAGTGCATTGATCAGTCAGCAGTATTATTTTTGACTGGTGGTGCATTTAAGGTCGTGGCTGTGTTGTATGCTGAAGGCATGGTGCCTTATTTCATCCCAGTGTCCACAATCATCTTTAAATCGCATTTCTGTATCATCCTGTAGAAGTCTGTTACCAGTCTACCCGGGTCTTACTGTTATGGGTTGCATTTAAGAGCAATAATTAGCCAGGTTATTGAAACCTTGGAAAACGTTTGTACTCGGAGCCAGGCTAAGGTGATGAGAAAAGCGAATTCACTATTGATTCAAAATATTTGTAGGGCTTATGAATATCAATTTGTATATAATTATATGGAAGCCTTATTTCATAGCCTCCTTAATGTAATTTATATTTAGATTATTATTTTAAAATGCAAATCTCTTTCATTCCTTTCTGCAACTCCAGCAATCTGCATTAACATTTCCTCAACATAAAAAGAACCCTGGTCTTTTTGTGAATTATTCTTGTACATCACAGTGCCATCGGAGCTGCATTAAAAGTCGAGGCAGACCCGGTCACATTAAATATATTCATGTAGAGAAGCTCTATTAATAATAATAAGCTTCTATATAAGGAGGTCTTTAAGTTGTTTTAACAATCTGTTTAAATTAACTTGCTAAAAATGTATTTTAAGCTTTGTGAAAGATCGTTGAGTATTTTTTTTTTCATTTTGTTGTACATTGAAGTTTACCCCCTAGGTCCTATGCAATCTTTCGGTACTGTACTGTATGTAAAAAACACATTTATTCTTGCAGTTTAACCATCAAGAGTGAGTTTTTTTGTTCCAGTAGGAACCCAGTCGTATTGGTCCCAGGTTATATGGTAAATTAAGTTACCATATTACTTGAAAATCTCATAATAAAAATATATATTGTAGACAACATGAACCAAGCTTAAAATGTGGCCTGCGTGTGAGACTGAGAATTAGACACTGGGATTAAATGCATTCCATTACAGTAATCATATACCATTCTCAAATGATATTGACTTTGTAATTATACATCTGGCAATGGAGACAATTCCACGAATATGTAGTTCTTCAAAAAACTGATTGAGAGTTTATAAAAGAATGTCCATCACTGGATATTGTACTAGGAAGGAACATAGTATTTTAAGTCCCAAATGCATAATTGTCAACAAGGCTGCATTCATGTCAAGATGTGTGCCCATCAGGGATTGGCAACATTCAGTACTTGTATTGGTAAGTGCCACTCCCTAAATGCCAATAACATGTTATGTTAATTCATAATGCACAACCCTGACAGAATGATACCCTATTGGCAAGAAATACAAATGTGGTTTGGCTAAACATCAAACAAACCCAAGCCTGTAAACAAATACATCTCCCTTAGCTGCTATGGTAGCATTTATGATGCTTGTTCAGAGTTCAAAATGTGTTTTCACTTACATTTTTATTTTATTTGATCAGGTAAGGCCCATTGAGCTATATAACTCTATTTCAGAAGCGACCTGGCCACCAATGAGAGCTCAATGTGGCTTATCATATAGACATTTATAGCAGCCAAATACTCGAAATGCATGTTTATAAATGTGGAGGAAAAAATCTGAGGACCAGGAGAAAAATCCACATGACCACGGGGAGAACATGCAAACTCCAAATATACAGGCGTTAGGGTTGGGATAGAATCCAGAACCTGTATACCAGGCGAGGTAGTTAACATCTCACCACCGTAGCACCCCAAATCTAATTTGTACTTTCCTTGAATCGTTAAGATGTTTCCTTTAAGTTCCAGTTAAGCATGTATACCAATCCTATGACAGACCAAGGTATCACATAAATATGGTCAATACATGGTTGATGAATCTCTGATGGAAATGGCATCACATTTGAGGAATATACAAGTATGGTATGAACCTTACTTTTTCCTGCATCTTATTGTACTGTAAAACTGATCCACTTAAGGAAATCCCTGAAGTAATAAAGTAGATACAGGGTTCAACTAAAAACTCCGCAATCCAGAGCAAAGTGAGCCATCTCGGGTATCCTTAGAGTGAGTGTGCATTTGCAAGTTCAAGGGATGCCTGGTTTGACCGGTACAATGGAAAACTCGGGACCGGTCAATATGCTCCCGAACGTGGAGTTAAATTAAACCTTGAGTTGAATACCGGTGGTAGTATGTTACAGCATTAGTGAAATGGTTGTTTTAAAAAAAGGAAACATTTTTTTTACGGAATTAAGTGCACTTCCATTAAAGCACAGCAAGTAGCGGTCACGTATAATGGACCTTAATGTATATTGTACAGCAATAGCTTTAAAAATGGAAAGTTAAACAAATGGAACAAAAATTCCTTTAGGTTGCTTCTCGCCTTATTTTTGCAACGCGTACCTAATCAGTGCTGCTTTAGAACTGAGCGGCAGAGTGGACAACGATGAGATTGGAGGGAGCCTTTTTGGGAGATAAAATAAAACCTTGTTGTGGATTTCACGAAGAAGCCTCCAATGATGACCCGTCAGACGAACGTTAATTGAGATTATTTAAAAGCATTATGACAACGGTGATGATGTCGCACACCAGAGCACGTCCACCGTGGCAAGCCGCTGCGCAAATGGCCGTGTGCTATAATGTAAAAACATCCTTCACAGAGGTCAAATCAAAGCCAGTGGCAAGTCCACTCATCACCAGGTCTTGTAAACAAAATCAGCAGTCCACACCTGTCCAGCCATGCTTACAAGACATATTCTGCCAGCGAAATAAGCCGTTACTTATGAAACTACAAGGGGAAATTTTGGTTTTATCTTATGACAGGCTCCCCCATAATGCGTTAAAATGAGCTGTCAATGGGAGCTTATGTAAAATATCTGTGTATCCCTTCACTATCGGGACACTGGCTTCTATCACGCTCACCATCGCACATTTGGTGATAAGTACACTGTAATTACATGCTCTGGACAAGTAAGGGTATGCCTGATGTTTTGGTATATTGTGGGATGTGCTCTGTTAAACAGAGACAATTTTGACCACAACACGTCTCTATGAGGATTAAAGAGCATTACACCCATAAACTCCAGCTTGCCACTTCCACCCCACCACACCGTTGAAAAACAGAACTGAAATAGCACTGGGTCCCAAATAGTAGTACACATGATATCAAGCTCAGCACATTTAAAAGCTGCAGTTGTACGAGTGGTCAAATCATACTACGGCACACTATGCATACTGTATGTAAGCAAGGTGTGTTCAAAATGTTTTGGGAATGGGACATGAACAGTTTGCACTATTTTTGTTTATCAATTACCCTACAGCAAGAAAGTAACCGCTATTATTGGCGTATAACATGACACAGTGCATTTATGGAGCCAACAAAAATAAAGCTATAATTTCGTCTGAGCACTTTCATCACGTCAATTCTCAAACCATTTTGATCGCAACTTTGCATACGGTATATATAAAGCAAGTTTATGGAATAAGCGTGACAGCATGCGAAAACATCGCGGAAACTTCACGAGCCTTCAGCCGCTTCGTGTCCCCGCTAAGATATTGAACATCTTCTGTACACGGTTCGTGAATGTTGGAGAGAATTGCCGAGAACCCGCTGGTTTTCAGTGGGATCCACAGCCACATTAGCATTTGCTATCCAGAAAGTGGCGTTACCCTGATACTGATCTTTTTTGTGTTAGCTGAACGGCTGTATTTATATACGTACATGTACTGAATATATACGCATACTGTACACGTTTCAACAACCATAATGTGCCTAAGAGACAGAAAATGAACTACTCATGACGTATGCGGTGAATTCCGTTGTATAAACTGAAGCACCCATAGCTAGGTTATTGTATTTGTCATTCGTTTTTGCGATTTTTTTAAAGAATTTGTACACAGTTTAATATATAGATACGCAATGACGAGCACTTTACACGTATAATGTTTTTTTCTCTTTTGCAACTTCACGGCGAAAGATATCGGGATGTTATTTTAATGGCACGTTGATGCGAAACGTAATCAGGTGAGACGTGACCTCACCGCAACCGCGTTACAATGCACAGGCAGGTATAGCCTGCTTTGATCAAATTAATGCTCGTGCATACTATTCCATGTTGACCGCGCTTCCCCTACCCCTTGTCTGACCAGCCACTTTATTAATGAGTGGAAGCCATCAGGGAGATCTGGGACAAGCTGGCTGTATTTCACAGGCGGCATTGAACCGCGTTCATTCTGGCCACGGAGATATGTTGTGTCGGTGGGAAGCTGGGCTTACATGCAGTTGAGGATGTGAAGGTAACATTGAGTCATTTGGGCTTACCTTCAACATGTGTGAACAATACTCTTAGGTTTTTTCGGTAAAGTCACGTAGGTAAAACATTTTTAATTAATAAAAGTGAAATAAAACAAATTAAAAAAATTCACGACGTTTCGGAAGCAACACAAGCCTTCGTCTTCAGGTGGAACCGTCACAGCCACGACAGCTGTATCAATATATGTATCAATATACAGCTGTCGTGGCTGTGACGGTTCCACCTGAAGACGGAGGCTTGTGTTGCTTCCGAAACGTCGTGAATTTTTTAATTTGTTTTATTTTACTTTGATTAATTAAAAAAATTTACTTACGTGACTTTACCGAAAAAACCTAAGAGTATGAATCCTTGCAGTCACGAAAGCTTCAAATCTAGAATGTGAACAATACTGTCCACATTTTGACATCAGGTTTCTAGTGCGAATCACGGTCTTGTTTAGAGTTTAACCCATGCCCGAGCAATGAAACTGGGTACCAAACTTTCCTGTAAATATTCTATACCAACCTCCTGGGTACTGTCGATGGTCTTTAAAGCCCCTGTAGCACAATTAAATAAGATGTGTGCTGTGGTAATTGTTTACGACGATTTATGTATTCGTAATATTGTGTCCAAATATTGCACGAGTATTTCTCTTTTAAAAAATCCATGTTACTGTCAGCGTCATTGGGCTGTAAGATTTCATTGCTTTGTTGTTTTCACTCACAACCACACCGACTAGAATCCAATGAAATACCAAGATTCATGCCGCTAAGATGAAGCTTCTGTTAAAAGGGGAGTGACTTTATGAGTACGGATGACTTGGACCTCAACAATGTTTTCATTGAGCTTGTGTAGCATAGTGCCAATGCCAACGGCCCATTTCTCTGCCCAGTGTCTCCTGGCAATATGAAAACGGTCTCTCAGATACATTGTTTGGTTTGCCATTAAACCATTCCAACCAGAACTCCGAAGCTGTGCATGGTAAAGGACACCACAACCGACGCGCATTTCCATCCTCAAATACATTGTTAAATATCATGGTGTCATTCAATGGGTTTCCAATAAGTAGAAGGAATAACCCGCAAAAATTATATCATATAAGGTGAATCACTGACTGTTTTCCAATAAAGAAATGTCTCTTTAATGTCTACGTTAGATTTAATTAATTTTGAGTTGCATGTTCCACAATATAGAAAGTATGAGTTAAAATCAAAATCGTTATGGCTTGGAATGGTTTCATCACCATTACTCTGTTGTTATCATCTTGACAAATATAAGTTTATGAACTCCATGCATACATTTTGCATCATCTACATTACCACTGGATGGATTTAACTTCTGCGCTGTCACAATCGTTCATAATGCCCTCGTATCACGTAGCACCTCAGTTGATGAAAACCAAAACGCATAAAGTTGGACAGGTTTTCAAGTTGAGTGCTACATGCACATCCTAAGATCGTAAACATTCATTTTGCAGGCCAGAAAAAAAATTACGCCGAGAGAAACTTTCGAATTGGCAAACGCATGCTTCAAATTACAAAGATCTCAGAAACATGGGCGTTACCGTGTACTGTCGTAATTCGACACAGGCACTGTTTAATCATGTTCTGAAGCCAGTTTGTCTTTAGAGGAGTGTGTGCTGTCAAGTTTTTCAACGGTGCACAATTTTCTTCGACCAATCTCACCTGCAGATGATCTCAGTTCCAATAAACTTTAAAGCCTTGGGGTTTATCAGATTTGTATATGCCCACAAACTGGGAAATTAACAAGGCGAATTATAAACATAAATGCACCTTATGAACACATTTCTGATATAATTAGTGTGAAACACCCGTGTTGTTTTTTGGAAAATATTTTCCATTTTATGTAACAATCCACAGATACACCCTGATTCATAATCCAGCTGATGCCAGTTTGGTGTGTGACTTGAGAAGAGTGGTAGACTCAAAACATTGGGTTGATGTCCATTGATTAGATGTTGAAATGTACGAATGCACCCATTTCAGCATTCTGCTGTGACCCAGTCCATGTTGCAGAACTTGGAAACAAGTAGAAAGCATTTGTGTTGTGAACCACTAATTCAGATTAAATGTATTGGCCACGTTGGTGAAGGGTCAATAGCAGGACATTTTTTACTGCATTGCTGTGATGGCTTTAAGAGTTATTGGGAATGGAATCACGCATGCTTTCTTTATCATCCACCGTGCGTTCTTCAAACCACATAAATGATACCTAGTGACCCAGAGGTAGTGCCATCGCATTTGAGTTCGAAGTCACCAGTTCCAACGAAATGGCCTTCATTTTGGTCATGTCACATTCACAATATCAAAGCATGCGTTAGCTTTTCCAGGAGTGAATCTATGCATGCACACAGTGCTGCTCCAACATCAGTACAGCAGCTGGTACGTATGGACTGCTGTTGTTTACGCAGGGTCAAAAACCCGAATTCTGCATTAACAATGAGCAACAAAAGAAAGTATTAATTCAATCATCAAAAACTTGCCAATTTATAATAACACAATGTGATGTGCAACAGAAAAATCCTCAGAACTCTGCTAAACGTCCGCGTTTGAGAAAACATAGTTGTCATCAAGCCCATAAGATGGCATAAAAATAAATTGTGCTGCTAATGGCTAAATTGGGCTGTTACTACTGTACTGATAGAAAGTATTCATAATTGAATTGCATTTCGCATGCCTCTTCACTACTCTGCTTCAAATGTGGTAATTTGTAACTACGTAGATTTTTTTTTATTGTTTTCAGCTCAGAAAATTATCTCCCACTTTTCCATGCTGGCATACCTTGCATGTTTAGTGTGTAAATTGGAGTGCTGTGTGTGCATGCACGTGACCTCAATTTTCTCTTTCATTCTTCTGCACAATTATGTTGGAAATGCATTCAGCTCTCGAGCCCATGTCTGGTGCAAGCCAAAGAATTACATGGAAACTAATCTCCAAAATCAAAGAGCACTGGCCACATTTGATGTGAGCCATCTGGATTTTTTTTTACAGTGACATTTAACCAACTCCTGTTCAAGACACAGCAGGACACCTACAATGCTGAGTCCATTCCAAACAAACACCGGAATCCAGTCCATGGTTTTGCTGTGCACCTTCTACAATTACATCAGCATTTGTCATTTCTTGCTTCTTTCTAATGCAGGCATCTTTCTGTTAAATCGTCTCATCCCCATCGAGCCAACTAAAGCAAACAGACCACCTATCAAGAGAATGGCTTAGGCCTTACTCAACCATGGCTTACTCCGGTTGAAGGAAACGTTATGGCCAGCACCCATACCAGCAGCCTGAAACATCATTGCATTCGTTGTAATTGGTCATGCAAAACAGCATTATTGAGACCACATATATGGGACACCAGCATCCAGAGGCAGTGGCGGGCTTGAGGGTAAGTGACTGGAACATTAAATAGTCAACCATAATATATAACAGCCTACCTGATGACATTATTTGTTTGGCTAATTATTACATTTTCAATATAAACTTCCGATATTGAATTAAACAAATTGAGGCTATCTTTGAAAATTTGGAATTTGGATGAATTCTAGCTATTTTATTTATTTATTTTGGATCTTTAACGTTTCCTTTTCAACATTCGATACGCTTTGGTAATATGTAATAGGTGCAGCCCTGCAATTGCTCGCTCACGCCACTGTTGGCAGAAGTGCGTCCACTCGAGGGAGCTCGAGAGAGGCCCTCAAGGATAATTTGGCCAACTCTAGCACACTGGCCAGACATCTCGGAAGAGGTGGCAGGACCCCTCCTGAAAAAGAGTCATGGATTCGGTGAGGCATTTGTGGGTAAACAAGTATCATAAATTAATAAATTGTCGGAGTACCCACACTTTACCCTGCCACACACGACCTGCCGATCGATTGTAGTGTATCCATTTATGTTGCTGGATGGACAGAGTCGAGGAGGATTTAATAAACTTGCACCAACGTTTTGACTGCTGCACTATTCTGGAAATCAACTGTCAATTCAACACTTTGACAGATCTAGTACCCAGCCTACAACTTACATTTATAGTAGTGCTATTTACACCCTGTCAAAGGAAAGCCTTAAATTAAAAAAACACATTATTATGCAATTAAATGGATGAGCATCCAGCAATGTCACTTCTTTAAACCTGGCTCAAACATGTCATATTATTTGAGTATTTCATAGTTCCTACCAAAAAGTCCACCACTGGCCAGGCAGACATAATAAATTCAGGTTTTTCCTGACTCGCCAAACAAGGTTTTACAGAAAGCCGATGAAAATCAATATAAATCCCTTTAATTAATTAAATATTCCAAACAAACATCAGCAATCTGCGAAAGCATTGCTCGGGTCAGGGAAACATGAAGTACTATTTCTTATTCTGCTGGCCACATTTGTTGCGTTGGCTCAGCATAATGGCCATGGCCAGATGAGGACTTCTTGTCACAATGGATCTCGCTCAGCTGGCAGGCACCTGCCCAATTAATCCACATCCAAGTCGACGAATCCACGGCAGATGCTCGCCGTGGTCGGCTTCGCTACAGTACCGCCGACACCGCGACCAACCGCACTGTGACCCCTACCACCGCTGGCACTACCAGCACCACCACTGCCCCCGGCGCCACCTCCAACAAAACTGCCGCCACCGCCGCCGCCGCTGAGCTCGGTGGAGCTGGTGAGTGCCGAGGCCAGGAGGTCGCTCTCCACGTCTGTGGCAGCCCCGACCGAAGTGCTCCGATGACCGCTCCCGCTCCTCCTCCGACGCCGAGCTGTGGCTGTCAGAGGCTGAGCTGCTGGCGCCGAGAAGAGACCTGCCCCCACCACGGCGACACGTGGTCAGAATTGGCGAACGATGGCAACACGTACTCTTAGTTCTTTCGGTAAAGTCACGTAGGTAAAAAATGTAATTAAAATTAATAAAAATAAAAAACACTTGATGCAGCAAATCTGGCTGTGACGGTCCCACCTGATGACGGAGACTTGTGTTGCCTCCGAAACGTCGTGATTTTATTGTTTTTATTTTATTTATTTTTATTTCATTTTTTACCTACGTGACTTTACCGAAAGAACTAAGAGTATGAATCCTTGCAGTCACGAAAGCTTCAAATCTAGAATTGATGGCAACACGTGTCTGTGACCAAAGCTTCGTAGGTGGTGTCGGTGGACTGCCAGAGGTCTACTTGGTGGCCAGCAGTCCAGCAAGTGGGTTAATGATCTATTTGATTTCAAATTAGCCTCGTACATGCATAGGTTTTAGCCGTGCATTCCAGTTCCTCTTGCACAATTTGTACTCAATTGGCATGCCATGATTTACCCGGCAAAACCACCCTTCCCAGGGATTCCTTGCATTCAAATGATTCAGGGTCACGATTCGATTCTAGAATGGATTATTTTCTGGGTTATTTTCACCATCTCATTTGTACATTAGAATATCAATTGCATACAATTGATGTTTAACTATAGAATTTTTATCAATTGTATAGTTAAATAATACAATCTTACACACATCATAAAATGCACGTATTATGAGCGTAAGCTTTAATGTATCTTTGTATTGTGCATGTCCTAGTACTCAACAAGAAATTGGCCAAACATCCCACTGGGTGGCCGTTCTGATAGCATCTTGAGATTTGGTAAGGCTTTCCTGGCAAAGCACTGTTATTGTACCCACGTCTCCATAGCTAGTCGGGATAGGAGTGGTGCTATAGGAACCTATTTGCCTATTACTTATTATACCGGTTTAAATATTGTATTTCTATTTGTAGAACCGTTGATATTTGCTGCATAAATGCAGCGTACATTAATAAACAGTAAAATAACAATAATTTACAGCGCTATGTCTCATTTACTGCTGGATGAAGTCCTCTCTGTGCCATTTGGCTGTGGGTGTTTGTTTGACCATACTTCACCGTTCTGGTCAGTGCAGGTTAGCAAATGAGGTCGCCCAGGACCCGTGTAGATATCACTCGCCTCTGGCTGGGAATCAAACTAATGTCACTGGGTTCACAGCAGAGGTCGCAATCGGGTATCCGAAACCCGTACCCTACCCGATACCCGGCTACCCGTACCCAGCCGGGTACGGGTACCCATTTGCGACCCTGGTGCGGCCGGGTACGGGTACTGGTAGGCCGTGAGTCACTGGTAAGTAACTGTATGTCACTCATTTCGGGTAGGGTACGGGTACGGGTAGAGAACGGGTACCCGTACCCGGCCGGGTACGGGTACGGGTACCCATTTGCGACCCTGGTGCGGCCGGGTACGGGAATGGAATCAAAACCCGTTTGCGACCTCTGGTTCATAGTGCAGTGCGCGAGCCGCTGCACCACCACCCCAACCCTCCAATACTCTACAGTAATTATAGAACAATGAATGTGGCTTTCAGGCTTTACACCAATGACTGCACAAATAATGCCCATCATAGATTTACGTTGACATTAATTTGGTTGAACTTGTCTATGAGAAAACAATGGGAAAGGGCAGGCCATGGAATACATTGCTTCTCCAAAATTCCAAGGGGTCGTTATAAAAAAACTCCTAACATTAAATACGCTGGGCACTGGGACGCAGAAAGCAGTGACAGGATACCAAGGTGATTTGGAACACGAGAAATAAACAGGCCCTTTTCTGAACTCGACATACTATGCATGGCATCCACAGTTTCCTCTCGCAGGTATACAATAATAAATACATTACCAAAGCATCTCGTTATTTAAAACAAAGCAGCTAATCAATTCACCTTGTTTTGTGCAGAAAATCTGCTTCACTTTCCACCTCCCCTTCTTCGTCCGTGGTCTCGCCGGTGCCCTTGGGGTGAGAGCACATGGCAGCGCTGACGTCAGACAGAGCACCATCACCTCAGCACCCCCTTGAGGACCACCCAGCATCAGGTGTCGCACGAATGTGGTGAAAGGGATGAAGCCGAAAGAGGGTGCACGCCTTTCTGCGATAAGTGTCGCCCGTGCTGCATGGTCCGTCACATTCGGAAGTATTGTTCCGGCGCTTCCGAAAATCACTTTGAATTCCTGTGTTGGCACGAATTAAACGTGATCCCGTGTGAACAGTGGAAATGTAACGTGATAATCAAGTCACTCGCCAAATGTGTTAGGAGGCTGGTGGAAGATCCCAATATGGGGCCTCTCTGCTTTTATGTATGTGCCGAGTGTATATTAGTATATATAAATCCTCAATATAAGATAATTATTACTCTTTGGTTCTTTCGGTAAAGTCACGTAGATAGAAAATTGTGTAATAGATCACGACGTTTCGATAGCAACACAAGCCATCGTCTTCAGGTGAAACAACACAGCAGGTGGACTGCTGAGGCAAGAGGAAATCAAATTAAGATAGAATAGAATTATGTTTTACAAATGTTTCTCTGCTATGTTCAGTGTTGAACAGTTCACATTCACTATAAAGTTGAATTAAGTAAACCACTTCTGAAGAGACACATCCTTTCCCCACAAGATCTTGTAAATTATAAGCCTGTTCCTAATATCCTCACGAAATTGACTGGAAAAGCTTTGGCAAATCAGCTTGAGGATCACTTTTGTAAAATTAATTACAGAAAAGTTTCAGTCTTGCTTTTGCTCAGGTCCTCGTACTGAGACCTATACAGTCGGGATCTCCTGCAGTTTGCCAGCACTAGACAACCGTCTGTTTATGAGTTGATTCATCTTTCTGCTGCTTTTGACATTGTGGACCATAGGATATTATTGGAGACAGAATTACATTGGCATGATAGGTTTTGCTGTGGAATGGATTTAATCGTATTTATTACACCGATGCAGATTCGTCTCCCTTTGAGCCAGTATTCATCTCAGACAGATGACATGAAGCATGGAGTTCCACATTACCCCATCCTCCAATGTCCATTTATACATCGTTGGGTACATTTTTAACATATGACCTTGGATTGAACTGTTATGCAGATGATATATATCGTGATATTACATGTGTAATGAGCGACTTCCGCGACACGTCGTGCAGAGGGTACTTCTTTTATATCTCACACTGGGCACAACACAGGCCAACCTTATTCTTCTCACTCTGAGTACAACACTTAGATAACACATTCCTGCGGAGGGAGCTGGTAGGAACGTTGGGTTGCTCGGTCACTGGCCAGGGTCAACGGCGGCGTGGTGTATTCCACTTATATGCCTGACTGTAAGGGTGGGCACAAGCCGGCGTGAGTAGGTTAAACGTTGAGTTTTATAAGGGCACCACGGGGTGACTAGCCCCTCCCCACCCAGCCCCACGCCTCCCACCCCCCACCCAGCCCCACCCTCCTCACCCAGCCCCTCCCCACCCTCCCCACCCAGCCCCTCCCCACCCTCCCCATCCAGCCCCTCCCCACCTTCCCCTCCCCACCCAGCCCCACCCTCCCCAGCCAGCCGCTCCCCACCCTCCCCTCCCCACACAGCCCCTCCCTCCCCACCCAGCCACTCCCTGCACGACGGACACAATAATCCCCTGTGGGCTGGTGTAACCAGGAGGTTCCTACCAGTATCAACGTCTCTACTGGCTACACACAGCCGATCACTCGGCGTGGTCCCACCGCCCTCACTCGGCTACGCCACTGGCTGATGGCGTGACGATGATGGCAATGGCCGGCCGACGGAGAGAGATGTCGGCGAGCAGCGACGCAGCCAGGACCCAAGACCCCACACACGAACCCCGAGCCCCGGGTCCGCACCCCCTTATATCCCCCCAGGCGTGGTTAGGCCCCGCCTCCGGCCACGCCCTCTCGTGGAACCTTTGAGCAGGTTCCCGGAGTATCTCGGCTAACCCCACCTGTTACCTTTGCCCCAGATACCTCTCCTTCTCTGATTGGTTGTTACTTCAACCGTGCCCATACCCGTGCTTCCCTTTCCCGGCCAGCAGATGTCACCATGTCATTACACATGTATTAAACTGAACACATTCATCAATAAACATGGCTTAAATGGAAAAATAAAACCCATCATAGTTGACGTTTTGGCAATGGCCCTTCTTTATAGCACGTAAACGAATAATCAGCAAATAATTTAACAACTATATTGTTCTGTTCCTACTAAACCACAGACGGCAGTCTCTATGCTACCGAAGTGTCTGGATGAAATTTCTTCACGGATGTCTATAAATTATTCAAAACAAATTCGAATGAAAGGGAGGTGCTATTCGTGTGCTCAAGTTGCAGCTTAGCGAACCCTCCCCCCCCCCCCCCCCCCCCACATTGAAATGCCCATTGGTCGTAATAATGTTGACTACATCCAATATTGTGGAAAATGTATATTAAACGGAACACATTCGTCATTAGCTCTGGTACAAAGGCCTCTTTTTATAATTTGATTAATATTGCCAAATTGATATCCATTCTATCTGATACAGATGCTGAGATTCTGGTTCATGCATTTATTATTCCTTGGAACAATGCAGTTTTTTCTGGTCTTTCTGTTACCAAATTACATAAACTCAACTAATTCAAAACATTGCTGCCAGAATGCTCTAATCATTCATCATTGAGACATCAGGTTCATCGATCCGACATTAGGTTATCTTATATACTTACAGCCATCATTGAGTGGTTGTGGTTCAGTTTAATTGTATGTGAGAGGCAGGATATAAGTATCAGACATGTGGATTATGGTTCTCTCTGCTCAACATACCTTGGTGTGTATACGCCCCTCATGCCTGCTGCTCTTTGAAAGCTGACCTGGGCAGGTCCTGCAGCCTCCTGTTACCACACTGGAACTTGCACCATCACCAGCACTGTCTCCATCACCACCACCAACACCGCCATCACCACCAGCAGCTTGCTCTTCCAGTCTCAACGATGACCCTTCTGTTGCTGCCACGGAGCTGACGGGATCTTGGCTGGAGCCACTGAGGCGGTCGGAATTCCTGATGTCGGGGCAGCTCTGTGTCTCAGCATTGGGGCCCAGACAGGGCATGGAGGAGTGCTGAGGGTCCGCGGTGGTGGCGTCCCCGTCTGTCGACGGCCGCTGCAGCAGAGCCTGCTTTGCGTCGAGGTGCACGCTGCCCTGCAGGCTGTGGGCAGCCACCAGCTGCTGTCGCAGCTTCCCAACGTGTGAGCGCGGCGACCGGGCCTTGCCCTGCGGCGAAACCGAGTCGAGGCTGCGCGACATGCCCTCTGACCCCAACACGTCCGTCCTGCAGCAGAGAAGAGAGGGTTAAAGTTCACAGTTACTTTTGTAGTGACATATGACGTCACTACGATGTCGGGACTGTACGAGCGTAGGGACTACCGTGTCGGCTCGGTATGGGGGCTGTAGGCGGGTGTCACTGGGGTCGTGTCAGGACGTGGCACTCCGCGTGAACCCAATAGGACACGTGACCGGAAAAAGGGAGGCCAGGGGCCCCAGGGGGAAGCTTGGGGGTCATGTGGTTGGGGGCCCGGAGCTTCCCAAAGGATCGAGAAGGGGGGCGTGGCCTGGGGTGGAGCCGGCCACGCCGGAGCGGTTATAAGCGGGGTGTGAACAGGGAGCGGGGATGTTCTACTCCAGGTTGAAGATGCCATAAGAAGTCCTCAAGCTCTCAGATCGTCGTTCGTGACCAAGCAGCCGTCCCCCTGCCTTGGTCACGCTATGTAATGCTCCCGAGTGTGATGAGAGTAGGAACGGTGGTCACCACCTTATGTATAGTGTCCGTGTTAATGTTATGTGTTAATAAATAGTGTTGCTTCCAAGTTGAGTGTGCGCCTCTATCGAACCCATTACACTTTCATATCCACGTGCCTGTGTATCGGAGTGCCTTGAAATCAAAGCTTGGCGCATTACGTAGATTTGTGATTTTTTTAAAGCCTTAAAATTTGCGTGGTGGCACGAGATGGCAGTACAGCAAATGGGTTCATGAAAACGGTTGTGTGTGGGCCTTAGAATGTCACCCACCACATGTGTGTGGGGTTTTGTTTGGGCCACTCCAATTACCTCTCACATGCAAAGCCCTCATTGATAAGGAACCGACAAGACATCCCAAATCAGCACCATGTTGAAAAAGAGAATTGCAACTCATTAAGCCATTCCTGGATTTAATAAATAATAAATAACTTCATACGGTAATGCTTGTACCACAAGCACATGCAGTCTGTTCTCCTATAATGCATTTTTCAGAGCATGAATTGGATATAATGCGATGAATGTATTAGGGAACATATTTTTTTATACAACGCATGCGAATTGGATATAACACGTTTGAGTGAACAAAACCACGTTAAATGAGTAGGAATAAGCAGTTGTATGGCTGCCTCGGCGTAGCATCACACAAGGCAGGATGCTGCTAGATGCTTCTAGATGCTACCCATGCGCACTGGTCTTTGCTCAGCCTACATACACATTTCAAGTGTTATCGCGGAATTTGTTTTATTATATAACGCGATTTTTCAATAATGAAGCGTTCTGCAGGAACGCAACAACCACGTTACAGGACAACAGACTATGCATCTATAATTAACATATATAATGTAACCTCATATATTCAAACTAACAAAGGGGGTGGGGGTCCCTTTGCAATCGTTAAGATGATGGGTTTGTTCATTTGTTTACGGCTCATTTTTATGCATCACGCAATAATTATAGTGTAACAATTTACCCCAGCCCCTTGTTAATTTGATTATTTGTTGTGAGTCAGGGTCACGGTTTGGACTTGAAGTTAAGCAAATGCATATGACAAATGTGCTTTGATAAAATATATGTCGTTGATTGGATACATTATTACCTCTAATAATAATTCGTATCATTCGTAACATTAATGATTGTATTTTGAAAGCATCTAAATACAGCTGCAAGATGCCCCATTAAAATGGGGGACAACATTGGGGAATCATCTTCTTGGTTCTTTCGGTAAAGTCACGTAGAAGGGAAGTAATAAAATAATAAAAATAAAACATAATAAAATAATTCTCACGACGTTTCGGCCACAACGCAAGCAGCCGTCTTCAGGTGAAAACCAGATCTGTCGAGGCGACAGCGTCTGAATGAAACAGCACCATGCTTGGAGCATATATTTAATTATATGCTCCAAGCATGGTGCTATTTCATTCAGACGCTGTCGCCTCGACAGACCTGTTCTTCACCTGAGGACGGCTGCTTGCGTTGTGGCCGAAACGTCGTGAGAATTATTTTATTATGTTTTATTTTTATTATTTTATTACTTCCCTTCTACGTGACTTTACCGAAAGAACCAAGAAAATGGATCCCTGCAGTCACGAAAGCTTTAAATCGAAATTTAACATTGGGGAAGTAGGTGAAGCATAGGCAGGTGACAAAGGGTGACAGATTCAAGTCAGGGAAACATGGGAGACAGTAGACAGGGGGACAAACAACAGCATGACCCCGAGGGGATGGTGTCAATGGATTTCTCATTCCCATCCTGTCCCCATTCAGTAGCCCCCCCCCCCGCCTACAGGGAGTGAATTATGCGAGCCCCAACTCAACGAAACCCAGTCTGAAACGCTCGTGATAAATACATCCTGAACCTGCCCCAGTACCTTCGGAAGTGCAGCCTTCCCTTCTTCCGCGTGCTGGAGTGAGCCACAGGATGGTCCTTGTGCTGTTTGCTGATCCTGGAGTAGACTTTTGCCATGGCCTGCTCTTTCCTGTGTGAACAACAGCAACAAACTGCTCAACGAGGTGCTCTATGATATATTAGAGTATTTGAAAGAGAAAAATGTACTGCCCTTTAATGAAGCACCGTTGAACAAATGCCTCCCCACACCGTGTCGGTCATAGTGGTTGTTGGTCCATACTTCACCATACTGGTCAGTGCGGGTTGTAAGGGGGCTGCCAAGGACTCGTTCAAATCCCTGTCGCTAATGATTACTGTTAGCCGTGGCCTGGGGTTGAACTCAGGTTAGAAAGGTGCATAGCTAACTGCACTGATAACTCACTGCGCAAACCATTCCACTAAGTTTATAATATTATATTCTATATGCGTGATGTGATTCTAATATCCACCCACGTATGTTGTAATTCATAGGGCCAAGCCAGTTGGTCGGTCCTATGTGTCTCCATTTCTTAAATGGGCACTGGACATTGTTCATCTGCTGGTGGTGTAATTACATATTCAAAGGTGGCCAAGTGTGGCGCTGGCCAACCTATCCTGTCTTGTGCCACGCTGGTTCTAAATAGGTGCTTGCTAACAGCACTTGTTCCAGGGGATATTTGTGAGTGTTTGTGTGGGTATGTGGGCATTTAATGTGTTGGTGTGTATGTGTGCACGTGTGTCCAATTTGTGACCGCTGTTGATTGGGTATATCTGGCTCCACCCCTGGCAGATGGCATAAAAAGGTTCTGTAAATTATAGCCCAATAAAAAAAAACTGTAAACATGGCTTCTATATGTGTGGTGTATAGACAGAATAAATATACATTGTAGTAACAGTATACAAGCAATGTTAACAACTAACATTCATAGGCTTATAATGCACAAGTATAAAGAAAATAAATGTATAATAATGCAATTATGTTTAAATGACTGATAAAAATTACTGTAGAATAATATAATATTTATATATATTTAAAGAAATCCATTAGGGTTTCAAGCGCCATTCGTAATTTGCAATGGCCAACCGACGATCGCTTTTGTGAGAGGGCCTTGGGTAAACGACAGAGAGACAACCTTGACGTTATAGGCAAGGGCCACCTTGGGCAGCCATGCAGCTTAATATGTGTAGATGTATATCTCGATTTAAAGCTTTCGTGACTGCAGGGATTCATCTTCTTGGTTCTTTCGGTAAAGTCACGTAGAAGGGAAATAATAAAATAATAAAAATAAAACATAATAAAATAATTCTCACGACGTTTCGGCCACAACGCAAGCAGCCGTCCTCAGGTGAAGACCAGGTCTGTCGGAAAGACGCTGTTGTAATTCATCTGCTGTTTTCCGACAGACCTGTTCTTCACCTGAGGACGGCTGCTTGCGTTGTGGCCGAAACGTCGTGAGAATTATTTTATTATGTTTTATTTTATTGTTTCCCTTCTACGTGACTTTACCGAAAGAACCAAGAAGATAGATGTATATCGTTCACGGACGCAACAGTCGCCAGCAATGCCCGTAATTTACTCTACATGCATCATGGCGGTTTAACCGATGGACGACATTCGTCAATACGCTGTCGCACATGCACTAGTCCTTTGCCAGTCTTGCGCCACCGGGCAGACTCACGGCCTGTTCTAGTGGTTGCCTGTGGGGTTAATCCTTTGCATTATAAACGGACCCGCGGTCAGTGCCGGGTTCTGCCGTCTAGAGGGAGGCCAGATGGGTCACTGCTGGGGGCCCCTCCCCTTGAAAGTGCTGCTCTACTAAAAGTGTCTCGGATCGATTGCGGGACCAGGTCGCAGCAAGGGGGTTATCGATGCTGGGGCTTGGGTTTCCATCGCCGGCTAATGCTCTGACCCTGACACCTCCATGAGGATATGTCAGTCCAATTGTTAATAGTGGACTGAAGTGATTACCACCATTACATTATTGATATACTGTAATAACAAATGATAATGGTTGCATCAGTGTTGTGGATGTATGTGCGTGGTTTTTTTTCTTCCTTAAAATACCTTTCAGTGGCCTTGCTTTTTTTGTTATAGAAGTTGTTGCTGATGGGTTGGTCACATATGCAGGATGGAAGAGGGCAGGTTACAAAGACAATCGTTGGAATGGTACCCAAGGGTCAGTGACTAAAGATATTACGCAAAGGCGCGTGGTGGTGTAGCAGTTAATAAACACACAGCAGTAATAACCAGGGTGGCCTGCCAGGTTCGAACCGCGAACTTCTGCAACAAGCGGTGAACGCTCTACCATTGGGGCATGTCAACGGCCCATAAAATGACAGCTGCACGTTGCCTGGTCTCTCACCTGTTGAGCTCCTTCTCCCTTGTCTCCAGCTGCAGCATCAGGGTGCTGAGCTCTGCGTACAGCCCATTGGCACGCTCCAGCTTCTGCTCATAGTGCTCCCGTATGTCCAGCGCGTGCCTGGGGGAAATATTCACATGGCCGGTACTGAAGGTGTGCACATGGCAAGCATTCGTACATGCATGCATGCATAGTCAGACCTTCATTGTGGATACTTGCAGATTGAGGTGCACGGGGCTGTAAAATGTAATCGCTGCTGCTCAGGTGTTGCACGTGTTATTACTGATAATTACATATATTGTGTATTCATTAAAATAAAGCTCTTACAACAGAGTAAGTTGTTAACAAAGTCTAAACTTTTGTTGACTACCTAACAAAAAATTTAGGCTACCTGAGTCGTGCAAAACGAAGCTCAAGTCCATGGGCAACCTCTGGGACTTTTCTTCCCTGGCACCTGGATTCTGGCACTCTCTGCCGAAGGCTGTCAGGGAGTCCGGTTCGATTGGGATTTTCAAGTCCTTCTGCCTTAAAACATTTCTCTTGCAGAAGGCGTTTCCTATTTTAACTCAGCCCCGTCTTACCCAACTCCACCGTCATTGTCATTGATGTACAACAGATTGAGATATTCGGAAAAGCGCTATATAAGCTGTAATTATTATTTTAGGTATAGCATATCCAGGCCACATAGAGAGTTCCACGAAACTACAGGGCAAGCACAGTGACGCCGTAGGGGATATCAGAGGGATAACAAGGCTGAGACCAGTGAGAAACCAGGATGGCACAGGAAAACCACAGGGCTGATTAGGTACCTGAGTTCCTGGCGGCGACGTGATATGAGCTCCTCGTCCAGCCGATGTATGCTGGCGCCCTCCGTGCGAATCTTCTCAAACTGACTGTGCACCTCCTCGCGCCACTCAGCCTGCCACCCACACACGTATGTGCAAACGGGAGGTGTCATCACCGGAACAAAAAAAATCAGGTTACAAAAAAAAAATCCAATCAAAACTGTTTCGTCTTGTCGTATGAGTCATTGCCACTGTAGCTTTTGACGCATCAGTAAAAAATAGCTTTCCTTTCAATGAATCATACATTGTTGTGTCCTAGATGAGACATTGCCAACCTTTTGAAATGCGCGTTGAATATTTGACACAAATAGCAGGTCATGCGTTTGCCACATTTGAAAAAATGTATCTGATCGAGCTTTATCGAAATAACAAAGTGAAATCTGTAACATCTAAATTGCTCTGCCCTCTGCAACAATTTGACATCGATTTGACGACTATGCCAAATATGTATATTTTTTAAAGCCTACGTACTTTGTGTCTCACACACACAGCTGTCCCTCGATGACCGTGAGGCACAGAAAGGCACCTGTGAGTGGAAGAAGGTCTCCAGGGGTGTCGACAGCACATCGGCTGCGGCAATCTCCAGGTGGAGCAGGATTTGACGGAAAGACGGCCGGTTCCTGGGCTTGCTGTTCCTGCAAGTCCGGGTGCATGGCCATTGTCAGCTGGCTAGAAACAATCTTGATTTTGCTAGGTTATTTCATTTAGTGTGTTCTGTCTCCCTCTGTCTCCCTCTAAGCCTGCTTACCTTACTTGTCCTCCCGTCGTACTCATTGACATGTACATTTTTTTCCCTACCCCCTCCCTCTCTCTGCCTCCGCCCCCCCTCTGTCTATTTAAGGCCAGCCCACAGAGACGATCACCCCTCTCTGTTCCTGGGTTGCTCTCTCTATGTATCTTGGTGATATCTGTCTGCTTACATGTCTGTCTATAGTTTTCTGGTTAGATTCTATGTCGCTATTTCATTATACCTGATGATGATTGCTTGTGTTGCAATCGAAACGTCGTATGCTATTATTTAATCTATTATTTTATCTTTATACGTGACTTTACCGAAAAAAACAAAGAATAATGGCTAGAAACAGTTCCTAACTCAATTGGGACAAAGTGGACACATCGTGGCCCATTGAGTCCAGCCGCTCATGTGTATCCAAGCTAATATCTCTCTTTGTTCACGCAAGTTGAGTAGTTATCCATAAACTGTGAATGTATAGAACCAAGTAGTGCAATTGGTATGTATTTGCAATGTCAAATGCATTTGTAGTTTTCAGTACAGGTATACAAAAATAGGTCTGACTTATCTGTGGTTGCCCCAGCTAGAGCTGACTATAATTCCAGGGTTTAATCATAACTGTTGTTTAGGGGATTCTTGCCAGATTTTTGGGGTCCTTAAAAGGATATTGCTGAGATCCTGCAAGTTAAATATTGAACCCAGTCACGCTTTCATAAATATTGTGGTCCAAATCAACCAACGAAACATCGGCCCATCTAGAAACACTTTTGAAGCCAGACCCAGCAGTAAAGAAAATATGATTTTATAACGTGAGTCGATCACTACGAATGATCCCCCATCTCACTGCCACTCTCCCTACCTGGCCTGCTGCCAATAAGCATCCATACCAGCATTGGGTGAGCAAAATCTTGAATCCCTCAGGACAGGAGGCAGGAATGGGCAGGTGAAGACTGTTGCTGCCCACACCCCAGATGATGGCTGACGAGTCAACGTCGCGATACGGGATCTCTCCTGTGAGCAGCTCCCACAGCACCACGCCAAACGACCTGTGACCATCGCCACCACCACAGCCACCACAAACCACTGTCACCACCAATGGCGTCACTGCAGTAAACACTGGTATCATCAGACAGTTGCCATAAATCTGTCAATTTCCTGATGATGCTGGTTGCATGTATACATGCATCTATGGGGAACTTTTTTCGCACCGTACGTAGCCAACCGTGCTAATTGGAGGTGCGGGGAAGGCGAAATTTCGTACCATATTGTTAAATGTTGTAAATTCAACTCCAACACACCAGTGTGCTGATATAGTAACAAATTGGCATGTATGTTCTCATGATCATTGTATTCATTGGCAGTTAGATGGAGGAGAGTTTACAACACAAAAGACAATTATGAATCGTAGTATTGATCATAAAAGTCTAAACAAGTTAAACACTGGTTTAATTATTGGTTTGAAAATGAAAAAGGATGGTCACCAACTACTATAAGTATAGGAGATAAGAACGTGCACAGATTTTTTGAAATGAACAAAGCTACGGGCACTGTGGAAAAGACGTGATGGAGAGGGAGTTCCAAAGCCAAATAGCACAAACGGTTGCGGGCACGCTCGTCGCTCACCAGATGTCCACCTTCTCGGAGACGGGCTCATTGCGGATGACCTCGGGTGCCATCCACGCCACGGTGCCGGCGAACGACATGCGTGTGCTCTTCTCGCGCATCTCCTTGGACGTTCCAAAGTCGGAGATCTTGACCTCGTCGTCGTGCGTAATGAGCACACTGTGGGCGGGGTACAGGCACGCCGCTGCGCTATCAGCTGAACGTCCGACAGTTTTCTGACTTGCCGTTAATTGTACAGGTGTGTGAGTGTCTTATCTAAGCGCGGAGTGGTGGTGCAATCGGTAGCGTGCTGTGCTACAAATCCGACGGCCCGAGTTCGATTCCCGCTCATGGCCACCAAACACTAATGATGATTATCTGAACCTTTCCTGGGCCTCAAATGACTACCTTGTGTGATGGCCGGGCATGGTGTGCCCAAGGCACCCCTCGGCAACTTGTTTGCCTTAATAGGTGCTCGCGAACAGCACTTGCCCCCAACAGTCTGTACGGCTACAAGGGAGGTCTTTGTCTGTTGTGGCTTCCGCAAGTCAATTGCAACAGTGGGCACTCATTTCAAACTAAGCTGAGCTGGGGACGCAATGCTCCACTTTTAACAGACTTAACCTAAGGGAGACCCTCAGTGGGTGCTCATTTCAGGCTTAGTTACCTTTGTTGAGGATGGTTAAATAATGTTGCAGAACATGCTAATTAATGATGATTAATATACATTCATGGAAGGCAATTATATGTCAACCTAAAAAAAGTACATAATCACGTTGATGTGTTAATGAGAGCCAATTAATTGCCGATTACACCTACACATATTAAGATTTCGCTCTAAGCTTCATTGACATTTATGTCCTAAATAAGACACTAAAATTATTAACGCTTTTGTGACAATGGGCATTTAATTTTAGGATGCAAATTATGTTAAATATAATGTCAATTAAAAGTAGAATTGGGTACATTTCTCTCAACTAAAATCCATTTGACCTTTATCCAGGCAAACAAAGGAGCCCTACAAAAATGCAGTGATTAAAATCGAGACATTTTTAATCATAAACCATTACATTTCAACCTTTTTAGGCGTTAACGCCGCAGTGGTCACATTTGAGAATTTAATAACACCGCCATGATAAAAAATGCAACCGTTTCAGACCAAAAGATCCAAAATTCTCATGACTAAGTGCGATACAGTCTGTACACTGATAATTATTCGTATACCAGGTAAGGGAACGCCAAAATTAATATTCATGTACTGACTATATACATCACTCTTGTGGGTTTATTATATTTTTTGTTACAATAATACAACAAACATTTCATTTATTTACTGACGTACTTTTTCTTTTCTTTTTTCACTTGTGTATTTATAATGCATTTTGGTTTTTAACCTCATTTTATCTGTTGTTGATAATTTAATGTCGTAATAGTTCATACTTGCAAAAGAACAGGGCTCTATATATTGGTAAACATTGATTGAAATGTAATTCCCATACAAATCACAAAAACCTTCTTCTTAAATTTCTAACAACAAAACCCAGTGGTGATTGGTCTATACGTGGCATTAATATGGCTCCTCACCTGAAAATGTACTTTAACAAATCAAATATTTAACTTATTTTTAAATGAATATGTTAACAAGCTATTAATAAGTGATTAAAAAAGTGGATGTTTAAAATCACATACACTTCAGAATAGATTTTGGATAGAATTGAATGAAAGAAATTCCATACTTTGAAATAAATTCATGGCGGGTGTAATTGTTTGCAAAAGATTTGTCAAATTCCCATTGGCCAATTCTAAGTTGTGGCCTCGGGGGCGATCTCAGGGACGCTCCAACCAATTACCATCCATCATTCCAGTACAACATGAAAGACATTCAGGTGAAGTTGGGTAAAAAATGTACTTGTGTCTTAATTCTAGATTTGAAGCTTTCGTGACTGCAAGGATTCATATTCTTAGGTGTTTTCGGTAAAGTCACGTAGGTAAAACATTAAAATTAATAAAAGTAAAATAAAATAAAAATCACGACGTTTCGGAGGCAACACAAGTCTCCGTCATCAGGTGGGACCGTCACAGCCAGATTTGCTGCATCAAAATGCATCAAGATGCAGCAAATCTGGCTGTGACGGTCCCACCTGATGACGGAGACTTGTGTTGCCTCCGAAACGTCGTGATTTTTATTTTATTTTACTTTTATTAATTTTAATGTTTTACCTACGTGACTTTACCGAAAACACCTAAGAATGTGAGTACTTGTGTCTGTGGTGCAAGAGAGTAGGCAGAGCATAGTTCATTCAAATGCCATCAAAGTATATCCAGAAGACGTTGCAAAAGGTTTGTTACAAAGAATCCCGATTACAGAGGGAGGACAGGTAAGATGTAATTGCGATGTTTAAAAATGCAGCCACTGTTTTTCCATTTTCACGACTCGCAGCCTCCACACGTGTCATTTCGGTTAAATCACATTAAATATTTGATCTGAAATGTTCCATGGAATGCAATTTTGAAAAGGGGTCATATTGTGATTGCTTTTAAAGTTTAAATGAAAAACATTGGTATTTGTGAATGTCATTTCATAGCCTATGGGGATACAGTCAGGGTCACTGAGTAAACGGTTTTAACATGAACTAGAATGTAGGTTAAAAAACAAGCTGGGAATCAGATTTTTTTGTTTTTTTTGTTTGCAATATTCCATCCCTCCTTATAAATTCTAAAAAAAAAAACTTCCGTATCCATGTAATCTTGAGCTCTTAGAATATTCACATTAAATCTGACTTAAAGCTTTCGTGACTGCAGGAATTCATACTTTTTGGGTCTTTCAGTAAAGTCAGGTAGATAGGAAAAAAATCACGACATTTTGATCGCAACACAAGCAATCGCCTTCAGGTGAACATGCTCCAGTTCACTGGCTAGGTGGTGATGGTCGGAAATGCAAATAAGCCTTCTTGTATTTTTCGATTTAAAGCTTTCGTGACTGCAGGGATTCATCTTCTTGGTTCTTTCGGTAAAGTCACGAAAGAACCAAGAAGATGAAGCCTTCTTGTCTCGAAGTCTGTTAAAAGATCTAATAGTTGTGTGGAAACCCTCCCCGTAGAGGCGGTTAATCTTGACTTAAAGCTTTCGTGACTGCAGGAATTCATATTCAACGGGTCTTTCGGTAAAGTCCGACCATCACCACCTAGCCAGTGAACTGGAGCACGTTGACCTGAAGACCATTGCTTGTGTTGCGATCGAAACGTCGTGATTTTTTTTTATATCTACATGACTTTACCGAAAGACTAAAAGAGTATAATATTCACATTGCATAACTAACTCCCAACATCATAAAAAAATACACGTTAAATTCATCAATCCCTCCTTTGTGCCCTGCCTGTCCACTGTGCTAATTGGTGCCTCGTTATTAAACAAGAAACTAATTTTCTTCTTTTTGGCCAAATGCTCTTTTTGCTTCAGCCAAATGCTTGGCCGCAGCATGGATTGCCAGCTGCCATGCAGATCCTCTCAAGCCAAACTAAAAGTCAAGCCAATGTGGGCCCTCTCCAATGTAATTAAGTTAGTCAGAGTGCTGTCGCGCCAAGGCAATTAAGAGTTCTCCTTGAGCATAAATGTTTGCATGGTGCCATATCCTGTCCTTAACCTTCTATAAGTTGGCAAAGGTTCAGAATAATGGGGGCATAGGCTGTAAGTGTGGAACTAATAGCACTCTTTTATGATCCTAGTAGCCTAAGTTCGATTCCGAGGCATTCCTAAACTTGTATTCGGCCTTCTGAAGCTCAACTCAGCATTGAAATTAGCAGCGAATGTGACACGTGAATAAAGGCAATTGGGTGTGGTCTCACCACAGCATGCGTGCCCTGCTGACCTTATAATAGGTGTTTGATTGGTGCTCACTTACAGCACGTGGGTCTCTGTCAGCAAGCATTGGCCACTTCACATGACCTCAAAGCGCACCCAGTTTGGCACGCAGTGGTGAATGGTGGCTATTTTGTGTGTGTGTGTATTGCATGTGCATATCTTTGTTCGTGTATGTGTGTGTACCGGGTGTGTTTTGGTAGAGTGGTGGCATAGTGGTCAGTGCACTGCACTATGAACCTGGGTTAGAGTCCCGGCCATGGCTAACATCAGTGGCAAGTGATATCTGCATTGGTCCTGGTCCTTCCCTTGGTCCATACATGACTATCAAGTGCTGTAAACATCAGCACTGGAGGTGACAGGGCATAGTGCTACCACCACCACCCCCCTCGTGAGCCATGCTGGCTTTCATAGGTGCTCACAAACAGCACTTTCCCCATAATCAACGTTTTTGGATTTAGATCGCGTTATTTATAAATGTGTCGTAACCCTCCACCACCCGACACGGCCAATCAGTAAAAAAGTGTCACGTTGACAAAGGACAAATAGTTCACTGCTTTAGCCCACCGGTGTGTTGAAGCGTGAAACCACAACATTTACAATTTGAGTACGACGTTTCGCTGGTAATTGCATCCAGCATCATCGGGCAATTCGCCAGAATGGTGAGGCTCTGCTCTGTCTCCCGTTCTTATATAGAGCAGCACTTTCCCCAATGGTTTGTACGAGTATTGGGGGATTTTTGTCTTCAGTGTGTGTTTTTGTGTGCACTCTTGCACGGCCTGCCCTTCTTTCTCACTTGGGCGACTTTAGGTCGCGGTGTATGATCTTGTGCAGGTGTAGGTAGCTCATCCCACGAGCAATGCCCCGCGTCCAGCCGACCAGCAGCTCGGGGCTGATGCGGCGGCCGGCGCGCAGGACCTCGTACAGCTGACCTTGCGCGCAGTACTCCATGATGATGCAGTAGCAGGGAGCGTGTGTGCACACACCCCTGCGCACACACAGCCACGCAGCCACCAACCACCTCCGATTAGCACGTTTGGCTACGTACGAAAGAAGTTCAAACATATGAGAATAGGTTTTCCCCTTTGTTCTGCAACAAAACAGGTGGTTAATGCAGACATGATTCCTTGTAAAAAAATTCAGTTTGGTGTTTTAACATCTTAACACCTGTTTTGTTGCCAGAACAAAAGGGAACACCTATTCTCATATTTTGGTACTGGCAAAGGAGGTCCCATGAAGTTCAAACGTACATTCATACAACCAGGCCCAAGTCAGATACTCAACTCTTAGATTTCCTTTGAGGACCACTGTGCGACATTCATTACCCTTAATTTATAATAACAATAAAAACCTTCACCCAAGAGGGCCTCACTGAATGTTTCAGGAAGAGTCCTGTGTTGATATGTATGGCGAATTCCACCAATTAAGGCTTGATTTCATTTCGGGATTGACAAATGGCTGTAAGTTAGTATTACCATTTTTTTTAATAGACGGTTTGGCAAAATAATAATATTGCCAATTATTTACCCAGTAAGCCCTCACTGAGTTTCAGGACTCTTTTTTAAGAGGGTCGTTCTAACATTGGGATGTTTGGACATTTCCATGAATAAAGTGTTTGGTATGTGGGAGGAAAACGAAATACCCAGAGAAAACGTAACTTAAAGGTCGACATGGAAAATATTCAATTGCACAGATGGAACAAATTCACGGAATATTTGTGGGGATTGAATATATGTGTATTGAATACCTCTGTGGATGTAATATCTCTGTGGATTGAATATGTCTGTGGATTGAATATAACTGTGGATTGAATATGTCTGTGGGTTGAATATCTCTGTGGGTTGAATCCATTGCTGCACTGCCACCTCCTGGCTACCTCACAACACTCAAACAACACTTTTGATATGTTCTGGTGGTCTGTATACAAGTACTAACCAGGCCCAACTCTGCTTAGTTTGTCTAAGTATTCTGGACAAAATTAATATTTAAGCACGTATTCATTAGGGACTGATGTTAAAGGCCATATTTGGTGAGTGACTCACAATGTATGCTATCCGTGGTGCAATAATACACACACTGTTAATAGAAAACTGTCAACTTTGTCAAGAACATTCATTTTCTTGCCAATATGTTCGGCGTCAGATTAAGCTTCTCGGTGAGGTGGTTCGTTGTAGCTGGAAATGTATGTCCACTCAGGGCACAACCATGCTCCATGCCATCTGTGGTTATGTCAGCATGACGACAGGCACATCCATTGCCTTTCAACCTACAAGCTCAGCCCATAGAGCTCAACAGATGACTGTCTAAGCCTATCTCTAACTAGTTGACAGCACTAAACACGGATAATTCTAGCTACTCACTCCTACATGTTCAGCCAGACGCAATTAAACGCACACTCCCACAGATTTATTTTTGAAAAATGTCGAACCAACAAAGTCCTGTAAGTTCTTATAGCTAATATCCACAGGTCTAATGATCGTATCTGGATTCGAATTACCCTCATCCATTTCGCCTTGATGACAACATTAGTTGTGTTGAAGGTAACATAAAAAACACGTAACAGGTGTATCACAAGAAGGCATCCTGAACACATTCCATACGCAAGACTAGAATAGTGTTTCCATAGAAGACAACAAGAGATGCAATTGTGTGCATGCACACGGACCCTTGGAGTAAGTGAGATTAGCGAGCACCTATTATCAGCAGCACAATGCACTCGGGATTCTGTGGCCAACACCACGACCAGCTGCCGTTTTCTTGTAAGAATTTACACACTGCAGCAGGTACTGAATTTTAGAATGAGTTGACCAAGGGTAGACCCAGAACAGCTTCATATATCCCAAGCTAAGTATAAAAACATTTAACCCAGGTCGCCGTAACCATATAGCAGTCCAAACCAAAACGCCACCACCACTCTACACATACTCGCGCACACGCATGCCATGTAACGTGCACGCGTATACCACAACAAGACGTGGGCACACACACTCAGCTAATAATGCAGTGAGAAATGTTCCTGTGCTTTGGCCTCACTGCATTTAGGCTGCATTGTAAGGTGGCTGTGAGTAAGCACATCTCAAGGGAATTGCGTGCACGCACGCCACTACGAATTCGCACATGCACATACGAGCTCGCATCAGTGCCCTCATAATTTATAAAACCCTGCACAACACCACGGCAGCTAACATGCAGATAAAGTGCCCCGAAAATGCCATGGACTGTGTAAAAAAATGTTGGCCTTTTTGTTTACTTCATGTGATCGTACATCTTTGTAATCGTAATAATGTGACAATTATATCGTGGTATAATATTACCAATGGACCGAGTGATTAATCTGGTATGGATACAAATTGGATTTATTTTTGGAAATCCTTAAAAGCCTGGTATTCTTTACCAGATCTATAGCCGATTGGTGTTTTGATTGACTCCAGATTTCTAGCCACTCATGTGCTCTGAGCTTAATTGTGCCTAATAGACTGTTAATGCGATTATGTCAGCTTGACTGCTAAAGCGCAGCGTATGCAGCAGTGTATGTACAGATGTATGAATTTGTTAATGTGTAGATCAGTGGAGAGCCAAAGCGTGCATTAGGGGTCTAAAACTGTTAGGCCCTAGGTTTTAGTCCCATGTAGGGTAATAATAACAAAACAGATTGTGATCATGTATTAGTGTGAATAAGTGATTTTGTACATTGCATAAGATAATTTTCATTATCAGTCACAACCTATCCACTACTAGAAAGCTCCTGGCCTAGAATGTCTGTGGATTTAATTTAAAAAAAAGTCATAAAAACATGTTTAACAAAATGATAGGCCTTGCTTAATGAATGTTTACACAAAGTATATATCTCAATTGTGGATGAATGCCACAATATTTGTTCTATTAAAAAAGGGAGATATAACTGATTTGAAGAATTACACCTGAAGACGGAAGCTTGTGTTGCCTCCGAAACGTCGTGATTTTTATTGTTTTATTTTTTATTAATTTTACCTACGTGACTCTACCGAAGGAACTAAGAGTATGAATTACAGACCGTTTAGTCTTCTATCACGGAAATATAAATTGTTCACGAAGACAATAGGAAAGTGAATCATGATATATCCGAAATTGTTCTTAATAATAAATAACACGCTCTTAAATATAATCACCTTAACTAAAATATAACTGACATATTTTAAAGATGTCATAACAAAGTTTATTTATTCCTGCATACATTATTGAGATATAGCACATCGTTAAAATCAAAGAAACTCATTATTATTATTGATATCAGCCAAAGATGTACCCTGAGCATGCTTGTATCCCTGTGATTTATGATCAAGTGAAAGATGGGTGAGATAAAACGACTATTTTCGCGTGGCCCTGGGTCTTTTACGGTCTTTTTTGGTCTGGTCTTATTGGCAGCAGCTACTGACACGCGCGTCTCCGCGATTAGAGACAGGGCGAGTTCTGAGCGAGACTGTGGCCAGAAAAGCAGACGAGAGAGAGAGACGCATCCAGCAACTGCGCGCACTCCAAGCAGATTAAAGTGTAGGGGGGTGGTGGGGGGGGCCTGTGGGACTGCTAATGGACATGAAGGTTGGGTGATCAATTATTTCCTTTTCCAAGTGACCTCGCTCATCATCCGACGTGCGATGCGCTACCGTGCAGCCACGAAGAATACATTAACGCACAGGAGAGTTTTGACGCGAGCGTTTGCGCGTCTGCCTAATCTCACAGAATCATGCTGCTGCTGCCGAACGCTAATTACAATGGAAAACTCACGTGCTATTTTTCCGCTCCAGTCACTACTGTTGTATTAGCGCAAGCCTGCTTCATCTTCGGGGCAACAAACCTTACCGCTGGATTTAGGCGAGCGAACGTTAACCTAATGGGTGTTGGCAGGTTTTCAAATCTTTTAATATTTTATTTGGCGGCAATTTTGGTTTAATTGAAGCGCATATTTGCGTAAATGCACACAAAAAAACCTTTTCATATTACGGAGGATTGAAGAAAAATCGCCTTAAATAATGTAACATAATGGACCTACCCTTTAATGAATACAATCTCAATCACTCGGCTCGTGGCGCCGATTAAAATTCTCCCTTTTTTATTTTGTCCTCATTTTCTCGCATTGCTCTGAGACTGCAGGTTTTTTGCAGTAAGTAAATAATATCGATAAACTGCTCGCATGAAACGCAGCAAAAGCACAGACCGCTCCAGAGACAATTGTGCGAGTCTCTGCACCCGGTCCACAACAGACAACCTTCCTGCAGGTACACAGTTTAAATTGTGCCCGTAAAATAAAATGCAGCAAAAACACAATTTAGGATTCACCCTTACACCTGGGTTCCCCTTATCACAGTCTGTCAGTAACTACACGGTTCCGGAGGCTATGCCTGTACGTTTTGGGCCCCCACTATGAGGCGGAATGGTTTTAGTCTCATGGTAACCCATGTTTTCCAAAATAACCAATGAGGAATTGCCTCAGTCACTCAGTCACACTGCTACTCTAAACGTTTTTTTTAAGTAACACTTGAATATTAATGAGTCTTGACCTGCTTCGGGTTTTCTCAACGTATCAAACTGTGCATTAATAACGGTCATTCGTACTGATATCCCACTTGCCCCATTTCACCGTTTTTTTTACTAAGTCATGCAATCAAACCTAATTGTGATTGGTGGTAATGAGATATCAATGTAACGTTTCCTAAACTTTTTAAGCTGACCAGAGTCCTCAATGTTACATGGTGCTCGTCTCTTTCCTTTCATATTCATCTTCTTGTCAGAACACCTCACCAAGCCCCATTTGCTTACTTATAACGAAGCTGGCATCTGTGATTTAAGTACGCAATTTTAATTTGCTGCTGTGTGTAGCAGCTGGTGGCATTGTCCTATAAAGTGGTTTAGATTACTGATCATGTGGTCAGGGTCGATTTTTTGTTGGCTCCAAATGTACATTCTACACGTGCATGCACTGTCCTTTTGTCAATCCACTGCTGAATGAGGCTTTCTTCACAGCTGCGAGGGGCATGAGGAATATTTGACCATACGTCACCATACTGGTCAATGTGCATTCGTAAAGGTTAGATGTGGGTGCATAGTGGCACAGCACAGCAAATAATTTTGCGGCACTGCCCACTGCTGCCCACCACGTAGCCCTGAAAGCCCTATGACCATCTGTCTGTACATGGTGATCGTCCATCCAATCACTCTGCTTAGCTAATGAGATCTGAGGAGATCGGGCACACGATGGGTGATGTGGCCACAGACACATACAGTGCTGAATATGAGAACATGATTACAGATTGCATACAAATTGAGTACATTATCTGGTGTTTCAAAGCGTGAGCAGTGGTTATAAAAGTCAGTCTGCGGTGCTGGTGAACGTGGCTTGGTCTATCCATACCATAAACTTTTGGCCTATCCCATAGCCACAGCTACAGAATGGCGTCACGGTGGTGAGATGTTAAATACCTTGCCTAGTATGCAGGACGTCATGTTTTCTCGGTGGTCGTGTGGATTTTTCTCTAGTTCCTCCAGTTTTTCCTTCCACATTTAGAATTAACATGCATTCATAGGACGGTGTTGCAATACATATACACATGAAAAGCCACTTAAATTTAGACTTAAAACGTTCGTGACTGCAGGAATTCATATTCTTGGTTCTTTCGGTAAAGTCACGTAGATAGAAAACAAAAATCGAATTTTTTTTTTCTATCTACGTGACTTTACCGAAAGAACCAAGAATATGATAAGCAGCTTTATTATGTTTTGCACACAGCGTTGGTGTACGGTGCTTTTTCTGCAATATATTGCTGTCTTTTCTTGGATTTTCTGTTTGTACATAGTCACATTAAGATGTTTTCTTGTTCATGTTTTTGTTTTTTGTTTGTTGCGGTTGCACCCGATTCAAGAGCCGAATGGCTCACAGGGTTATACCAAATAAATGAAACTGAAAACTGAAATTAAGCTTTCATTTGTGGCCAGGTCGCTTCTGAAAAAGCTACATAAAATAAAAAAATTATAGCATTGTATGCATGATGGAGGGTGCATACGAGGTGCTTAGTGCTGGGCGCTTTATACATACTTGAACGTGATGATGTTGGGGTGCCTGAGCTTGTGCAGGTGCTTGATGTCGGTCTCCTTCTGCTCCCGCACCTTCTTGACGGCCACGTGCTCTCCGCGGAACTTCCCCAGGAAGACGGCGCCCTGCGCGCCGCTGCCCAACCACTGCAGTTCCGAGATCTCCTCAAACGGCACCTCCCAGCTGTCTGCTCCATGTGGAGGGGGCACGGAACAGGTTCAGGAGGTGTGCGAGTACCTAGGACCTTTGGCCCGTTGAGGCCATTGTACACCTGGGCAATATTAGACCACTCATCACCAGCAATTGTTACCGCATCTTGCACTGTTTATTTCCATAAATAACTCTGTCAACTTATGCCATTGCCTTCCAAGATGCAATAGTTCATTATTATCATCAGCCATGGCCTATCCACTGGTGAGCAAATGCATTCTTCCAAGACCATGATTCTGTAATGTAATGATCCACCTAGCACCTGCACCTGCACGTGGGCTGATTTAAATCTCTCCCTCTCCGCGGAGGATATCTCCTCAGATGCGTTCCATGCTTTGGAGGTCACTCTGTCATTATTCTTGCCCATCGGTCATAATCCCTTCTCGTGACATGTCCTGCCCAAGCCCACGTGTTTCGGCTGAATTTCAATGATGCCATTACCACGCATATGTCCTCTGGTCCCTGTGTTCCTCAAGTCACTCAATGCAGTTCTATAGTTGTTAATGGCAAATACAATTCTAAATTTGTTTTTTTCGGTAAAGTCACGTAGGTAAAAAATTAAATAAAAATAAATTAAACTATCGATACAGTAATTTTGCTGTGACGGTGCCACCTGAAAACGGAAGCTTGTGTTGCCTCCGAAACGTCGTGATTGAATTTATTTTCATTTTCTTTTTTACCTACGGAAAATACAATGCTGGTGAAGACTGCCGGTGGTACACGACACTTCTCATATATGTTGAATGCATGCATGCATGTCCCCACGTGGAATACTGCTTGTGTGTATGTGCATTTGGATGAACAACAGTAAGAATAATTTAGGCTTGTAATGCGAACAATGTTCAATCTCTCTTGAAGAGAAGATACGGCTCGGAGGCACGAGGAACCACAGACAAGAGGAAAGGTAGCGCAGCCGCGAGGCGGCACTGCCAACAACATCCCCAAGCTTCTGCAGTCTATTCTATTATACTATTTCACTAGCATACTATTCTTTTTAGTTAACAAGGTAAGGACCACCGAGCTATACGGAACTTTTTTTGAATCGACCTGGCGATCACAAATGATAGCTCAACAAAGTGACGTATCATTCGGAAATCTATCGCGGCACAAATACTCTAAACGCACGTTGATTCTAAATATGGAGGGGAAAAACCAGAGGACTCAGAGAAACCTCCGCAATAGCACGTGGAGAGATACATGCAAACTCCAAATACACAGGTGTCAGGGCAGAATCGAACCCACGACCTCCTGTATACCAGGCGAAGTAGTTAACATCTCTCCACCGTGGCCATTTAATGAATGTGTATACGTGCGAGGAAAACGGAGTACCCGGAAAAATTCTATGAGTGCCGATGGAAACAGATGGAGACTAATCCACTTGCTGCACTGCCATCTCCTGGAAAGCCAGGGTATGGTGACCTCGACGCCCATGGCAAGTGAGTTTCACGTAAAAAAAATCTGAGTCACAAACCCTCGCTGCCTCCGCAGGTGCTGATTGCAGGTTTGTGCCGCCACCGCCCCGGCATGCATGTGTAATGACTCAGACGACAAAGTACTCGGAGCCACTTTATTAACACAGAACAATCTAGGTCCGGGCTTCGTGCTTGAAGTTGAAGCTGTTATTTCCCTCCAACGTCCCCTCCCCTTGTGCTTCTGCCCTTTTATATCATTACAGTCCTCTTTCTCGAATGTTCCCTCACTCTATTTCCCTTAGCCAATCCCTGTCCTTCCCCTCGAACGGATCCCAACCATCACCTCTGGGCTCCACTCTGTTTCTCGCCTATTCTCATTCAAACCCTTTTCTCCAATCACTTCAATCCCTGTGGAGGGCTTCTTTCCGCCAATCGGAGACCTTGGTTTAACTTCGAATAGCCGTCAGGCTGCACATTGGCTTGGGGTCATGTTTCGGTCATTACACATGCATGCCCTTCTTTGTGCAAATCCCTATACAGCTCCACATCAAACTGTTTGCGCGCCGTGTTGGCTCAACCAGCGGTGCGCTGGACCTGCCCGGGAGGAGCCTGCAGGCAGTGTCCCGCCAGCGCACGAGAGCACTTACATTCAGCACACCTTCATCGGGGCACTAAAGGCGAACGAAACATAATTAATGATGGAATCCAGTGCTGGAGAAATACTACCGTCTAATGGGTTACACGTAATTATCTAAAGTGCTTCTGGTCTGCTGTGGAAGCAATGGTACCCGCTGCATCAGGGCCACGCGGGATGAGATTGACACACTCGTGGCAATGACGGTGGCTTCCTCGCACGCCACGGACGTGTATTTACTCGGTCGTCACATCTGGTTCAGGTGCGGTGGCTTCTCACAGAGTGGACGATCAACTTGGCAGATGGAAAGGGGATACCGCAGAAGGCGAGCGGAGGTGGAGGGTAAGGGGAGGGGTGGGCGCTTTGTATGCAATTGGAAGCTAGAGGTACCATAAAGATGACAAGTAGTCTCTGCAAATCGCTAACTTTAATGGCGATTATTTGAACCAGTACTGGGTTGCCCATAGGTTGACTCAACCTTAAATTAGTACCTGGTGTGATGTGTAAACATCAGTCTTGGGCAGGCCATGGCCAGGCATTGTTTTGGTCACTCCACCCCATCGTGTGCAATACCAGACTATATAAGGTGCTCGATAAATAGCACTTGCCCCAACAGTCTGCCCAGCTTTAGAAGGATCTTTGTCTTTGTTTACTATATATAGGATATAATAAATCCATGTGATCGCTGGATAAAACCATTAAAACACATTCTTAGATTTTTTTCGGTAAAGTCACGTAGGTAAAACATTAAAATTAATAAAAGTAAAATAAAATAAAAATCACGACGTTTCGGAGGCAACACAAGCCTCCGTCTTCAGGTGGAACCGTCACAACCACGACAGCTGTATCAAGTAAATGAGGAAAGCTTCAAATCTAGCATTAAAACACACTTAAAATATCTAAATATTGAGTTATTCTCATCAGTATACAAATAATACCTAAATAACTTAGCAACATCTATCAACAATATTTTTGTTAAAAAATATTACAAAGATTGTATCTGCCAATTTAGCAATTATCGGGCATGCTATGTTCAATGCTCGATGAAAACCTCTCTATTCTGGCCCCATTGCCTTTAAATTTGCACAGCTCCAAATGATCTCATTCATTTCAAGCGCCTCAATTTCATATCTGCATTTCCCACTCGGGAGTCGCACTAAACACGCCGTCCATATAAATGGCGACATTTACTTATCGATTCCACAGATTCCTTACGGTGCTTGCGATATGCAACGTTGAACGATGGTAAATCATATATAGCGCTGATCAAATATTAGTTGAACTTATTTTTCCCGTCAATATTCCAGTTTGGCGCATGCCTCTAATCCAGCACCGTGGAGGTGAAGGTTGGTGGATCACACAAATGTTGTGAAACTCCCCTCCTGTGGTCATCGAAGATGCCATACCCTGGCTTGCCAGAAGGCAGTACAGCAAACATGTGAATTCCGCCTTCTGTATGGGAGAGGGTGTTGAGAGAGTGTTGCCTCACATTTGTGGGGTTTTGCCGGCTGCTCAAGTTTCCTCCCACATGTAAACACTCATAAATTGGCCGATAACATCTTAATATATAGAGGACCGCAGAACACGGGGGAGGAATTTGTTTCCAGGTCCAGCTTGTCTGTGGTTCCTCACGCGTCTCTCTCTTCGAGAGTGAGTGAATACTATGCAGTGCGTTATAAGTTTAAATAATTATTCAGAATCTGAATATCTATTTATATTAGAGGAATCTGATGAGCTATGAAGCTCTTTTTCAAAGATGTCCAGTAGTTATATAATCAGCATGGCTGCTAATGGAGTGATTGATTCTGGTATGTGGAGTCGGGCTGAAGAGCAATTTGATGATCTATACGTTTTGGCGAATTTGGTAAAAAAAAAAAGGTGTGCAAAATTTATGAAAGTGTAGAAGACTTGGATCTAGCGTTGTGTGCACATAAAATGTGGTGGGTTTTTTTTCTTCTTCAACATTGAGGGTCATTGTTCCAGTATTATCATTCATCATTGCAGAAGTTTAATTCAAAAGGAATCTGCATAACAAGAGTATGGGTCTTATTGCCTGACAATCGTGGAATCACGTGACAGCTGTCATTGCATTTTTAAGCTGTTTCATTTTCAGACGAAAAAAAGGTGTGAATTTTAACTGCACCACCTACCTCAGTACGTATGGCATAACATCTCTGTTCAAATTATTGTACCTCACACTGGAGACCAAACTGATACTGCTGCACAGCATTGCCAGACAGATGGATGGTTCGAAACTCTCAACCCCGACAATCCAGTGGCTTTACTAACAAGTGTACAAACCACAAAGCTACCGACCCAGCTCTTCAACAATTAAAAACAAATTAAACAAACAAAATACTGTATGTTCATAGGCACGCATTTGTGGATGAGTCTATTTGTTTATCTTAACACATGTATTTATGGAAGCTTTAGCGTACTTATTTTTAGAGCTCAGCCTCCTTCCCTACGGCATCTCCCACAATCCTTCATTAAAATGCCAATTATATTGGCGTGTTAAAGGGCAAGCACAGTGCAGTGCTTTAAATGAGGGTATGTTAATCCAACCCCCTTAGAAATCTGTGCAATCACGGGATACAAAACACACAGACACATTCACACACAGTGGGTTTATTCCAGCCTGTCACACAAATGCTATTTTTACACCGCTCAGCCTATCAAGACAGAATTATTCTCAATTCACATTTTAAAATGAAGCCCTTTACAATTTGTGGAAGGGCTTAATTTTGCTGCCATGGCATTGACTGCTATCTCTGCCAACGGTAGAACCATTTCCTATATTCTTAGATTGGCCAGTGGTAGAAATATGCAGAGGTCTGCTCTTCAGGCCCTTATCTTGGCCCAGCACCGTGCAATTCAATGGTTATTACATCCGAACAAAGATGGGCACCGGTGCTCTGGATGTTTCGAGTTCTTGGGTTTCAGGGGGGACCTGATTTAAGCTAAGGGAGCTTAATTAAAGTTCCTCGTGGGAATGTTTATTTTTCTCCTCCATCAAATTTTGTGCCTTCAGGCATATTAAGTGGGCCCCTGCTGTTTGACGATACCAGCAATTTGCCGTGCATTTTTCTTTCTTGAGGTCTACCGGATGGTGCCGCAACGGCAGCAGCAACGCATGCGCCTCTAAATCATTGTCCATCGTCTGTCCACTGCTATCTGAGGACACGCCTGTTCTCCACCACCGTGGAGGCGAGGGCTGGGTGGATCGCACAAGTGTTGTGAAATCCCTTTTCCGTGGGTGTCAAGGTGCCATAACCCTGGCTCACCAGGAGAAGGCAGTCCAACAAAAATGTGAACTCTGCCTGTTCAAATTGCATGGGATCAAGCGTTTCCCCCTCACTCGTGTGGGTTATCTCTTAATATAGAGGATCACAGAGCTTGGGCAATTTTTGGTGCCGGCTCATCGTCTGACTACCTTCTTGATTGTCTGTGGTGCCTCGCGCCCCTCTATGAGAGTGAGCAAATACTACGAAGCACATTACAATTTGAAATATATTATACGAAGGCCTCCTCAAGCCATCGCTGTTGCTCATGGTCACATAATGCAACAGATTATCTACCTCCTGCACATGAGTTGATCTCATTGCTGCATATATGTGGTACACGTCCTTTCATACTGTGAAGTGCAGTGTTTAATTCTTCAAGTGTGAAATCTGGAATTTATTTCTCTCTTTATTTGATTTATTTATTTCTGGAATATATTAATTCGTCAAAAGTATAAATGATAATAAAAATACAAATATACAAGAGCACAACAGGTACCCTGAGGTTGCATGACAAAAATTACAAACAACCTATCAAAAAGAATTGGTCATGGTGAGATGTTTTCACCAGATTTAATCACGACAATATTACTCGGAAAATGTGTTTTTCGAAGATTGCATGGGGGAAATCAAGGAATAAACATTAATGGGGAAAACATTAACTCCCTCAAATGTCCTGATGTCATATTCATTATAATAATTAATGGAAATGATTTGCAGCACAAGATTGAAGAACTCAATCAAGATTGACAAGCGCAAAGCCAAAGGCAACGTACAAGTTCGCAAAACGAATGTAGATATCTACTGGAGGAACGGCATCTGGAATGCACATCAGAATATGTTCACCAAGGGCAGGTGTTGAAGGTCGACTGCCATAATAAGTATAACCCGTAAAAACAAAGTTTTTCACTCTAAAGCCTTTATATGCGTGGCGGCTAGAGTCATCTCGTCCTCTGGCTTGAGATGGCTGCCACCTATGGGTCAGATGATTGTCTGCCAGTATTAAGCAATTGGTAATTAAATATTTAATTTGTTTTCCCTAAAAAGTGTAAAATTTTGGGCAAAAAATTTCACGAACATTAATTGTCTCGAACAACGAGTCTGTGTGCAAAATGTCAGCTCGATTGGATCACGGGAAGTGGGTTAAAAAACGACCGAAAGGTTTGCACGGTCGTAAGCAAGCAAGCAAGCACGCAAGCATGCAAGCAAGCGAACTTAATATAAAGGATTTAAAAATGATGCAAGAGAGAGGTGGACGACGGTGGATTGCGGCACTTTTGGAAACCCGAAAACTAACTGAGCTAGGGCAGGAAACAATTATGCAAACTAAAACTAAGCTAAACTATTTTTTTATTTTAGCAGTTAAGACCTCACTGAGCTAAATATGTATTTTTCAAAACTGACCTGGCCACAAATGATAGCTCAATGAGGTGGCTCTTTGTAAACATTTATGGCAGCCAATTACTCGAAATGCATGTTTCTAGTTGTCAAGGGAAAAACCAGAGGACCTGGAGAAAAATCCACGATACCACAGGGAGAACATGCAAACTCAAAATATACAGGCATGAGGGTTGGGATCGAATCCACAACCTCCTGTATACCAGGCAAGGTAGTTAACATCTCGCCACCGTAGCACCACGAGGGATGATGGCTGATGGTAGAGAGTAACGATGGAGTTGCAACCAAAGGAGGAAGCGTGCCCAAAAGGATATCCACCGTGCAGATGGAGCGATGAAACCTGCTTGTGTGCAGACGCTTAGATTGGTTGTTGTATTGTGAGAGAATGAAAGGAGGAGGCCGTTTTCCAGAAGTGGATGGAAAATGGCTGATGATGATAAAATGGGAGTACACATGAACAGGTTACATACTCTTCCTTAAATGTCATTTACAGGATGTACCTATGAAAAGCTCACTAAGTCTCAACAATATATTTTGAGCTAGGTCCTGGGATTGGGATGTTTGGTCAATGCCATATATGAGTTTTTTGGTATATGGAGAAAAAAAACTGGAGTACAATACGCAGATGAATTGCATGAGTACAGTGGGGTAACACTCAATCCTCTGCACATATAGAATCAAGAATCCATTGCTGTACGATAATCTCCTGGCCATCTCACATCCCTCTCGAAAGCAACCTTATGTGTGCACACATGCTGTTAACATTGAATCCGATGAAGTCAGTTCACCAAAGTATGCCTCTCTATCTTCTTGGTTCTTTCGGTAAAGTCACGTAGAAGGAAAATAATAAAATAATAAAAATAAAACATAATAAAATAATTCTCACGACGTTTCGGCCACAACGCAAGCAACGACAATGCCATGTTATGCTGTTATAACCAGGGCCCTGAAATACGAAAATGTTTTGCGTTCAATCCCAACCCTGACGCTTGTATATTTGCAGTTTGCATGTTCTCCCTGTAGTCGCGTGGATTTATCTCTGGGTCCTCTGGGTTTCTCCGCCACATTTAGAAACGTCCATTTAGTGTATATGGCTGCTATAGATATCCACATGATAACGAAGTGTCGTTGAGCTATCATTTGTGGCCAGGTCGCTTCTAAAAAAGAGTTATATAGCTCAGTGGGCTTTACCTGGTAAAATAAAATTAAAGTTTTTAATTCTATATAGGTGTGGTTGATAACGTAATTCCCAGAGACCCCGATAGCTGTAAAAATAAACTCCCGCTGAATGACTTCGCTCAAGTAAGAACACGTGCCTCGACAACTTATGCAGTGTCGCTGGACAATGCTGATGCACAGACGCTCAATAAAGTAATCAGAGAGTGCAGGTAAATGAGCTGTATGCCGCTTAATGGAGAAACCTTAACAGAAAAAGATCCACAATAAAACAAAGAGAAAGCCCCTTGTAAACAAGTCGTATGTTGGCTGATGGAACAACGCCACGCAAATATTTTCAATTAATCGAGGGAGCTTCTTCTCGAAATGCCCTATGCTGCTTGAACCGGATACCACCTGAAAATGTAAGTGAGTTTTAACGGTGATAAACTGGACCAAATCAAACTGCCACGAGAAAATATTTGCATTTGTGCAAAGCCGTACTATTTGTTGAGTGTTTTCAATGTTAATTCCGTAAGTGTCAGCCACGATCAATCCAATGCTGGGTGAAGGACCCCCTAAGCCGTCACCATCTCTCACATTTCTGAAATGTAACAATCCACCTAGCATCTGCACATATGCGGATTCCATCTCTATCCATCTCTCCCTGGCCCAGGCTCGAGTTATATATATATAATATAGGTAAATAATGGTTAATATCAATAATTAACTTGAGTTATTGGATATTTTTTTATTCTGATATTTTTCCTCTTAATATTTCATTTATAAAATATTACGAGATTTTGGTGGTTTTTTTTAGATACACACATACATAGGTTAATATTGCTGAACAGGTTTTTAACTGTGATGTGGGTGCACAATTGTCCACTTTCCTGCACTCGTTGGATTACTGAGCCTTGGCCATAGCCCTTATTATTATTATGGGCCCAGTGCCCTGCCATGATGTAATTCTTAATTGCATTCTCATTAAGATGGAAAGCAGTGCCACGTTCAAAGCCCCCATTTCAGACATCCAAAATGTTTGATCCAAGCAGCACACAGCCAAGCCATCCCACAGGATTATCAACTCAGATCTCCAAAAGAAAGGGAAGTTTTGGCCCGGTCAATACTTGGGCAGGAAATTGCAAACGAACTAAAACACTATCGTGGTTGAGCGGCATCATTCACCCACAGGTATCGACCCAGGTCACAGTTCAGTCGGTGTCTCTGTGCAGCGCAGTCAGCGCTTCCAGACAGTACTCGCATTGTGGCAAAGTTCATATTTCTGTTGTGCCGCAGAGTCGCCAAGTCGGCAGCTATTTTGCCAACGGGCAAGTCTACACTGACATGGTCACTGGTTTAATCTCCACAGCTGCCTCGCAATTTTTTTTGGTAAATTTACAATTTGTGGGCCATCTGCCGTAAACTGGAAACTAAAGAGAGTGTGACATCATTATAAAGAGAAGCCAATGTGTGCAGGTGTCAGAGCTGAAATCCAACATTTGAAAATTGTGTGCCAAAAAGTAAACAAGAGAGTCAGAGTAATTTCTGGCTTTGTCAAGATGCATGGATTGAGCGATTTAAATTGATTCTTATGCTCATGAAGCATGCACTTGACTCAAGAGTGTAACATTATTGCGTTATGTATATTGAACGTCTTGCACCAAAGGTCGCAACCGGGTACCCGATACCCGTACCCTACCCGATACCCGGCTACCCATACCCAGCCGGGTACGGGTACCCGTTTGCGACCCTGGTGCGGCCGGGTACGGGTAGACCGTGAGTCACTGGTGAGTAACTGTTTGTCACTCATTTCCCAACGTCTTGTCTCTTCTCACAATTCAAGTTCCTAGAATCAACCCACCCGCGCCTGCAACATGGCTTCATCCCAGAGGTCGCAATCAGGTACCCGATACCCGTACCCTACCCGTACCCGGCCGGGTACGGGTAGGTGGAGGGGCAAAAATGATACGTTGATGCCCATCTGAGTTTTACAAAAACTATACAATTTGGATTTATGTTGCATATAAAAGTGACTGCATAGCAAGATTCTGTATAGATACGGTGGGTGTATTTATTGTACAGAGTGAAGCTGTCACAGGGCAGAGGGAAATAATGACGGTTTTGGGCCTGACACATTTGGCTGGAAGAATGGAGATCCAGACTCTGGGTGCGAACAGAGTAAGAATGAGACATTTCCCACTGAGTGAAATTTGATGAGCGCCTTATAAAAACAATTGGTTACGGGAACAGAGAGTTTAGATCGCTGGGACAGAGGGTTCCAGCAACCCAGGGGAGTAAAGCTCGATGAGAGGGCAGAGATAGGAGAGCACGTGGAGGGGAGTCGTGTGAAACGAGAGGGGAGAGGCAGGCAGGTGTAGGCCCGTGGAGAAGAATTGACCCTCTTGATCGCAAGCTGCACTCTCTATCTACTGCACCACCTCGTGCAGGGGTCGGCAACCTCCGGCTCCGGAGCCGCTTGCGGCTCTTAAAGGACTGCTCCATGTCGTTATTTATTAAGAACCACCGACTCCTATTCACATGCATTGTGGGCTTTTGGAATATTGAGGGGGGGGGGGGGGGTTGACAGAATTCGAAAAAAAATGTCTCTATTTGTAATTGTGATTGCTGATCCCTGACTAAGTGGGACACAGATACCGTAAAATAATTCTGATCACCAATCTAAGGAATTAAACTGAAGAGGATCTTATCCGGTTAAATGGTGGAAACCAACCAATGCAATTGCAGTACATTTTACTTCTTGAATTTTTAAAAATCCAAAGCACTGTTTAATAAATATCAGACTCATTTATCCCATATAAAAAAAAAAAAACACTGCAGCTGAAATAAATTACCCCTAGCCAGCTAAACACCACCTGCATGGGCAATTCGTTACATACATTTCTCCCAGTGCAGAAGTTGCATTTCCTAGTCCAAGGAACATATGGATCTCAGTGGGTATTTCCAGTATAATACGTTTAATGTTAACAAATGGCTAAATGAATAGCATCTTATGCCCACAAGCAATTCCTCTCTGTATTCTGCCCTCCTGCTGATAACAATGTAAAGTTTGTCTTGCCTCTATGTTTGCTCGTTACTATCTGGTTTTTTTAAATCAAAATCCACACTCCCAAATTATTGTGACGAGGGGGGGGGGGTGAGAAATGTGACGTCACATCAAAATGCGCAACTTTAAATAAATATAGACAACACGTTCTACTTAATTAAATAGACTTTTAAATACATGTTTTCTCCTACAACATAAGAGTGTAGCGCCACATTAAATACGCACTACAATGACAATAGTTTAAAGCGATTTGAAGCATGTTTAAAAAAAAATTGGAGGGGGGCTTCGCTTTGTGACGTCATATTTGAGGGGGGGTCTGACTTTTTGTGACGCTGTGTGACGACGGGGGGGGGGGGGCGGGGGGGGTCAAAAAACGTCAGAAATCGCGTGAAGTCATTTATGGACGGCCCCTTGAGAGGGGAGGGGGGTGTGTGCAGAACCGGCCCTAGACCTTTGGGGGCCCTAAGCAAAATTTGGTTGGAGGCCCCTTTGATGTATGATTTTTTTCACCCACGAGCCAGCAGTGACTCTAGGGGGCCCTCTGCTGGCCACGGGGCCCTTTGCAATTGCAAGGGTCGCTTAGTGGCTGGGCCGGCTCTGGGTGTGTGTGTGCCTAAACGTAGCGAACAACGGTGACAAAAAAGTTGAGAGAGAAAAGCCGGGGCGCACCGGTAAAGTGCCACCGTTCGGCATCATCACGAGGCAGCGCGCGCGATGCGCATGACCTCATCCCGCGCGACCCTGTGGGATCGGAGAAGGACCGTCGCTAAAAGTGGAGCGGTGAGTCACGCTCGCTCACTCGCTCGCTCGCTCCCAGCTTGGACAGCGCGCTGCCGTTCACATTCGGCGCGTGATTTGCCAACACGAATTGTGGCGTTCTCGTAATCGTCGTTGCAGCACTCGAGATCTGAGCTCCCGTTCACACCCTGAGGACGCTGGATTTAAATCTCCAGCGAACTATCGTTACCCGTTCGAACGTTGTCAAATTACTCTCCGACAATAACACCTGTGCTGCTGCTGAAGCACTAAGATTTGGTCACGTTTGAGTCACGTGACACTTTTATTAATTGGCTGTGTCAGGTGGTGGAGGGTTTACGACACGCGTTTTTACACGATGATCTCACCCACAAGACACCAATTATGAATCATAATATTAGTTGTGAAAGCCGACTTATGAATTTAACTGCAGCGATTAGGGTGAAGCGCTGTCATATTATTCGTCGCTTCACGTTAAAATTGTTGTTTAAACGGGGGTCAACGGATATTGTTATGGAGGAAAAGGTTTAAAAAAATTACTTGTGCTTTCTTTTTCAGAGAAAAACATGTCCATAGTGTTACATTTAAATTTCTACGGTCAAATGTGAGAAATATATTATTACATGTTCGCGTATGTAGCAGAAACATGTTACTGCATTTCAAAACACTGCACATAAACGGTGGGCATATTTATTTTGGAGGGGGAGGCACGTCTGTCAAGGGTCTTGAATCTGGAATTGAACGGTGACAGGAAGTCAACAGCCCAGATAGCTGAAAATTCTAGACATGAGTGCAGCCGAAGAGAATAAGCACTCTCCTACTCGGAAAAGGTTGACTGAGGGCTTTGACAGAACGCCTTGATTGCTGGAATAGAGTGGTGGAGACGAGAGTGAGATGAGAGGATGGAGGCATGCAGAGGCGAGTCTACGGAGGATCTTGAGGATGGTGAATGCGATCTTGAAATGAATCTGGGATTGGATGGGGAGCCAGTGGAGGGATTGGCGTATAGGTGCGATGTGGTCTCATCCATGTGTGCAGGTGAGAAATCTGGCAGTGGCAATTTGGATTATCTGTACGGTAGTCTGGAAAAAAGGCGAAGCCATAAACAAGATCATTGCAATGGCTGGGACGGGATTTGATGGAGGCATCAGCAGCTGAGATAAGGAGACGGTGGATGCGAGGGATGTTGTGCAGATGGGAGTGTGAGGTCTTGCAGCGTTGAGATATGTGGGAATAGAATGAGAGCTGATGATTAATCTATTACAACTCCAGGGTTTCAAACACTCTGCCAGTTTAACGCCAGAGTTTGGGAGGTGCACACTCAAATTGGAGACTTTGCCAAGAGTACAATTTCTGCTAATATGTATTTATATTTTGGCAACATTATCTGGAACAAATCCAAGCTGAGACTGCATCTAGGCAGGATGTGACAGTAGAAAGTGACATTGGGTCCATAGTTTCAATGGCCATTCATTGAAATGATTACAATTTAGGGGTCATATTTAGAGTATATCTCATCTTATTGTATAATTATTATCAGCAAAGCAGTTTTCGTGTGTTGCACAGGTGTTATTAATCCTATGCTTTAATGGCCCAAGTTAAATGCCTTTACAATTAAAAAAATACGTGTGCATTTGTGTTGATAATACATCAAATTATGGAGGACTTTCAATTAACCTTCACTTCTGAAAGAGGCAATACAATCAGGAGCATATACATCCAATAGATCCAGGGTCCGTACAGCCTTGAAACTGTTGGCCAAGTTATTTTCTATCATACTACACGGCCCTGTGTGTGTATTTTTTCCATGGTAACAAATTCTGTCCGTGCAGATGGTTCGTGAGCTGCAGTGCTTTGAATCCACTTATTTGTAATTGAGCAATAAATGCAGAATTGGGTTGCATTTATTGACGATCTGAGCGTAAACTGATTATGTTTACAAGAAATGCTCAGGTGCAATGCTAATGCATTTCAGTGAAACAATTAATAAATGTAATACGTGCAAGTACCGTGGAGCGTCGCATTGCAGCCATCGTTAAGCGGATACTGTTACAACGGTGACACATTGTGTGGCTAGATTAAAACAATAATCACGTACGCCGTTGTTGTATGAAAGCCACAATCCCACTGTGTTCCCTACTCCAGAGCACTGATCAAACATGCAGTGTAATTAGAAATTATTCTCTTTGAAATGGCCGTTAAGGCCCATATGCACAATACTGACATGATCACAGTTGTTGTACTCATAATTAAATCCTGAAACCTGAAGCTGATTGACTATGTAGAAGTCTAAACTGTTATTACTGTTATATTATTGGTTCTTTCGGTAAAGTCACGTAGAAGGGAAATAATACAAATATAAAACAATAAAAATTCTCACGATGTTTCGACTGCAACACAAGCAATCATCATCAGGTGTGAAATCCACACAAAGTGCTTGCCACAAATGAACCACAATACCTTGCTAATCTCGTCAAGGAGGATAAACCATCATGCAAACTCTGGTCATCCCTGCAGCGGATTTTGGCTAACCATCGAACACAGACGGTCACTGCATCGCATGGCGCTTTCAGATGCGCTTCTGCGGCCGTCTGGAACCCTCATCCTTCCGATATTAGAAAGCCACTGGAGCTATGCACTTTTAAATTTAAATTGGAAACGCATTTCTTGAAAACAGCTTTTTGTGTTTAGTTCGTTGTCCTTTCCCCCCGCACCTCCAATTAGCAAGGTTGGCTATGTACTGTGCAAAAGAAGTTAAACACATAATAGGGTTTTCCCCCTTTTTTCTGGCAACAAAACTGAAACCTTTTTACAAGGATTCAGGTCTGCATTAACCACAATACTTGCAGTCAAAATGCAAACAAAAAACACACTATGATAATATATGCATTGTCCTTGAAACTGATTGGCCCACATCAAGTCATTGGTCCACACCAAATTCAACACACATACATATGTAGTACTGACGGTTTTTGGCCCCCAATTTGAGGTGCAATGGTTTTATCCTCACGATACCCCATTTTTCCACTACCAGAAGAAAGCCTCCGAACTTTGTGTCCATACCTCACACGTGGTGCGATGCCACAATCCTTCATGATCCCGCACGTCAACTGATGTCACCGCACCATCTCCACGGTGGTAATCCTCGTGGGCATGCACTTTTCTGTGGCTGCCATTTCGTCACCAGGTCTGTCTGTAGACCATCGTCCGTGCCCTTCCCAAGCCTACTTTTCTAAACGGTTAACATCATATTCTTGTTCTTCTTGGTTCTTTCGGTAAAGTCACGTAGAATGGAAATAATAAAATAATAATGCTTTATATTTTTTATTTTATTATTTCTATTCTACGTGACTTTACCGAAAGAACCAAGAAGATGAATCCCTGCAGTCACGAAAGCTTTAAATCTAAATCATATTCTTGGTTCTTTCAGTCGAAACGAGGTGATAATTTTATTGTTTTATATTTTTATTATTTTATTATTTCCCTTATACGTGACTTTACCGAAAGAAACAAGAATATGAATCTCTGCAGTCACGAAAGCTTTAAATCAAAAGGTTAACATCATGCCGATAATTTGCGTTTGTTCTCTGAGCCATGCGTGCCTCTTTCTGTCTTCCAGTATAATCGCAAGCTTGCATATCTCCATTCTCATTGGCATACATTTAGGCTTTTGGTAATTTTGTTTGTCGAAGTTCTTGTTTATAATCCACATGTCATGGCTGTGATATGCACTGATTGAAAAGTTGCTTCTTCAGGCAAATTGGTATTTTGCATTTCATTGCCGAGTGGTGGTGGCGCACGTCTGTAATCCGATACTGCGAAGGCAGTGAGGGTTGGTGTATCACACAAATGTTGTGAAACTCCCTTCCCTGTGGGCGTCGAGGTGCCATACCCTGGCTCGCCAATAGAAGGCAGTACACCAAGTGGACTAATCTCCATCTATTTCCATCGTGCACTAATAATTTCTGGGTATGATTGGTGTGGACTATTATTATTCATCAACATCATTAGCAATGTTCAATCCACCACTGGATAAAGGTCTCCCCAAGTCGTTTCCATCACTCACGGTTCTGTGATGTTAAAAGCCACCAAGCACATGCATACAAGCTGATTTCATCGCTGCACCTCCTCAGTGGATGTCCTCTAGGACGCGTTCAATTCCTTGGCTGCCACTCTATCACTATTCTTGACCTTAAGCCATTATCCCTTTTGGTGGAATATTTTGCCCAGACCCACTTGCTTTTTTTTCTTAACAGTTTGAAATTATGTCTTTCACCTGCGCATGCTCTCTCAGCCATGTGATCACCTTTCTGTACCTCAATTAAACGTACGTCACTTTTTTCTTCTCGACGCACTTTTGAGTTTTTGCTCCATTTTTTGGGGTTAACGGCCGTGGAGTTTCTGAACAATGTGTAAGTAGTATGCAGTGATTGAAAACGTTATTCTTGAGGCACATTTGCACGTTACTTTTCATGATCAAGTTCAGATTTTTAAAAGCAATGCACCCTGCTACCATCTACTATTTCATCAATTTGCTTCTGGTCTGCCTTCAATAGCTGTCTTAAGTGCACATCCTGCTGTGTTTTCTACGTGTGTCTCTGTGACAGATGTCTCCAAATTGTTATGAATGTATTGTTTATCGTTATTATTATTAAATGACAGAAATTGAAATAACTGTGCATCCTTCACCTTGAAGGTCAGCCTTCATGCTTGCCACTCCTCTGCTAATTTGGCTTAGCAGAACTTCTCCAGGGTTCAGAGAGAACAAAGTTCTAATAACAGAAAGGATCGTTTTTTTATCCTCAAATCTTGGCGGTATGGATTTACTCAAACGCAACAGTGTGTGGCAGCAGCTTGCAACTCATATTTACAAAGTACCTGATTCAGTGTGTGTTTTTTTATGAGGCACTCAAGAGGAATTTCTCTTCCCTGCCTGCATTAAGGCGATATATAATTGCTGCTCTTGCAGCCAAAACCATTACTGCCACTTGTATGCGTTTTACATTCGTTCTGTGTGTCATCCCTAAATAGGCCCGGTGGTATAATAAGCTGCTCACTGCCCTGATCAGCAGTGGCACATCAAGAGAAGGTAGGTCAGCCCAGAATACTAAACAAACGCACAATCGGAATAATCCACGGCTCACTGCTGACACCTATCAGCATTACGCGTAAGACTCGCATGTTCACATCAGTGTGTAATATCGCAGAGTAAAAGGCACACCGGCTCCGTCCTGCAGGAATATTGGATTTGAATCATTGCGGTACGACTATATCGTAGATTTCTTTACTATTTTTCAGCATTGAGGAGGAAGAGATATAATGCAACTGGGACGTTTTCACATTCAATTATTCTCACCACGGAAAAAGTACATGCACAACTTTACCCACGTGCTTTCAATTTGGTCTTCAGCCTCTGCAAAATAATATCTTCATAAAAAAGCAACACAGGGCTTAATCCGACTATCGCGCACACATGACACATATCTGGCTCAGCGATTGAGTGAGCGACTCGTGTGTAGAAGGTTGCGGGTTCAAATCCTGTTTAGGGGTTGATTCAACCCATCCCACTCTGTGGGGAAGTCAACAGTGGTTCCATATTCTTTGGTTATTTCGGTAAAGTCACGTAGGTGAAAATAATAATAACAATAATAATAAAAATAACTAAATTAAATCACGACGTTTCGGGCGCAACACAAGCGTCCGTCATCAGGTGGGGATAACCACTTTACCGAAAGAACCAAAGAGTATGGATCCTTGCAGTCACGAAGACTTCAAATGTATAATCAACAGTGGTGGTTCTATGGATAGACTAGCTTGGGGCTGTAATCAAAAGATGAGCATCACGCAAAATGCTCATTTGAGTAGGAACTAACTTTGACTGTTTATTTCCTGTTCCTGAGTTAAAACTCAAAGTCATTGCTACTCACGCTTCGTATTTTATTATTGCTCTTAAATAGGCTCAATGGGAACATTGGGCAAGTTTATCCTTGACCTGGTTCTGGGTGTTTCAGTGAGTGGATAGGTGAGTGTGTTGATGAGTGGGTGGACCGTTGTGTTGTTCATTGGGTGAATGAATGGGTGGGTGTGGCAGTGAGTGGATTTGTCAGTGGGTGAGTGGGTCAGTGGGTGAGTCGGTGGTTGTATCCGTGAGTGGGTGGGTGAGTAGGTCAGCGGGTGGATGGGAGGGTGGGTAGCAGGGAAGGGATAACAGTGTTGGTGGGCGGGCGAGGGATTTGCGGGAGGGGGGTGGTTGGTCTCCTCCCGTCGCCAGATGGCCCTTACATCCCCATGGGAATCTCACCCAGGCGACGTGTAGATGAATCGGATTGAATCAGGGAGTGGACAGCCGGGTGGCGCAGACTCATGTCTCTGTTAACCTCCGTGTTTTGTCCAAACAGCCTTCCAGTACAGCATCTCCGGCCATTGTCAAACCACCCATGTTTGTGGTTTCACATTCCTCGTGTGTTTGTGTGTATACGTTGAATATGCATATAATGTAAAAGTGTTCAGCGTCTGATTTAGGTATAAATGCAGTGCAGTGTTATATTTACACTCTGAATCCAGAAATGCATTATACATCAACAACAAAAAATCCTGAAAATGTCAGAAGGGATTAAAAAAAAATTATCTACACTTAATATTTATCACAAAATGCAGTGCTTAGAAACCTGGAAAGCTGAGCCACTTGAAAAATGCCGCAGCATCAGTGTCATTTAAAAACATCTTTTGTAATAACCATATTGCCTGAAAGGGAGTACGTAATGAGTTTAATAACGTACCATACCATTTGAATAAATCCATCTTTCAGTATTAACAGCATGTTGTCTCATATAGTGCTGTGAGTGCACTTGTGTTAATAATTAATGCACATCATATTAATATTAATTTGATATGGGGAACACACTGACATGGTTTGTTAGACGAGGTGGAATTGTATCTACGTATACTGTATAAATAGTTTGTGTAATTTTACGGAATCACAGGTTATTGGGTTTGTAATATTGTTGGAAAGTGTTTGATACAGGGTCGCATTTATTTCAGAAAGCAGGAGGAAACATTGTTTCATAAATCGCACATTCTGTTAACAGCAAAATTGACAATTATATTCACATCTCTAAAACTCTGTAGATAATTATAAATTAGATACATTTCAACAAATGAGTTATCTGCATTTTACTGATACGTCGGAGGATTTATTTATTTTTTACAAAAACTGAAGGTCATGTAAGTACATACCAAGCAAAAATGTGATACTGCGGCCCTGCATACTCCCCTAGGTTTACTCAGCCTAAAATAGCTCTCTGGTGCAGTTGCGTGCCAGCACCAGCACTGGGAACACAAAGGTAGCCAGTGACATCCGTTGGCCTCGTCCCATCATCCGAGCGATAGCTGTTGAGGCAAGTAGCCACTAACAGTAATCGTTCCAGCAGGTTAACCATTTAAATCAGTGGTGGAGCTCGGCTGAGACACGTGCGGTATGAATTGCATTGCATTTTGAATTGCTTTTCAAATTACCATAGTCTGCACGTGTGAATGTTCTCGCAGAATTGGTTTTGCAGTGTGTTTAATTGCAGAGGGCTGAATCATTCTTGATGCTGTACTGCTTTGTCACAGTGCTTTTTTACAATTCTAGCTAACGGGGCTGATAACAGGAAGACCATATTTTTTCTTCTTCTTGGTTCTTTCGGTAAAGTCACGTAGAAGGTAAATAATAAAGTAATCAAAATAAAACATAATAAAATACAATTCTCACGACGTTTCGGCCACAATGCAAGCAGCCGTCCACCTGAGGACGGCTGCTTGCGTTGTGGCCGAAACGTCGTGAGAATTGTATTTTATTATGTTGTATTATTATTATTTTCCTCAGGTGGACGGCTGCTTGCATTGTGGCCGAAACGTCGTGAGAATTGTATTTTATTATGTTTTATTTTTATTACTTTATTATTTCCCTTCTACGTGACTTTACCGAAAGAACCAAGAAGATGAATCCCTACAGTCACGAAAGCTTTAAATCGAAAAAGACCATCTTTGATTGTGTGTGTGGGTGGGTGCTCATCTGTACGTGTGAGATAAAATAACTCGCACCACATGTTCACACTTGACCGTGGTTCATTTGTCTCTCTTAGAGGTGAAAACAATGCCCCACTTTAGTTGATTGGATGCCAGAGTAGGTGAGATGAAGCCGAGCTGCGTGGATGGGGAGTGGTACTGAAGCTCAAGCTTCTCGTAGACTTCACAACAGCATTCTAGATTTGAAGCTTTCGTGACTGCAAGGATTCATATTCTTAAGTTTTTTCGATGAAGTCACGTAGGTAAAAAATAAAAATTTTAATTAACAGCAGACAACACTTTTTCTCCGTCTCACCTTGCGCATATGCGAGTACAAACAGAACTGGTGTAAATTGTTCTTTGACTCTGCGAGGCCAAGCAGTTTGTATCCTCACATTCGTGTGCTCAGGACTTCAAACTCACTTTCATGCAAATGAGCTGTGAAGGCATCAATGACCAGAGGTCGCAAACGGGTTTTGATTCCTTACCCGTACCTGTACCCGGCCGTACCCGTACCCTACCCGTACCCGGCCGGGTACCCGTACCCTACCCGTACCCGGCCGGGTACGGGTCGGGTACGGGTATCGGGTACCTGATTGCGACCTCTGGGATGAAGCCATGTTGCAGGCGCGGGTGGGTTGATTCTAGGAACTTGAATTGTGAGAAGAGACAAACGTTGGGAAATGAGTGAAAAACGGTTACTCACCAGTGACTCACGGCCTACCCGTACCCGTACCCGGCAGGGTCGCAAACGGGTACCCGTACCCGGCCGGGTACGGGTAGCCGAGTATCGGGTAGGGTACGGGTATCGGGTACCCGGTTGCGACGAGCATGTTGTTATATTGTTTTCGGCATGAGACTATTGTGCTCCGGTGTCTTGATTGAAGCTTGAGAATTGCACAAGTCCGTACTAATTGTCCGGACGTTCTCACTTTTACAATTCGGTATTTAAAAAATATTAAATTTTTGCCTCAATTGTCTCAAGGCAACACAAGATATATCAATTAATTAATTAATGTTTTAAAAGACAACAAGATTTGTGATTTTAGATACAGGTGTGAGAATCTTCATCATTATTCGGGTGTGGAGTTGATCAGTAACATTTAAATGATCATGTGGGCGGCTTCAGGAGTAACCTGTGAATATAAATTCTGCCTATGAGTGATCGAACTGGGCAAGTGGCATACTGTGATCCATGGTCTGAGATGGGTGAGATTTCCGTATTTGCCGTGTGGTGTTTTTAATAGGATTCAATACAGATGAGTGCGAAGTAAATAGTTGCACTGTAATGATGATTGTAATCATTTGGACTTGTAACGCGAACAGTATCCACTCAATCTCATAGAGAGGGAACGACTCAGAGGCGCGGGGAGCAGACAGACATAAAGACATTCTAGATTTGAAGCTTTCGTGACTGCAAGGATTCATATTCTTAGGTTTTTTCGGTAAAGTCACGTGACTTTACCGACTTTACCGAAAAAACCTAAGAATAGACATGAAGACAGCCACGCAGTCAGCCGGCACCAACAACTTCACAAGCGTTGCTGTCCTCTATATAATAATGTGTTCTCGGCCAATGAATCATGATTATGATTGATGATGAACATGACGGTGATGGTAATTATTATGATAATGATAACATGTAACATTATCAGGCATCACAACTCCCTGGCCAGGGATTCTCTGACCTCAATTTTATCTTATGACGATTGTTTTTCGTGACTGTTAGATGTGTTAGTTTGGTTCGATGTAGCCGTGCGGGTCTTCTTCAGGGTAAAATAAGTATAACCCGTAAAAACAAAGTTTTTCACTATCAATCCTTTATATGCGTGGCGGCTAGAGTCCTCTCGTCCTCTGGCTTGAGATGGCTGCCACCTATGGGTCAGATGATTGTCTGCCAGTATTAAGCAATTGGTAATTAAATATTTAATTTGTTTTCCCTAAACAGTGTAAAATTTTGGAAATAAATTTTCACGAACATTAATTGTCTCGCACAACGAGTCTGTGTGCAAAATGTCAGCTCGATTGGATCACGGGAAGTGGGTTAAAAAACGACCGAAAGATTTGCACGGTCCTAAGCAAGCAAGCAAGCACGCAAGCACGCAAGCACGCAAGCAAGCAAGCAAGCGAACTTAATACAAAGGATTTAAAAATGAGCCCATTGTCACATATATGCGTGAAATGCCATAACAATTCCGGGCAACCTTTGAGAGGCTTCTGGGAGGGGGTCTCTCCGGTAAAGGTGCCCAGTGTGATTACTCTTTTGAGGTTTCTCCTCTGCTGAGACACTCTCCAGGTGTCCACGCCACCCACAGCCTACCACCCGTTAACCTCTCACAAATAAACACGATGGTCCCCTGATTAGCTCTACAGACCATCGGGGTAAGTTATGTTTGCAAGCGCCTATTAAAGCTGACGTGGCAGATGAAGAGATGGTGGTGCCAGCCCTATCGATGCCCGGACACCTTTATCTTCCCATTAATTTGATATCTATTCAACTTCTATACCACCAAAAATAACATCATCATCGTCAGCTACGGTCAATCCACTGTTAGATAAATGCCTCCCCTATCCGCTGTTATCTCTTATGATCCTACGATGCATGAATCAATATAGCACCTGCACACGAGCTGATTTCATCTCTCAATCTCCTCGGTGAACGTGCTCTCTGACGCGCTTGAATCCTTGACCGCGACTGTCGTTACTGAAGCACACCCACATATGCCCCCCTTTGTCATCATGGATAAATAGATAAATAAACAAGAGTAGCACGTGCCTGTGGTCTGAGTTGCAGGTTGCACGACCATTGGCGGAACATTTTTGACCTACTTTAGATGATGCTGCCACTTCAGTATAACAAATGGACAAGAGGAAAAAAACTTTGCATTGAATTTCAACTCGGGCATTTTTTTTCGGGTAAGTATGGATGCAAACATCACATTAGAATTTAGTATTTATAAGAAGTTTACAATGTGCACAATATTAAATGGAACTCACACAGAAAACGTCTGTCATGTTTTTATAATAAATACATACATTTTTTATCTAGATTTGACCGTACTTTAGATGATGCTGTCATCAGATGGTAAATAATTACCATCTGATGACTGAGTCGCTTAATTCTATGTCAGAGTTAAGCGATATCTGAACCGGTCCTGGGCACCTGCCCTCTTCACCAACCCGCATTGACCAGTACGGTGAAGTTTGGTCAAACATCTACAACAACCAACACGGCAAGTGGAGGCATTCACCCACACAATTGGATTAAGAATCTGACAAAACATATTACTGTTATTAATTTGATGGCTGTTACAATTTGCCATCTAAGTCTTAAACTTGATTAACAACTTTTAGAGAAACAACAAATGAAACCAAAGTATGTCAGCAGAACTCCCTGCCAGCAGCAAATATACTTTTTGGCTTAAGAATTCCAATAGCAGTAAGTGCATGTATCTGGCTGAAATCCATGCTGATAGCATTGTTCCCAGCAGCAGTAGGGATGGCCGTGCCAAATCTAATAGGACAAATGCATTGGCCTCAGGCATGAATACAAAACCACGCAACTTCGGGAGCAGAGAAGCACGTGGTACAGCAGCAAGCTGTCCACCACACTCCATCACGCAGAGTGCGGTGTCCTGCCGTTGTGCACAATAAATCTTTATAATACGTGTAATACGTGTATACTTGAGTGCAAGCATGTGTATATGTGCACTGTATACAATATTTCAAAACATATTGGCGAGACGTTAACTAGAAGTTGCGGTAACTTAAATTTGTTTTGTAATTTGATCATTTCATTTCTGAGCATCCAGCTTCATGTATTGATTATGTGCAGTACTTTAATAGAATAAGTGCTCTGGTGATTTTTTTTTGGGATGACTACTGCATTTAAAAATTTAGCGTTTAGTCTGAGTCTTGCTAACTTTTACAATGTAATATGCTCACAAACTTGTGGCGAATTTTATACACTGCTGGATGCGTGCCCTCCCCATGTGGTGCAGGACATGGGGGTTATTTCACCATACTTCATCACGCTGGTCTATACAGGTGTTGTGAAAGTGGGGAGCATAAGTGCAGGAGCAGAGAAGTACAGTACAACAAGAGATGTTGCTGCCCCTGCAAAATAAATGATACAATCACGGCTATGGAGTGAGACATGGGTTAGTATGTGGAGATACTCTATGGAATTATGTTGAACTTCTTTGTCACCGTACGTAGCCAACCGTGCGAATTGGAGCTTCGGGGGAAGGACAACTAATCACAAAAATATTTTTTTAAGAAATGCATTTCCAATCCAGATTTGAAAGCGCATAGCTCCAGTGGCTTCCTAATATCGGACGAAAGAGTGTTCTAGATGGCCGCAGAAGTGCAATCTGAAAGTGTGCGATTCAGTGACTGTCTTTGTTTGATTAGACTAAATCCGCTGCGAAAATAACTGGAGTTTGTGCGACGGTTTTTGCTCCTACATTTATTTGTTACGCGTGATTCAACTGAGACCGACAGCTCGCACACAACGTTCCGATATGACTCAAATAGACATTCGTGGCTAGTGTAGGTAATGAACAAAACACGTGAACAGACAGCACCGTTTTCCAACATGCGTGCTCTTCCCACTGCTCCTTCGGAATTCTCGGTGGCCTAATCCCTAATCCCGGACCACTGAATGAGTGAATAAGAGAATGGATGCGATCGGGAAATTAATGTCTCATTTGTGTGGGCAGCAGCATAATCATGACTGGCCACGTGCCTCGCCCGTTGGATGAATGCTTTACGGGGAGGAGGAGGAGGATGATGATGATGATGATGATGCAGGTGTTGTGCAACTCTGCTCCGCCGTGCTGCAGCAAATCGCCAGCGCGTAGTGCCTCTGCATGTACACACTGACGTAGCCTCCGGCGAGGGCAGCGGTGACGCATGTGCCACTGGGGCAAGGTCGGGGGCATGGAGAATGGGATGATGGGTGGCGACCGCCATCCCATTCTGAAATTAAAACGAGGTTCGCTTTCCCTTAGCCTTACCCGACATCTTCGCCTCTCATGCTTCATCTCCATGATTAGTAGAAACCATGTTGACTCCATGCTGGCACCAGGCTGGGTCAAAGAACGCACATCCCCATGGCAGCCCATTTTGGCTGAACCGATCCTATTGAGTTCCAGGACTGGACTTCCGGGGGCTCCACTACACACTTTGTGCTACGTTCACATGGCCAGGCCAGCTAACTGGCCTACTTCGTGGAATAGTATAATGCAACCCACGTGCATGTTAAACTTTGTTTTGTAAAAACAACATACATTCACTGCCCTCTGACCATGGAGGGAAGGGTGGAGTGCGGAGAAGAGGGGACAGAGAGCGGGAGGGGTCGAGACTATGGAGTTTACATGGTTCTAGGCGTGTTGGGACAAGAAATGAGCCATGTTGGCTCAAATCAAGAACGGTCGACAACAGCTAAAGTCTGTTTTCCAATGGTCATGTAGACATAGCAATAAAACCAGGTGAGTGTCGCATTGAACTGTGACGTGGCTTAGCGGTAGTACATTCGCCACTTTTTGTAGAGGTTTACAGTTCTAATACAGCGGTCACCCTCATTATGAGTGTGGTTGTAATGGTAATACACGCAATCTGACATAATTTGCAAGAGTAGGCCATTGTATGCTATCTTCAGGGTCCAAATTTTCAAATTACCCACACATTACTCAATTGCGATTATACATAACAATCGTTGCCCCCCTATTGACGGACTAATTCTCCAGGTCACTCTTGCAAACAAGACTCATCGTGGTCTATTGACTTCTCCTCACCTGGATAAACAAAGTGAACTTTAAACTTGAATGGGATCAACAGGCAAATGAGAAACCTGCGCTGTGATGTCACTCACTCGACTACCTGGCAGAATGATATCAAGCAAATATATTTTAGCATATTCCCTTGTCCAAATCATCCAGGATGCACGCAACCTATGCTACGATGAGCGATCACCATGCTTAACAGCTATTGTAGGCCACAGGGCTACGTTGTGATCAACAGAGGACAGTACAGCAAATTCCATTGCTGTAATGTACGTCTCTACTGCCACCCCGATGCCTGCCGCCTTCACCAACCTGCACTTCCCACGATGCACCTGTCGAGCCTGAAGTGGTACGCGATGGATACACTCAGTACAGAAGACTGTTCCGGGAATTAATTTTCCATGCCACATCAATGATACTGTGTTGTTGGTGCATGCGGTGGTGTGCAAAGACGTACGTGTGAATAGTGCTTGCGTTACCACATGCACTGAAGGACAGTGTGTCATCTTATTATTGATAGGCATACTTTGTACTCTCGTGGTAGTGCCTCATGCCAATAATCCTTACTCCAAGCCAGCCGAGCAGTATTCCCGGAATTATAGCGTGAGAAATTAAGCCCTGAGTACAATGCATGCACTGCATCCACTTTAATGGATTAGATATGATCAGGTCACATCAAAGCAGAATTTTTGCCCTGCTCAATCAAGCAATAGCACAGTGCACATATGTTGGCAACCTTAAGTAACTTATGTAAATTCCACATTCCCATGGCAATGGTCAGTCTCTCTATAAGTTGATGACTGTTGTGATGGTTATTTGTGAAAGAACGTCTCATTAATTCTGAATATTCTTTTTCAGGAGGGTTCTCCATGGGATATTTGGTCAAATAATTGTTTTAACATGTTTTAATATGTAACGAAAAATGAGAAAATCCAGAGAAACCCCACTCAAATGCTGGCGGCACATTCAAGCTTAAATGGATCTCCGAGAAAGTTTGACACCCACTTGCTGTGCTGCTTTCTTTGAGAACGTCATCATCCTACTTATCAGTGTCTAATTCTGAAATATATCATAATCAAAACTTATACACGAAATAAAAGCATTGTATTTTATGAAGCCATTGCGATCCAATTGTGTGATGGGCACGAGGAGGCACCTAAACAAATACCCCCAACAGTGGCGTAGTAACTCAATTATCAGCTCAGGGGGTGCGCCAATCAGTCAGGAGGGACCCCAATTTTTGATTTGCGCATTTGCGGAAGCCAAAACGTTGCCGCTCTGATAAAAAATTTAAGCAAAAATTGTATCGTAAATTAAAGCATTTTCATTAAAATAAATATCAACCCCGTTTTTATTCCATTACATTGTTGAAAACATATCTCATGGTCACTGGTGGGGGGGCACGTGCCACCCCCCCAATGATCCAATCGAAATCCCTAATTTCGATCGGATCATTGGGGTTTATTAGTAATAAATCTGCCTTTGCGACCCCCACTGCCACTGTGTAGTCTGAGTCCATAATTGGCAATAAGTAACGGCAAAGCATTTACAAGTGACTCACAAAATTGTGCGTAGTTGCATATACAGTATACGACTTCCCTGAAGGCATTCACTTTCAGCGAGCGCGATGCCGATCACACAACGCGGTTCGAATTCGACCCTCGATCGATGTCTGCGCCATCGCCGCACACGCGTCGAATAAAAAGCAAGAGACAAGTCCTTACTTACTAATAACTCCTATCATTTTTCATTGCTGGAGGGGTTGCCCCCTCTACCTGAAAATCCTGGCTCCACCATTGCTCGTGGTGATTGTCAAGGCAGGCCCCAACTCGTAACTTTGGCCACCAGGGCGGGCCAGGGCACCCCCTGCCCCCACGCTAGTTGCGCTGCTGCCTCTCATAAAGACCCTGTCTAAGTCAACATTGTGCCAGCAAAGGAGTTGCCCCCTGAGCTAGGTTGTGTGCCATTTATTGTATTGCGATGTAAGCCCTGCTCATGCCATCACCAGTGGCCCGTGCTACCCTGTTATAAGTCTGCGAGCACGCACCCAACTAGGCAGTGTTCATAATCACACATGTGGCTTCAACACACCGGTGGGCTAAAGCAGTGAACTATTTGTCTTTGTCAACGTGACACATTTTTACTGATTGGCCGTGTCGGGTGGTGGAGGGTTACGACACATTTATAAATAAACGCGATCTAAACCCAAAAACGTTGATTATGAATAACATTGGTCGCGAAAGCCTATGTGTTAAACTAGGCAGTGTTTATCAGCATTCACCTATCAACACCAAACACTAGCAAATCCTTCTAGCTCATTCCCGAGGTGAGTTTCCCTGCCATTTATATCGCTCACCAAGCTGCCAGTCAGGAGGCCCGTTTGCTGAAGAGACACATGACTAAAACGCACGTGATGTCGGAGCAAATAGAGCCAGGTTTAGGCAGGGTCAACCAGACGGAATTGAGACCCATAAAGCCCAAACCCACTTCACTGTTGGGACCGCAGTGTGGGACACAAACCCACCACACTGTGGGACAAATGGGAGGGATGAGTTAACTCACCTTTACCTTGCTGCTGCACCTTGGGCTCGGCCGTGTAGTTCCGCCCAAAGATGTGCCACACGGGTCGCAGACACCCGAAGAGTCCGTCCAGGATCCCACCGCCCGTTGAGCGGTTCTGCAGCATGCGTATCCGCACTCCAGCACCAGCGGCGCCGCCGGCGGTTCCGCCGACTCCGGCTCGGCGTGGCTCCTGCCTCACCGGCCCCGGAAGTACGTCCTTCCCATCGTTGTCATCTTCGTCGTCGTCATCGTCGTCCTCGTCCCCGGCGTCGCCCGATGCCGTGGCCTCTCCCCCTCCTCCACCGCTGCAGCCACCGGCCGTCCCCACCGCCTTGTAGTAGTCATCGTCGTCGTCATCGTCGTCCTCGCCTTCCCGCACGTCCTCATACGGGTGCAGCAGCTTGTGCGTCATCTGCATGCAGTCATCCTCCACGATGGCCGGCAGCAGAGCATTGTCTGTCGTGGGCACCGCAGCTGCCTCCTCGGTTTGCGTGTCCAGGGTCGAGCAAGGCAGGATGGGCTGGGGCGACCGGCGGTGGTGATGGTGGTGCTGATGGAGGTGGTGGTGAAGGTCACTCACTTCCTTGCACGGGTCTCCGAGGTCGGGCTCCTCCTTGGGGTTGGAGGCTTCCGAGTGGCGGTCCGAGCAGTCGTCGATCTCCTCCAGGTACTTTATGATGCTGCTGCGCGAGCGAAAGACGTCCGAGTGGCACTCGTGGAAGATCTCGTGCTCCGAGGATTCTCCGCTGGCGCTGCTGCGGTGGCGCTCCTTGCGCGTGTCATGCAGCAGCAGGCTGTGGTCCGACTCGCCGCTGGCGCTGCTGCGCACCCGCTCTTTGCCCGATGAGCACGAGTCTGACCGCGACTCCAAGCGCCACTTTCGCTGGTCTGTGTCCCCACTGCTGCCGGCCACCTTCCAGCGCTCTAGGTCAGATATGAGGCCCTGCTCCGCACCCCCGGTCATGCTCCTTCGCATCCTGGACCCACCGTACGTCCTGAGGTCTGAGAGGAGCTCGTCCTCCTGGCTGTCCTTGGAGTCGCCACCTCCGCCACTGCCCTCATAGCTCCTCCTGCGTGCGATTTTCGTGCAAAACTCCTGGAAGCGTTTGCTGTGCTCGGAGTCCTCGACTGCATCACTCCGGATCAGCTCCCTCCGGAGGGGCCGAAGCTCGGTGGATGAGAAGCGGCTCTGCTGGAAATAACGGCCCTTCTTGGACCGCGTGTGCCTCTTCCGCATCGGCTGGAAGTCAAAGCAAAACTCATCGAGGTGGTCGCTCTGCTCCGACTCCTCGTCGTTCGAATGTCTCCGCGGTTTCTCCATGCAGGGTTCCTCCGTCGACATTGGCGGCTCAGTGCTCTCCGCATCACCACCGATCGCCGATTCTCTGATGGCGCATAGTTCGGGCAGCTCTGTCCCTACTGCCGGCTCAGGGGGCAGCAGCACCACCACCCGGCTCAGGGCCTCATCCTGCTGCATGGCCATTATGGCTGTCGGGCAGTAAATCATACCACGTCAGGCCAGAGGCATCCCTAACCTGGACAGAACAACGACAGGAAGTAAGATTGCGCACGATGTTAAACACATTCCAATTTACCCAATAAAATGTTACTGGGTCTCCAAAACTATTTTTACATGGGTCCTGCTTGTGATGTTTGGCCTATTCATTATGAGGGTTGAACACTTAAAGTCAATGCAGGCAGGGCATCAATCTTGTTAGAATGCCTCCTATAGGCATATTTACAAGTAGATGTCGCATTTAATCTCTGCATGTTCCACCAATCCTGCTCATTGCCCTCAGACTTGGCCATTTGGAATTAACTATGGTTCCTTATTTTATTGCATTTTGACTTGTAGATATACATGTTCAAGCATTTATTCATGGATAGTTCCTTAGTCTATATTAGATCACATCTTGCCTCGGTAAACAAAAAATACAGCAATACCTTTGAAAGGAACCCAACAACGTGTTGCAAAAATAATATACGGAGGTGACACTTTCACCACATCTCCTTCCTGATATGTGCAATAAAAATGACTACCAGTTAGAAAAAAAAATTTGAACAGAGCATTTTAGCCTTTTCTGAGCCACAAGCTGACACCCAGTTTCATGCAGGGCCTTATGGAGGCCACCCGCACAGTGCCGCCCCACATGCCGCCTCATTGTTCATCTTTTTGTCACCATTCGGAGCATCAGCCATCAGTCGAACCAATCACACTACTGACAGTATCTATAAAACGCACGTTGACATATTCCCACCTCCCCCACCCGCCCGCCCGTCTGCCTAACAGGAGAATCTGTTTAATTCGTTACTGCTCGAAGGTGAGTTTCTGTCTTATTTGCATCTGCAATACTGGGGCGGGGGGGGGGGGCCTTGGTTATGCAAGATGCTCCTATTCGCTGGCAACCAGGTCTGTGCCGGTCCCACGGGACCGTGTAGCCGCACTGTACGGTATAATAATGAAGTGAGAATCCCATGGGAAGGAACAGGAAAATAGCGCACGGAGCCCAACGCGGCTCCAGATGGGCACTTATCTGTGGCTCTGGTCGGCACCGCCAAGAGCCACGGCGATGCGATAATGAAAGAGCATTGAGCACGGCTGCCGTTTCACTCGAGCTGTCCGCTGCTGCCGAGGTTTATCCCCAAATGTTCTGCTCCAATGACAAGCTCGTGCCGTAAAGGACGGTTAAACTGCAGTGTGTATAAATGTGACAATTGTACGGGCATTTACGAAATGAATTAAGATTATGGTATAAATGTGAACATTCATGCGCTATGTGTATGCACATCACTTACACGTGTATGCATATGTATGTGCATATGAACATACTGTGTATATATATAAATCTAATTTGGTTAGCTGGTTAACTAATGGACTCTGTGAATTGTCATTGTATCCTCGTAGCTATTAATATTTACGTTGCGTATTGGTTTGCCACGGGAGATACTTAATTGTTTGTTTTGTTTATCAGGACATAGGTCGATGAGTATGATATTAATATTTGTCATACTAGTTTTAGAATAGCATATTCTTGAGAAGGCGCATATGCATGCGCATATGCATGATAGTATGCAAAATAACAAGCTAAATTGTTCATTTGCATGCTAATTAATGTATGCGGGCACCCATATTTATGGAGATTGTATGTAGATGCACTGCACAGGGATTGCCTTCTGACCTTAACCCAAATAAGACTGATCTTAATTGAATGCACCTGCTTGGGCAATAAATTATCAGGTTCTATGAAGCATTAAGGGCAGGAAAAAATGTTTTATAATGCGACCATATCACCATGGCATTGATTGAAGACAACAACATTGCACAGATCTATATTTTGATTATGCAAAAAAAAATGTTTTTACGGTTGCTGGATTTTTCTTTAGTTGTTGATTATTCCAGGGAATAATTTAACACATATGGAGGAGAGTTGTGCTGGGCACAACACGAAGCTTGATCCACTGTGAGATACTGGGTGAAATTCCAGACAGCCACTGCCTGCGATTAATCTTGGGTTTCAAGATTAAAGAGTCGATGATTGTAGCCTCGTCGATAATATTCGGACAAAAATTACACGAAGTTTGGTTGCTTACCTAATTTGGCTACAATTCTAACTCTGAGAATTAAACACAGTTTCCCATGGAGTTAACAGTTTTTTGTTTCTATGTAGCAGGGTGCGTGGGACTGCACACTCGAGTGTGTGTACATAAAAAGGTCACTTTAATAGCTCTCAGAAGTAGTTATGTTCTAACCCCTTCTGTGGGTAATTCTCCAATGTGGGATGATGATGCACTGTTGTGCAGGAGTTTAGAATAGGCACATTGTGTCTTGAGATGACACTGATAATACAATTGGAGTAAAACTGTGGACAAAAAACATAAATATTTCAATAATCATTGCTCGGTCAACAGAGCCGCACGACTCTCAGTTATAAAATCACGATTTCAAACCAAAGTTATCTCAGCGCTTCCTCATTCAGATGAGTAGGGACTCATAAAGCTGCACCATTTAGCGAGAAATGGAGTGGGGTTTTTTCTATGGAGAGATTGAGCCTCACCATATTCCTCAGTTAAATTGTTTAAGGATCACTGTTGAATTCTGCATACATAGGCACATTTGGCATTTTGTGCACAAATTGCAATGTGTGAATGTGCATTCTACCAATTGTATTAATGGATGCATTAGGAAGTTTTATCAATGGCCCGGTTTAGAAAGTAAAGTGCATTCAGTAGATGACCCGAGGTAAAAACAAGTTTCAGAGGATTGAAAATAAAAGAAGCATTTCCACAGAAGACAGCAGGCTCATATGTCAGAGGAAAGCAAGACCTTTGGAAGGCACGACCTCAAGCTGAGATATTATGTGTATAAATACAAAAGTGGCTTTCATTTTGACCTTCGAGCTGAGTCAGAATATAGGCTGGATTTTAGTAAAAAAAAAACAAGAGGCCCAGAGTGCTTCAGCATTTCCTGTGCTCGGTCACACTTTGTAAATGGGCAAATAAATACATAATTCGATCAAATCAATAAATCAATGAAACAGTAGTGCTGGAGTGGGGCAGTTCACTGAGCTCACGTACGACCGCATACACGCGTTTTGCGGGCGGCCTGTGGTCTGGTGGTCCTTTAGCGTGAAATTGAAGAAGGGGCACAGGATTTAGCAATGGGGCGGTTTTGCATCATCAGGAGATTAGCACACACAGGTTTGAAGAGGGACAATTATCTTACGAGCTATTATCGGTTTGTGTAGTGATGTATGCCGGTTTTCAGGAGAGCATTTTGTTTGTTCTATAACAACGCAGCGGTGGACAAAGGACACTAGTGGCTCATTGCTGTCCCACCGAATACCTTCCGAAAGCAACAGACGTACTGCTCCTAAGAGTAGGCCGCTGTGCTTCGTCATCATGGACAGTGGCAGCGATTAAAAAAGGCAGCCAACTCCTACCAGGCACTCCAATTTGCCTAAACCAATTTGCGAACAGATACTGTTGATATAGAGGCCCTCGTATAAATAGCCATGTCTTACAATGTACTTACCATTAGATTTTCTGATAAATGCAGCTTCTCGTGCCCCAATTTATTCTGCAAAGTTTAACTTAAATTACTTAGCCTCCCTAGAACTGAGGGTTACAATCCTTTTTTTTTTTACAAATGATGTGTATGTATGATTCATAATTAGTTTATTTTGGGTTTAAATCATGAATTTATAATGCTAATCTATTTAGCAGTAACCCTCCATCACCCGACAAGCGAATGAAAGCAAGTTTTTACATGGCCGAATAGGCGAATTGATTTGGTTATTCACCAAATGAAATGTTGAAAAGCAAGCACACTTTGCATGCAGGCCAATAGAGATATAAATAATGCCATGATGATTCCTTTCTAATGTTTTTTTAATCAAATGTGGATTGATATTAAAGCGATTGCATTAAAACGCGAACAATGGAAGGAATAAAGCGTTTTTTGAAAGCTGAATTTCGTTGATAACAGCAGCAATGTGCTGTAAGTAGAAAGTTTGCAACTGTCACCTGTAACGTATCAATTAGAAACATAAACACTGACAAAGAATACTGAACAAAAGCTGAAAAGTGCACAAAGGAGTATGGACAGATGCATTACTTCGACTCACACTGAAAAAGGAGCACATCGAACAGGAAACAGACAGAAATCAAACAATATTAAGAAAAGCACTGTAGATTGGCTGGTCCTCAACACATCGCTAAAAGGATTGAAGGCAATAGATAGACTGGAATGGCAGCCAAAGGACAACCACTGCAGAGATGAAGTGATGAGATCAGTTCATATATAAATGGATTGTTTTTGGAGGTCATGTATGGATGTATGAACTTCTTTCGAACTGTACGTAGCCACTCATGCTAATCGGAGGTGCGGGGGAAGGACAACAAACTAAACACAAAAGCAGTTAATCAATGGCTACTACTGCTGTTGCTGATGTTGCTGCTGCTTATTATAAAGACGATCATTCCAGCAATGGTGGGCCTGATGATGATAAGAGGCTGGACTTTTGGAGAAAGCAAATGAAAGATTGTCCATGAAGATGGCAGGGTGTATTGGTGAACACCAAGCTTTAGAGGGCTCTTGGATACACACAATTGGCTGCCATATTGTGCGTGCATCTGTGCCATCCAGAGCACCACTACTGTTAACACACATTCTACTCAGCTGAATTATTTAAAAGGGCCCTCTCTCCGCTAAGTCGATAAACACTCATATGCACACACGCACACACTCAAGTGCACACGTATGCATGCACTGGACAGGGTGGCATGAAATAATAATCATACATTATGGATGGGGTTTTTTACACTTATACTCTCGTAAATTGCAGCAATGTTCTTAAACTTTCTGACACCATACACTGCCCATCCACAATTCTGTTCCTAATTAATCCATGCAACATTAAATATTGGAGGAAGGTAGAGGTCGCGTGAGTTGTAGGGTCAATTCGTAACCTTCCTATTTGAACATTTTAGATGGGAAAAGGTACAGAGGTAATGTCTGTAAATGTGATCATAGTTTATGCATAAATAGTCTTATTTTTCATGGATTAGAAAATGCAAAATGCTATCATGTTTGAGAGGAATATATAGGTATAAATATTGTAGGAATATTCCAAATAAAAGAGCCACTTTTATAGCAAAATTGAATGATAAAGGAATTTCAGAAGATGTTTGTTATATTCAATATAATCAACAGAATGTCAAAAATTGTTCAGTATTGTGTTCTGCTAATTTACCTTCCTAAAAAAACATAAAGATTAGGCTTTGAAAAACAAGATACTCAAATTGTTACAATTCTGTGTGTTGACACTCATGCCCTCTAATTAGCCATAATGTGTTTTGATTCGTTAAATTGATATTTTAGTGCAGGGTATGGGAATGCTCCAAACACAATGACAGCGTTCTGTAAATGTTCCCTGGTTAAACATCTCCCTCCGTGCATCTCAAGTCATTTGTGCATCAAATCCTCTGAACAAAACAGCCATAATGTGTGACAATGAGGTAGAACAAAACGCACTGTCTTTTTTGTGGTGGAAAATGCATCCTGTGTGTGTGATGGATCTGGCCAAACAGTCATCAAGAGCAGTCGAGCGTGGGATTCTGTCACAATCCCATCAAGCCTACACCTGGGGTCACTTGCCATGAGTGTACATTTTAGATATTTAAGGAAGACAAAGAAAAGTCATTTGATTAGGATAATTACAAACCCATGAGCTTCTCGACACAAGTAAATGCATTCACAAGGATAATGGAGAATGAGAGTAATGCTTCATTTAGAAGCCAACCAACTACGAGAAATAGATGGTTTAGAGGCAGGTCTCTTCCATTGACCACACACGTACAATAAATCAGATTCTAGAATAGACGAATTGATATCAAGTATCATTATACGCGGCTTTTGTAGACTATGAAAAAGAATTGTATTCAGTGGAACCAATGCAATCATCCAAGCACTCACAAATGATGTAGAAATGCTCAAATCCATTTCTAAAGATGGAGAACCAACAATGATATTACATACATTCACAAAATACAAATAAGAAGTTGAGTCATGCAAGGATATACTTTTTCACCAGCATGGTGAATAATTAACCATCAAACCAATGGTTTGAACATTAGCAAATTAATAACTTAAGAACTTAACAAGGCTGAAAATTGGGTCTCAAGATAAATACGTGCAAATCAAAAGTCACGTACAACAAGCTTTCTTCAACAAAACAATATTGTAGGAGGAACACACAACACAGTATGTATATCTCAGGCAATTATTGAAGGCAGTCCAGCATCAAAATGATGAAACTCGGACTGAGTTGTTTTTGGAAAATCTTATTTCATATTGATTTACAACATATCAATGTGCCTAGAAAGGACAGAATTCGGTAATCGCATATTACCTGCCATGGTATATGGATTGGAAACTTAGACTTTGACAAACATGGTACGAAAGCTTTAGAGTATGGAAAGATGCATACTGGGAATTACACTGAGAGACAGAAAGAGAAACGGGGATCAGAGAACAAAGACACACGATGGAAAAGCAAATGGTCTCGGGCAGGACAATGGATGAGGCTTGTAACAGAAACGCAGCCAAACGAGGGAAACATTCCGATGAGGACAATCAGTGGGAAGTGGAGCAATGAGATCAGCTTATCAGATCAGAATCTTTATTTATCCTGGAGAAATCCGATGAGCTATGAAGCTCGTCTCCACAGATGTCCAGTAGTGTGAGATGCATTGTGGCACATGTCAAGAGAGGGAATTATGTCTTCACCCACATGATGGTATGTGTGATTGGGGAACTATCGCCTTGTTTTATTTTCTCATCTTCACATGGTGTGATTTAAAGATTCGTGTTTTTTCTCTCTCGTAATTGTGTGTTCAGAGGCTGCACATTTTGCAAATAAAAATGTCACGAGTGCGCTGCATGTCACAGTGGTGAGACGTGCATACACCCTTGCCATGGTCATTAAAACAGAACGGGCATTGGCTGCTGGTTTATTAATGATCCCGTCACTGTCTGACACTTTGCTCAACTTGCTTTGTGCATGCATGGTGTGTTAATGTCACAAGTGGCATTTTGAAAAGTGCAAAGTTAATGCATGTGTCTACTGATGTTTGATTGTAATGTTAATTTAAGAAACAGGTTTTTTTATGTTTTTATTATAATCTTAAATTATCGCACATTGCAAATGGATTTCTATGGAACAATGGAATCCATTGGTGTGCAGATACGAGGTGGATTACTACATTACAGGATTGTGAGAGATGGTGTCTGCTGAGCAGTGGATTGACCATGAGTAATGATGATGGTGGCTGATCTGTCAACGACATGGGGGTGCACCCCACCAAAAAAAAAATCTGATTTACAAAATACAGTATATGTTATTTAAAAGAAAACAAAAACGTGTATTTTTATAATTATAACAACACAAATACAATATTTTGTTTAAATGTGAAAAAAAACAAAAACGTGTAATATATTTTGTTATTAACAATACTATATAAAAAACTGTCAAAAATGTCAAGTAATTTTTCAAAGAAATTCGGCTAATTACAAAAAATTGTCCTCTTTTTGGAATTTAAAAACAATTCTGATCGAATAGATTGTCACATAAGTTTATTCAAATCGACACCATCTATATACGGGGGTGGCACCTCGAACTGCCTCGGGGAGAAGGCATTTTCGGCATCTCCATGGCCAATTCAAAACCCGACCCCCTCTTGAGTGCCAGCCATGGAAAAATTGGGAGGCAATAGGGCTGTCACGAATTACACCCCTGGTCAATAACTAGCTGCCATTCTAAACCATTTGAATCGAGATTGCCCGATGCAAATAGACTCCTCCCTCTCCACCCCATGACCTCCACAACCCACCCTACCCCTCAATGCATCTCCTATCTAGGTGCAAGAAAAGTCGAGGCTCTTTACTAGATGTTACTGTCTTGTTAGTATTGTCTGTCTTGTGAGCACCGGGGCATTTGTTCTGTCACGTTTGCCTTCTCTGCTCGTCTTGTTTTTGCTGTCTCGTTGGTACTGTGTTATCTGCACTCGCCGTCTTGTGCTGTCTAAATGCTGTCGTCTGTACTTTTTGTCCGCATCTCTCCATCATGTTTGTAATCTCTCGCATGTTCTGTCCTAACTTGTTTGCGTTGCCCAGTTTGTACTATATGTCTAGTTTGTATTGTCCATCGTATTAAAAAGGCGAAATTATCGTAAATTATCGTAATGATCGTAAAGTCATACTGTACGATATCCCCTGGCTTCACCAGCCGCGACTGGTCTCTTAGTAGTGTTTTAGTTTCTCATTCATGCTTTTTTAAATTTAGCACCAATATTGTTTTGTTCCGCAGTCTCTTACTGTATTTTCATTATCACCAAGATATCATATTGAAAATGAACGTGCTTCTCAATCGATAAGTCGACCATATGCATCTGGCCTGTCTCTTACTAACCTCTCATGTATCTTCACACAGCATTTGTCGAAGAACTGCAGGGGTTACAGTGATTTAATTTATTCAGTATTGTTCTGTTTACCGTATCTAAAGTCCATACACTGATTCGTCATTCCTTTGAATTCGGTATCCAGAGAGGAATTTTAAAGCAGCTGGCAGTGAAACACTGCTCTCTGCAGATTCTTGTCTCACCAATGGTGGTGGACCTGCTGTGTCCAACACAGATTATGGCACAAAAACAAAATGCAGGCTGCAATGTTGCCTACCAACTCTGCTGACAAGCAGCAGCTGTGAAGTCTCTGCTTGTGGGAACTCGCCATTGATGAGCTCGAGATGGTGGGACAACTCTTCCTTTTTCTGTTTTCTCCGGAGCCCAGAGCCAGTATTTCAGTGGCACTTACTCAGTAATTACACGGACACTGAATCCCGCGAGCTTCCCAGCTTAGGGTACGTAAAAAAGAAACGTGTTGGCATCAGTAGGTATCATGGAACAGGTGTTTGACTACTTTATGTCCACGTAGAGAAATGCTGATCTCTAGACAGGCGTAAGCCTGTGTTGTCCATGGAGGGAGAGAGGTTGTCTCTAACCATTCACGTCTGACATCCAGGTTCAAGAAGGATAAACAAATGTAGGGTTTTTTTTCTTCGTTATGCAAGGACCGATGTATCTTTGCTTCTACCCCTTTTGCTTGAATAACATCTATGAATTAAAGCCATGGGGTGGATCTGCGGCACTTTGGGTGTCTGGGCACCGGAATTCGATGTTTGCCCAAACCCACGCTGATATTCACCGACCCGCACTGACGAGCGTGGTGGAATATGGTCAAACAATCCCCGTGCAAATTATTATTATTGCTTAAGCGCATTGGGCTTCATTTATGTATTTCTGGACAACAAATGGTTGAAAGCAGTGGCAATTTGGCCATTATTCGACCAAAAGCTGATAGAAACAACCTGAAAAATTACACAAATAGGCAAATGTCCTCAATCACGTGCAATTAAATAACACCAACATACAGCCTGCACTGAGCGCAGGGAGAATGAATATTCTGTTTGAGGTGAGGGAACCAAGATAAGTATTAGTTCCACGTTGGTGATAAAGATCAAAGGTGATGGGGAAGAGATGGATATGATTGGGCTTCCCATCAGGGGCATATGAATCTTGTTGCAGGCATCTCCTTCCACTCCAAGGAGTTGTTTGGAAAGAGACTCCTCAATCGATGGAAGCACAAGGCCCAGCAATTATTGATGGAGAGATACTGGATTTGGTTACCATCGTAAGATAATATTCAGCCCTTAGCTCCTTTAAAGCCACGGTCGGTAGGGGCAGTATGCAGAAAATGTGTACACAAATTGCACAGAAAATGTATTTAAACATATTTGGCCTAAATCTGTTTTTTTTTCAGATTCCCTTTGCGCTAGAATGTAGATCGTTAAAAATAACAAAAATAGAACAATTTGAATTGGTTTTCTTTGTTCGTTTTACTTTAAAAAAGCTGAATTTTAATTGCAGATGCGAACTAGTGTGGGGTAAAAAAACCTCAGGCCTATTCTAGGAAATAATTAAAACTGCATTGCCCTGCGCGTTTACAGAATACCACTGCACCAGAAAGCACAGTGCGGTCGAAGCTGGATATTCATCGTTAGACATTTCCGGATCTGATGTCAACCAGCAAATAACCTTGAATCCACACATCTGTTACAATGAAATCATTGTTGTATGTAAGTTGTGATGGATGCACGTTGAACATCTTTCGCACCGTATGTAGTCAAGCGTGCTAATTGGGGGTGCCAGGGAACAGCAACAAACTAAACACAAACATCAGCTCTAAAGAAATGAGTTTTCAGTCTAATGATGACTAAATTGGGAAATGTATGCATTAGCTGCACTGACCATCCTCGTGAGTTATGGTCAAACAATCCACATGACCGACACGGCATGAGAAGGCCTTCATTATTTGGGCTGTTAATCATTTTATAATTGATTTACGTATACTTTTCCACTTTTAAGTGCTGCTTGAATAGATTTCTACGAAAACGTATCATCGATGCCTTTAGGCTTTATGATGCCAGTATCCATCACTGTTTTTCAGCAGGCATGTTACTGGTACGAGGTCATACCGTGCTGTTCTTGTGATTGTATTTTACAAAGTCCTATAACTACCCCCGTGCAACGTGAGGCTAATTCGCGCTGTGCCATTGTCGTTGGTGCGAGTTAATACGCTTCGTAGAAAAATTGACAACATTTAAACTAGGGCCTCCATTGTAAACCCACTGTGTCGGTGTAATTGAACTGCTGTGTCTAAAAGGTATTGAAAACAATGTTCTGGTTCACACGCTGGCTGCATGCTTCTTGGTAGAGCATCTGTACGTGTGGTCATTCGATAACACAAACAAGGTATCCTTGTTCTTGGTTCTTTCGGTAAAGTCACGTAGAAGGGAAGTAATAAAATAATAAAAATAAAACAATACAATAATTCTCACGACGTTTCGGCCACAACGCAAGCAGCCGTCCTCAGGTGAAGACCAACAGCATGGTGTTGTTTCATTCAGACGCTGTCTCCCCGACAGACCTGGTCTTCACCTGAGGACGGCTGCTTGCGTTGTGGCCGAAACGTCGTGAGAATGATTTTATTATGTTTTATTTTTATTATTTTATTATTTCCATTCTACGTGACTTTACCGAAAGAACAAAGAAGATGAATCCCTGCAGTCACGAAAGCTTTAAATCGAAATTTAAGGTATCCTTGATTGACAGCGCGAAGCAGCAGCAGCACCACATAAGTAACCTCGATAAGGACTGTTAAATAACAATCGTTTTGATTGGCAAGGATGTCCTTCAAACATGCAGAATGTACGCGCTGCCTTAACCACATATTTAGAAATAACGCAGCGTGCTTTAAAAAATGCGTGTGCCATATTCTTATCAGCGCTCCTCCTGCCTTTGGCTCACTTCTAATCAATCTCATGTCTGCATTCTGCTGATGCACGCTGTTTGAAGACTGCTTAGGAAATTGCAAATAAAATAATGAATGGAGCCCATTATTTAAAACGAGGTGAGAGAGCCCATTGTGAAACACGTACATCAATCTACATTGGCTTTGTTGAGCACACATTTATTTTGTAACTAATTTACGAACTAAAAACACATTGCAGGGTCACATTTTATTTATAAACACAGGGATGTGATGATTCCTTGATGTGATTGGGCTGGTATCAGATTCGAGTCCCAGTAGAGGTGATGTTTACATGAGGCTTGTTTGTGGGGAAAAGTGTGGACATCTCAATGTATTTTAGCCTCAAAATAGTGCGTATCCATAATTGGGATGGCACATTCGCTTTTGTAATTATGTATATAATCGCTACATGCACATCATAATTACTGGGCATACAGACAATTGGTACCGAGTGAGTGACCAATGTAAATTATGATGATCCGGTCACTCTACAAAGTTTAAAATTGGCACAACTCTAGTCGAGTATATGCTGACCAACGACAATTTGGATGTCCAAAAATTACAGCCCGGAGGTTGACTGGTTTCACTCATAGCTCCGGCTCAGCATGAGTTTTAAATTGCTTTTAAATGTCATACTAAACATTGAAAAATATATGTTGCCCATCATCAGTGAACCAAATAGTTTGCCTCCCATGGTGGAATGTGATGTAAAAGCCTACTGCTGGTTACTCGTAATTTATACAGTCTGTGCATATCTACGACCTAATCATCCTTAATGCACCCAATGTCATTCATATTTGCAGGCCAGACAAACTTAAGTCTGGTTAGTACGAGGATGGATGACCACCAGGGGCTTGCCAGGTGTTGTAGACGTGAGGTGGCCAGGAGATGGCAGTGTTGAGGGTTGGCTTCTTGGATGCGTGCTGAGTTTTCTCATGTTTCTCCTGTGTCATCCCATGTGAAGCTAAATGCTGATGAAGCTCAAAAAGTATTGAGATTAAGTAAGGCTTTCCTGGGTTAATGGTATACGTATACCGTACGTATGTGTGTTGAACTTCTTTCGCACCGTACGTTGCCATGTAGTATACAGAGTATGCAATTGTGAGGTGGTGAAAGTATATTCGAACGTGAATTTTCAAATGCACCCGCAGCCTCTGATTTATATATTTATATATAAGTATTTGATTCTTGCTCATTATTCTCAAAACATTTTTTAGCGCCCAAAATGTGTACAACATTTGTGTATGTGTGCAAGGGCACGCAATATTGTAAGTACTGTGTGTAGCGCATTGTTTCGGCACTGTCACGATCTTGCATAGAATTCTAGTCGAGTGGTTTTTAGGCTGGATTAAACTTCACCTAATATGAAACCCGCTGTGCACCAGATTGTATGTCTCTCTCATGTTTTCAAACCATTACTACTGTACTTCTCTCCCAGGCTCTGGAATTACAAGATAATTTACAGTCAGAAGAACCTCAGGAGTTCCACATTATCCTTAATTATTTCTTTCATGCTGAAGTTAGCCCCCCCCCTCCCGCCACTATCCAAATATGTAAAGTAATGTCAGTTGGGTGACCCAATGAGGAATATTTGCAAAATACAATTTCATTCAATATATATTCTCAGCAGCACTCCCGAGATATTTCTCACCTGATGATGATTGCTTGTGTTGCGATCGAAACGTCGTGATATTTTTTATTATTTTTATTATTTGATCTATCTACGTGGCTTTACCGAAATACCCAATAATATGAATTTCATTACAATTTTAATGTAACATTTAAGGCTTTATCACGTATGTCTGGCAACGATTAGAAATCTTAAAAATTGTAAACATGTTCACACAAATCTGTGTTATCAGCACCCCCCCAAATAGAACATTCTCTATACAACGACCCAACATCCTTTATTACATCCACACTAACCAGCATAACTGCTGCTCAACAGCCTCAGTGATTCTGACTGATAACGCTGGCATGAATGAATGAATGCTGCCAAACAAATAATACCACACTTAGCAATTAGCGGCTGCGTCAATCGCGAAAACAAACCCCTGTGACGCTGCAACGTGTTTATTTTCCATCACAGCTCGAGTGGAAACGTACAAATCTGTCAACACAATAACAACGAAAAGGGGCTTTTGCCTCACCTTGTTTTAGTGGCTCACCGCTGCCTGCCCAGTGCCCGAAAGCCACGCACTTGTGTGCCGACCTCTCAGTCTCTTCTTCTTCTCTCGCTCTCTCTCTTCGCCCCTCCGATTTCCCACGGCGTCAATGTCACCACCACAAAATCGGTATCCTCCAGCAGCAGTGGTCGTTGCCGTCAATGCAGCGCCAAGGGTGGGTTGCGATGAGCAAAGCCACCCAAATGACTGACCTCTTGTTCGCTCGGGTGTCTCTTAAACACGCGTGCCTTTGCCCCTGTAGATGTTGGAGCGACGGAGAAGATCTCTGGCTGTGTCGATGCGATCCGAGGTGCAGAACATCGCTGCCGTTGACCTTGGAGTGTCGAGGCAGCAGCAAATCGCTCTCCAACCCAACGAGACACCGACCGGCCCGTGGCGTCTGAAGACTCCGCGACCGCCCTTGGGCATACAGGGAACTCGGTTACTCGTTTCCTCGGTGGGAAATCATCCTCTCAATGAAGGGGGCTTGCTTCATCACCCCGGAGCCTCCACGAGAGACTGAGAGAGCGATACAACAACAAGAACAACAAAAATGCCGTTCCGCGTTAAATCCTTCGCACCCCCAGTTGCGCAATTCAATCTCTCCGTCCGTCCGTCTGTCAGTGCATTGAAATGAACGGCTTGTTTGGCAATATTCGCACTTCAATATCGCCGCCGCACGATGGAGAGAAGGGCGCGCTTGCGCTGCGACAGGCGCATCTCTGGCCGTGCAATTGTTTTTCAGCGATCGCCGTCGAAGATTTTAAATGGCCCGTTCGGTTTGGTGGTGGATGGGTTAGAGAGGGGGTGGTGGGTGGAGGCACCGTCCGCTGGCTGAACGCCGCCGCTGCTGCTGCTGCTACTGCCACCGCCAGCAGCCCGATCACAGAACAACAAAAAAATATAATCGCGGCGGTGACACCGTCGAGCAGATGTGAAATCCGCCCTCCCATCCCCTCCCATTCCCTCCCTGCCCCTTGCATTCTGTGCGTGCGGCCAATGGGAGGAGCGCGCAGTGGCCTCGCTCCGCCGAGCCCCGGGGGCCGTTTTCCCCAAAGGGCCCCCAAGGCGACCAGGCACCCCCCCCCCCCTCTCCACGCACCCCCCCCACCACCACCACCCGCTGGTGCTGCAACGTCAATTTGTGATGTGGGAGATTTTGAACGGAACATTTGCATCGACTGCACCGTTTTAATTGGGTGGCGCGCGGATTCAACGTTTGCACACACACACACATAAAGAGAAAAAATTTGGGAGATGGAACAACGATGACAAGGACTAAATATACATCGTACAATTATAAACGGCGGTGGTTGAGAAATCTATGGATTTTGAAATGTATCTTCTGACTGTTATTGTAACAGTGGTAAGAACAGAAGGTTGTTTCATTGAGTTGGCTTTTTTGTGCGTGTCTGTTGCACATATTACACGTCTTGAATATGCGTAATATATTTAAACCGCGTTCACACTGGCAGTGACTGATAAAGCAATCCTGCTGCCTTGTCAATCAGAGATATTAAATACATTTCTCAGGTAGAGCTTATTCTCAAAACATCTCTTAAAACATGAATTATATATGGTATTGGAATTATGAAAAATATGTTTTTATAAATTATCTCAATTATTGTCCTCTCACAAGTTTCATATGTTCACACCAATTGGCCAAGTTTCTTAAGTACATGAGTATTAAATTACATTTGGGCAGAGATTTTCGTTTCAGCAGGCATAGGTACCATTCGCATTACCTACAGTAACTTACCCGTGCATATGTAAAATGTGCGAATTTACATATTCAGTGTGTAGCGTTAATTATTCGGTTTGTGTGTGTGCGTGTGTCCATGGCCAAACAAAGTTTAGCACTCATCTCCAATTATGGTCTTAAAATATTGGAAGAAATTCTATATTCCTATGGCAGGAGCCAGTTTATAAATAAGATAGATATTTTGTATGAAGTGCATGCATGTATATCCTACGAACGGTGTTTGGAAATTAATTAATGTTTTGTTCAGTTTAAATTATGGCAAGAATATACAATTAATATCACTACATTGAAGTGTTTTATTGAATGTAGAAATGAAACAACATCCAAATACATTCGCAATTGATTTTTGGGCGAGGCCACAATGATTTGGCCAAATGTTTCGTTAAGACCCTCAACCACCCGACAGCCAAACAAATCCATGTGTGTAGATGTATTTAATGGGATAATGAAAAAAATTCAGCTGAACGGTATTTGAAGAACGATTTTCAATTGAACGTTTAGCAATTAGATATCAAGTTAAATTTAAAACTACATTAAACGTCATCAGGACAATATCCAAGAAGTCATAATAAAAATCCAAAGGTCTTAACGTCACACATTTGGTTAGATCAATACGTGGCCTAACCTAAAAATCAATTATGAATCTTAATATTCGCTGTGAAAACCTATGTGCTAACACATCCAATACAATAGCAGGAGAGATCGTTTGCATCAAATTACATGTTTCAACCATGAACATTTCCCAGCTCAATGTGTTCATCTTTACAAATAATGTTTTGGAATGCAGGGAAGTTCACCCATTGAAAGGACACGTATAATGAGATGAAGACCTTTCAAATGAACGAGTGATCATCAATATCAGCCCCAACGTTTTTAAGTAGTAGAATTCAGATGAGTTAAGCCCTGCGACATTGCTTCATGCAGAATGTAAGTAGATATTGCAATATATCACATAGCACACTTCCATATTAGCTGCACACGCAATAACGTAATATAATATTGAATGTCTAATTCATCACAACAGCAGGGCACCCGACAGATCCTAATGTAATCACATTTCACCTTGCATGCGTTGCAGGTAGATGCATTGTGTCGTTGGGCGATCTTGAACGTGTTGTTTTGTAACCTGGAGCCAAAATGTATCGTACAGTATTTTTATTATAAATTAGCTCCTATCGTCCCTAACACAGATCTTGGCAAATCCAGACAACAGATCATTATGTATCCTCATCTGCTTAATAAGCATATGCAGGGCTTGTTTGTGGAACACATGAGCGAATTTTGAAAATAATTAAACGTAGAATGCTAGGCTGTGTCTGGAGGCATCTTTTATTGTTCTGCAGAATGGGCTGTAAATCCACACATCCTCTGTTGTGTCTTTCTGTCTGTCCCCTGGTCTGTCACACTGGCATTTGTCTGCATCTTCCACGTGCAGCTATCTATCTGTCTATTTGCCTGTGTCTGTCTTCATCTCTATGCCTCTCTAGTTATCCTCTGTATAGCCATCGCAATCACCAGTTGTCAACGATGAGCGTTGCCAGTAAGTATATCAGTGCATCGCCGTGATTTCCGGTGGTGAAGGTGATCCACATCCCTTGCCATCGCTGTGGGATTTTTTCATATTTCATCGGGGCACTCTAGCTTTAAAAGCCCTGTGACTCATGATGCCATAAAACAGGGCTGTGAAGCAGCCTCCCATGACCTCTAGTGGTCATGTGTGGTCAGGAGCATTAGGATCAGAGTAGGTGTCACTCGTGTTTCTTGTATAGAGCTCGGAGGGTGAGTTGACTAAAAATTGGAATCGACACATTTTTGTGATAAATTGCTCGGGTTCCCTTTGGCGATTGACCTCACATCCTACCTACTCAAGGTGGGAAAACCCCGACAAGCCACACCCAGTGACGTCACCAAGCCCCGCCTACAATCTTCTTTCCAGCAGCACATGTGGAAACAGAGGCGAAACTTTTGTTTGTTCCAACTGTGTTATCGGATCAGTCGAGTAAAGGCATCATGCCATGATAAACTCTTGCAGACCTGTACATCACCCCACGCTAGGTATCTGGTGTCACGGAAGGACATATTGTAGAATTATTTCTGAGATCCCTTCAAATTACCTCGAGTGACAACTTTTATCTACAGTAGAGGGTGTGACATTATCCTTGCGCCCTGCATGGAGAAATGTTTATCAAATGGCAGTCAACCCAATATCTTTAATTCTCAGATCTGGAATTTTGGCTCAAATTAATTGAGACTAATAATCACTCAACACTATTTTTGTGCAGCCATTGGTGAATGGGCTGAGACCATCAATTCAATGCACTTGAGAATATGGCTTAATTACAGGTGGCTGCCCAGATGGGAATCCAGGATCGGAGTAGTGCTGACTCACTGCTTTGACCGATGAGCCATGCTGCCACTTCAAGGTCGGGCTTACCTAATTCCATTCATTGTGCCCCCCCACTCCCCATCTACCTTTTGACTGAGCTTACCTATAATTATTGTCAGTTCAACAGCTTTCTAAATCCATTTCATATAATTGTCATACATGTTTGTTTCATTTTTCTTTCTCAATGCCTATACATAAAATCCCTGCTGCAATTCCAGTCACAAGGCAGCGTGTCTAGCAAATCCTCCATGACCACGGCACTCGACTGCATTTCCAGTCCAGAGTCAGCAGTGAAAACGCCACATTTCCATGGTGGAGCCAGTCTTTGAGCAGGATTGACCATAGTTGACTTCCCACACGTGGTCCCCATTTTTACGGACCTCAAAGTTACTATGGGGTGGAGCAGTGGTGCAGTGGCTTGCGCACTACCTTACAAACCTGTCCACCTGAATTTAATTCTCAGCCATGGCTAGCACCAGTGGTGAGTGATATCTGAACTCTTCACGCCTCCTGCACAGTCTCTCCGGGATGAAGGAAGCCACTACACGTGTATACACAGTATCTATACACTGTATTTAAACACAGCTTACATACTGTACTAGGTGGAGTATTATTATTATCACTGTTTAGTGCACGTGGCTGTTGTGGGGTAACACCAATTGTGTTTGGCTTGATTTCCTCGTTCCGTTGTGTGAAACTGCTAAGATAATGGAGGTGAATAGGATAAAGGCTAAAGATGCCCACAGTTGTGCTCCACTCTCTTGGGGGTCATAGGTTTTTGTTTTATTGCAGCTGACCCAGATTACAACTCGTAAAGGTGCCCCTAATTCAAATCTGTAAACGATGAGAAAACGCAGAAACTAAATATGTATACAGAGTGCGTATCTGTGTGCTTTTTAAACTGTTCCTTACTTTTACCTCGTTAAACGCATACAAAATATATACTTTCTATGCATAAGCAGTGATGTGTATGGATAAAATGGAAATGGCACTGCTAAACGAAATATTGTACTCCATCATGCCTTCCTATTTATCCAAACAAATGCTATGCTGTTATGTAGTCTAATTTACCATCTGCATTGATTTGACTGAACAATCCAGTACAACGTCGCATATCCGACCCCCTGGGGACTGAGGCATAGGCGGATATGTGAAAAGGTCGAATACACGAACGGCTAAAAAATATGACAGTAACAACCACCAGACAAAAATAAGTTAAATTTCGATTTAAAGCTTTCGTGACTGCAGGGATTCATCTTCTTGGTTCTTTCGGTAAAGTCACGTAGAAGGGAAGTAATATAATAAAAAAAACATAATAAAATAAACGTCGTGAGAATTATTTTATTATTATTTTTTATTTTATTTTATTACTTCCCTTCTACGTGTCTTTACCGAAAGAACCAAGAATAAAAATAAGTTACTTAACAAAAATAAAGTGCAAACTGCTTTAAATGTAGCTACACGCTTTGCTGCGCTCAGGAAGGGAGCGAATGCACACGGGATGTCACCGTGTGTCATTTGCAAAGGTCGGATTTGTAAACATCTACAAAAAATGACAGTTACACCGTGCACACATACAGCACTGAGTGTGGGAGATAAATTGGTGAGGGCAGATATGTGGAGGTCGGATACGTGGCGTAAAGAACAATAATCCCGAATCTCTGATTTGTATTCAGCCAAAATGCGGCCACTCGGCAGATTGATGGAGTCAAAGAAACACGTGTGAACATTATTCTTCCCCTCCACTCTGCGCTTCCCAATCCCCGTTTGATGTTTCAACTTCCGCTGGCTGTTAATACGTTTACAAATTGGTTTAGCACCAAGGGTTTTTTTCTCTTCAATTGTATTTGCACCTTTAGCGTTGAATGAATCATGTGACAATATATCACTGCTATTTTCAGAATTTGCAGGAATGCCGACTAAAATGTCAGAGTGTGGTTTGCATTACCACAGAGGATGCATTAATCATCGGAATGCTATTTTTATTTTGCTTTTTTAAATACACGTGAAATACGTATTGTGTATTCTTTTACACACCCATGCGCATTTGACAGTGGCGATGTTGGTTCACACACACACTGCACTGCGGTCCTGGTTTCCCCGGTTTGATCCCTGGCTCCACACACACTGGTGTCCATTGGTATCGAATCAGAGCTGGGCCTGCCCTGCAAATATTACACACCACCACATGCGGCTATTGTAGCGGTTGTGCCCCTGACACATTTTAGGGGGTGGAATTTGAGCAGTTATAACTCCTTGCAAGCTAGCATAGTGGTGACAAATTAGCATGAAATACTCTTTGGTTCTTTCGGTAAAGTCACGTAGGTGAAAAAATAAAAATAAAATAAAATATAAATAAAAATTAGAATACAATTAAAAACATTTGAAATAACTACATTTTATAACTAAATTTAGTCATTTCTAAATAGAAATAACTAAATTTGGTTATTTAAATTTTAAATTAGATTTCTTATTTTATTCTTATTTTTAATTTAATTTAATTTTTATTTTTTCACCTACTTGACTTTACCGAAAAAAACAGAGTATGGATCCTTGCAGTCACGAAAACTTCAAATCGAGCATGAAATACACAAGACGACCAGTTTTTGTCAACTGCAATTTATTAGTGTTCAGGAAAACATATACTGGACTTACACGGAATTCCAAAACTGGACTCAATGGACATCACTCACAGGGATTATATCGCCCAATTCTACGTAAAATTATACAATTACCGTGTATATGGAGAACACAATTCTAAAACACAATCTTGATTAACCTCATGAAAATTCTTGGAATTGCAGCACTATGTAATAAAGTTAGCACCTTGTTTTATTTTCAGCAAATGTATGTCTTAGAAAATTACAAAAACACAAACATATCTACTGACCTATTCAACAAGTTATTGTTTTTAGATTTGAAATTGTGGAGAATGGGCTGTGGTGATATTGTTCGAGGATTTCTATCTGTAAGGTTTCCACCCACAAACTCGCACCCAGAGCCCATAGGGGCCGGTGCCTTCGCAAGATGAGCGTTTATTGAGAACATATTGACATTTTACTTATCTTCTCAAAACAATGTTTCTCGTGGTGGCATTGAAAATCCAACAATTTAATAGCACAAATTACCATTTTGACAGCAGTTTTACAAATAAATAGATTGTGCTTCATCCAGCTTACGTCAGCCGTTGGTATATTTTCAGAATTGTGGCAATGCCATGATTTTTGCGGATGCAATTTTGTGAGCGACAGCAGTTCGGCTTATGAAAGTTTTTGCTTTTTTACTTTCCAAATACCAAGTCCATGTTTTCAGGGCTGTCATGGGATTCATTCAAACTTGACAAGACTTCCAAATTTCATAAATCACATTGTTTTTGTTGGCACACCAACATAATATAACAGAGCGTCTGGTTTTAAGCCGGTAGATTTTCCAACAATAAGCAATAAAACAACAAGGTTCTGCCATTACATTGCCTGCCCTTTACACACAGAGAGTGAGTAAATATTTCCATTTGTAAATGTTCCTTCAATTGGCACTAATGCAATCTTAAAAATACATCGCATGTTCAACAATTGGCTGTATTTATTGATCGTCATGGAGAAATATGGCAGCGAATCGTTCCCAAAGGTGTGTTTTAGCAATTTGGGCCACTGTAGCACTCGTTTTCACAACTGCGACAATTCAGCATTTGGAACCAATGATTCAATAACACTGCCACAATCATGGACTCTCAACTAACACGATGCAAGGCTGAAGCACTCCTGTGTCCTGCGGAATTTAAGTTTTCCACGCCAAACTCTATTTCCACCACATGTGTAGGGCACGCGCCATAATGACGGTAACACGTGACAATGGTCTTCGTGAACACTGACCTTTCTTTAACGTCCCGTGAAAATAAAACGAGTAATATAACACCAATCAGAAACGCCGTCTATATAATTTCTCCTCTATTTTTTCATTAACAAAGTCATTTTAATTTGTTCATAAACAAGGTTTTTTTTATATGAAAGCGAATTTTTTTTGCTGTGAATTTGAGGCAAATGGTTTTAATGGATAGCTGTTACTTCCTTGTGGAAATGGTACAACTGGCTACAGTGTTGCTGATGATCACAAAAGCAAGCAAGCAAGAAAGCGATAAAAAAACATCTGTCATGCTGTGCTGGAGACATCCGGACTTAAGGAACTTAAAGATGTTTGTCATAAACGAACAGACCACTTTAAATTCAACTATTTTAACACTGAGTGAATGTGTTGTTGTGCTTTATGGTGCCCATACAGTATAAACGAGCCCCTTAGACTGTAATTATATCCAAATCGTTTATCTGTTTTGATATGGACAGGACGCCAATGGTATTTTGTAAAACATTCAACCGGGAGAGGCTGTTGTAAATGCAAGACAACATTTTGAATCTTTCATGGTATCAAATTGCCAATTAAAATATGAAGTATCATTTCTCGAGTATAGCAAGCACGGTCGATTAACACACGTTTTTGCAATACGACCTAGGCAGCATTTAAAATAGGTAGAACATCGAACACACTTCAATGTACTTACCTAATGTGTTCACCATTGCATAGGACTTTTCATGTCATATTCTAACGACTGTGCTCGGCATAGCCTGGTAAATGCAGCACTGAATGCCAACTCAACCAAAACAACGCAGAGGCACTTTTTTGTTTCAACCCCTTTTTAGTTTAATGAATGTGACCGTTACCTTTGCTTTTGGCATTCGTTGTTATTATTCAAGCAAAAATGATGAATTAGTATTCAGTGGAAGAGTGACCCAAGGCACAGTGAGATAAAACTGATATGTCACGAGGCAATAGGAGATAACTAAAAGCACACTGTCGATAACACAACATTATACTGGCAAACAAAATGCAGAGTAAATATACATCCGTGGTTTTTCAGTGCATTTATTTTTACACTGCAGCACCATCAGTGGCCTCCCACGTCTACCCAGCGGAGTAAATTGTTGACACTTCATTCATTATTAATCCCCCACGCTGTTTTAAAAAAAAATACCTATGGGGCCGTCCATAAATGACGTCACGCGATTTTGGACGATTTTTGACCCCCTACCTCGTCACACGGCGTCACAAAAAGTCAGACCCCCCTCAAATATGACGTCAGAAAGCTTTGCCCCCGCCCCAAAAAAAATATTTCCATTTTAAAATAAAACATGCTTCAAATAACTTTAAACTATTGTCATTGTAGTGCGTATTTAATGTGGCGCTGCACTCTGATGTTGTGACGTCACATTTCTCAACCCCCCCCACCCCTCGTCACACATCGTCACAAATGTCTAACCCCCCCCTAGGTGCGTGACGTCATTTATGAACGGCCCCTATGACATACGTGGCAGGCTCTCATCTGTGGGTGGGTGGGGGGGCATGTATACTACCCGTGAAGCACAATCAGGCAGATTTGTGCAGCTACTTGCTGTGTGTATTAATATGTAAGGTCTGCGCATCATTGTGGGCATTTCTCGTGATTTTGTTGTGAGGCTGGAACATCTATCACCCCCGGCGTGTATTGTTTGCAGGATATTCTGGATCGTTCATGAGGGTAGGGTCTATGCAAAAAAAAAATGCTGTTCAGTGACCAAGCGTGGTCAATAATATGTTTGACTGGATTGAAAGTGCAAAGAGACATCACGACCTCCCACACATGACATGAAAAACAGAAAATATTGCAACCCAAAAGGTTCGCTTTTGCAAGTGTGCAGTGACATACAGCAAATATGACTTACACCACTCGTCCTGTACCCGTTAATATAACTGCCCACACTTTGTCATGGAACCTACAATGCCCTTTACAGAAATGCAACACAAGGACAGATAAGGCTCCTTGTACGTGTGCTGATCTCTCTGCTGGATCCAAATGGCAACTGTGAAAGGCCTATTTGAGCCCTATGTGACAGGTGACACAGTGATATGATAAAGCTATCTCCCTCCTGATGACATACAGTAACAAATGGGTGATTTATTGTGATCCCTTTGCACTGGGCAGATTTAACGAGATGAATACTGAGGTTCTAACAGCCTGATTTTCCCGAGACCTACGTGAGAGGGTTACTCTGATGTTCCTGCAGTAGGAAACTGATGTGGTCACGTGATGAGATGGTTTCTCAGAGACCCGAATTAAATTATGTTCAATAAATCCATGCAGTAGGCAGGCAACAGGATGACTCAATGAAACTAAGATCTGAAATCCATGATTACAAAAGATCTGAAGGAGATAGTTGTTCCTGAGTAAGACCACCGTCAAGATGACAAGATGATTAAGATCTCTCCCGGGGGTGGGGTGAACATCTGACACAAAGGTAAAAATTTTTCTGAGCTTCCGAGGACACCTTGTCAATGAGAACCCCGCTTGCACTCCACTCAACTCCACCACCGCTGGGCACCATCTACTTCTTCCGCTTGCCGTGCTGGTGCAGGTGGTGCCGGTAGCTGTTCTCCACGCACAGCACCACGAAGTGGCTGGCGCAGTGGTGCGTGTGCTGATCCAGCAGCCGCCCTGACTGCAGGGCCGAGGCCTGGCCCACGTCATCGCTGCTGCTACGCCAGTCAGTGCAGCTGTGGACCATGCTTGTGGCGCCCTTGCCCGTCCGCGCCGTGCCACACCAGCTTGAAGGGCCTGCAGCGCACATCGGAAGCGCATGTCAGCATCATGCGCTAATAGCGGGCCAAGCGCTTTTGGGACTCAAGCAAATCATTTATTTTTTCATTTTGAGGGGTCTGGTTTATGCCCTGCAAAAAAATGGCAATTCAGAACCCGATATTGATTAAATAAGTTCAACAGAGTTAAACTTTGAAACATCTCTCAGTTATTGATTTTGGTTGTAGTGCCATTTATCATTAACTTTAAAATGATATTGGGGCTGGGAAGTACTAGACCTCCTAGGAGACTGCATGCATCATTAGTGGGGATTCACAAAAAGCGAAGTAGTTAGCAAAGTGCCATGGGATCTATAAAGACAAAGAAGGATCTATTTTGGTTCCACATGCCAGCACCTGCCTTAACTTTTTTGGTCTTGCTCCAGACAGTTGAAAAATACACTGTGTTAAAAATGTATGATAATAAAACACTGGCTACTATAATCATGACTCGTGAGGAAGACCCACTGCTTTAGCCAACTCACAATATTTATTTTTCCAAGTAAGTCGGTTAATAAAACACTCCATTAAAATGGGAAACTAAGGGGTAGGGTTGATGGATAATGAGACGATTTTGTTGTACTGCCACCTGTAGGCAATAGGTGGTATCTATAGGCGGCAGTACAGCAAGTAGACATTCAACTATCCATATTCTTGGTTCTTTCGGTAAAGTCACGTAGAAGGGAAATAATAAAATAATAAAACATAATAAAATGAAATTCTCACGACGTTTCGGCCACAACGCAAGCAGCCGTCCGTTGTGGCCGAAACGTCGTGAGAATTTCATTTTATTAGGTTATATTTTTATTATTTTATTATTTCCCTTCTACGTGACTTTACAGAAAGAACCAAGAATATGAATCCCTGCAGTCACGAAAGCATTAAATCAACTATCCATGTGAAGTGCGAGCATTATCCCCTCCTATCTGTCTGTATCGGGCCTGCGAGGTCATGAAATCAGTACTGACCACTTGGAGTCTGTGAGCACGTTGCCCCCGTCGAAGGAGTAGATGGGCGCATTTGGGTTGAAAGAGGCCCCGTCTCCAGTGAACAGACTGTTCCAGTTGAAGAAGAGCAGCTCGTTCTGTCAACAGAGACAACGGCGATGACGGCACAATTCATCGTTATTCTCTTCTCTTTCAAATGGCCTGCACATGTGCAAGACAAAACTTGGCCAAGTAAGAGGGTCAACGATGCCACCTGCCCACCTTTAGAGATTGGCCTATGGATGCATATTGCACCAAATGTCTATGTTATCCCTCCACATGCTAAGAAGTGATGATTTCATGGTATTGAAATATTTATTTTATTCTCAGAGCTGGCCATTGGTGATCAGTCTGACGATATCAACTCACCGTACTTTAAAACTCAGTTTAGTGGCTGAACTCAGCAGTACTGGCTCAGTGCTCTGACCCATGAGCCAATAGGGGGGCTCCCCCCCCCCCCGCTCACCTTGAGGTTGAGGATGGGCACCTGTGCAGCCTCATCACGGTCCACGATGGCATTAAGGTCCTGGTTGGGAGAGGCCAAGAAGGCTCGGAAGGTGCCGGTAAGGCCGGCGCTGCGCGCCTGGCGGAAGCACTGTGTGTCCGCGCCCCGCAGGCCGCCCATGCTGCCCATTACCGGCGTGTTTAGGGCTGCCATGTAGAGCTGCAGTGCCGGACCAGCATGGTGTGCGCGCGAGGGTGAGATTGTGAACAGCACACAAAGGAATATGAAATGTCAAAACAAGTCAAAGTGATCATTTTTCTAAAATAAAAAAACGGAGGCAGAGCTGAGCCAGTGGTGTACATTACATGTTCTGATGGCAGGATGAGTCTCTCCATTGGACAACCACTGTGGACTTTATCAAAAAGTGGTACTCATGTCATCAACCCCAGAGGGATGAATTCAATCAACCCCCATCTAAAATTCGAAGTCAGTCTTCCTTTTTGGACCACTGAGCCATTGGAAGGAAGGTGAGCATGCATCAATCGCCATGTCACATGCGTAGGTGTGGAGTGAGTGTGCGGATCGTGTTAAATTGCAAACTATTTTAAGCCCATCTTTTACGCTTAATCACTAGTCACATTTAAAGTGTTATTTTGGAGTGGATGCCTGAGATCATGAAAATCCTTCGGGAATCTCTTACAGCCCTGAAATCCTCACGCATTATTTCCTAAAACGGCCATAGAAAAGGGCACTTCAGAACGAGGTGGATAGCCTTAATTTACATCCTGATAGGATCTCATGGAAATCAAACACCTCATTTGCATTAGACACTTGAGTTTAAATGCATATGGCAACACAGCAAAATGTGTATTTGTAAACAAGATAGCACAATACAACATAGAGCTACTTTTGTTATCTGTAGACTCACAGTTTCATCATACTCTTTGGTTTTTTCGGTAAAGTCACGTAGGTAAAAAAGTATATTAAAATAAATTTAATCACGGCGTTTCGGGCGCAACACAAGCGTCCTTCTTCAGGTGGGGACAACGTAGTGAAAGCACACCGCTTAAGTGTGTACACACTTAAGCCAAAGAGTATGAATCCTTGCAGTCACGAAAACTTCAAATCTAGAAAGTTTCATCATAACCGAAAAATAGCACCCTTTAATTCGAATGACTTTTTCCCCATGTTTCTATCGTCCTACATATACAGATAACAAATAAAGTCAATGTGCCATGATAAAGAGCCATCGCCCGAAACGTCGCCTGTGATATAGTTTTCCTTTTAAGGCCGCAGTGCTATTGACTAATGTGCTGAGTTTTTTTGTTTAATCATTTGTGTTTACGCAACACTTCCAATGCAGCAGTATCACCAAAGAAATTTGTTTGATAGATAGAAACATCACATGAATTAGCCTAAACTGATTAAAAACCCACGTATAACAGATTCATTAAATCTAGGCTGTAACCGTCCACTCATTACGCTCAGGTTAATCTGAAGGTGGCTGACCATGATCATTACCAGCCACCACATGTTTCGGTATCACTGCCAGGCACAGACAACAACCGCCATGACCCCCGCAGCAGCATGCAGAGCATGGCGACGTAACAAAGGCCCTGGCTGCAGCTTGGACTCACGTACAGCGTGCGAACGTCCATTTGTCCACAGAGTTTTTCCGCCGCTTTGCGCTGCCAAGCCCTGATCAGACACCTCTGACTGGTGATGTACGTAGGGGAGGAACTGCATGGGCATGGAGTGGGGAAAGCAATTAATATGAACGTTACGATGCATCAGTTCATTGATGAAAGTAGATTTTTATGCTCATGATGCATAGATTGAATTGCGAGCGTGAGAACTGATTGTTGTAAACCGATGTTACATTGAAGTTAACGGAGCTGACTGGACAATACCAGTGATACTGACATTTCAAGCAACATAAACAATAGAATGTAATAGACAAGATACAAATGAGTCAAAAACAAGCGATATAGTTAATACAAATAGTATGCACAAGACGATACAAATTAAAAAAAAGTACAGGCAAGACAAATAAGGCAGTACAAACAAGACAAGTTTCATACAAATGACACGAATAGTACAAGCAAGGCAATATAAAAAGTTTTTGTGACTCCAGGGATTCATAATCTTGGTTCTTTCGGTAAAGTTACATTATAAAATGAAATTCTCACGACGTTTCGCCCACAACGCAAGCAGCCGTCCTCAGGTGAAGAAACAAAGCTGTCGGAAAGACAACGTCTTAATGAACACTGCTAAGCTTGGCAGCGTATTTTAAGCTGGGTGGGAGGAGAGAGGCTCTGTTTCTTCACCTGTGGACGGCTGCTTGCGTTGTGGCCGAAACGTCGTGAGAATTTCATTTTATTATGTTTTATTTTTATTATTTCATTATTACCCTTTTACGTGACTTTACCGAAATAACCAAGAATATAATATAAAAACGGACAAAGTATATGAGATCCACAATACAAACAAGATACGACCGATGAGACTGCACAAATGAGACGGGTAATGAACATGAGAACAAGAGGGCAAACAAGGCAACACAGGAGTAGAAGCGTAACAGGCAGAACGAAGTCAACAGTAGGAATGAGATGAACACTACAAATGAGAACGTCGATACAACTGATACAGAGCAAATGAAAGAGTAGTTTAGGACGTGCCGCATATACACGACAGGTAAAACAAACAGGGACACAATGCAATTGATTATTTAGCTAAAATCAAATGTCAATAATCACTATCATCATTGAAACTCAAGTGATTTCCATCAAGTTTTCGTGCTAAAGTAAAACAAACACATGACTTCAAGCTTTCGTGACTGCAGGAATCAATATTCTTGGGTCTTTCGGTAAAGTCACGTAGCTAGGTTCAAAAAAATAATAAAAAAATATCAGAAAACTATGACGTTTCGATCGCAACGCAAGTGGTTGTCTTCTGAAGTCCGCTTGTGTTGCGATCGAAACGTAGTTTTCTGTTATTTGTTATTCTTTTCTTTGAACCTATCGATGTGACTTTACCGAAAGACCCAAGAATATAAAACAAACACACTTACCAATTTCTCATTGAGTGTGTTTGGCTCAAATTCACCAATCTGAGGGTAAAGGGAAACACATTGTTAAATCACAGATACATGTTTTACTTTTAATACCAAATACTTCTCTGGTGACAGTCTAGAAACACAAGGACCAAATTATAAATTTAGACAACGTTCTTTTTCACCAGACATACAAATGCAATCGTTTTTTTTTATCTGTAAGTGATTATTTTAGATGGTGAAGAGTATTGAAAAGAATGGCTGTAACTCACAAGTGGATATTTCTGTAAATCCTTTACCCATCGAGAAATTATATTACATCTCAAAAGATGCAGGTCGGCTATTATTGATTTATAATAACAATTTTTGGCTATTGACACTTGGTACAGCATGTTCTTTCTTGGTTATTGGGATTAAAAACAAATATGTTCATTGCATCAACCCATTAATAAAATAACGGCTTTATAGTAATCTACTGAACATTACAGTAAATGATTACCAGCTAAATGCAATTGCTTTGATTAGCACATGACCTACTGAAAACAAAGACCTGCTTTATCTATATTGAATGGTAAAATTACACTCGACAATAAAACAACATTAAGTCTGTATAAACATCCACAGACTCTTTTTGTCAGTGGAATTTGAATTTAAATCATCCATAATATCTAACAGGGTGGTGCGTGGTTAGCGCACTGCACAATGGACCCGGCTCCATTGGTGGCAAGTGATATTTAAGCTTGTCCTGGAACTGACTAGCATGGTGAAGTATGGTTAAACAACCCCCGTGCATGACATAGCTTGGGGAGGCCTTCATCCACTCAAAGATTGACAACAAGCTGTCAATTATGTTTCTAACCAATAATGACTATTGATTGGCACCGTACGAAAATAAACTTACTGCCAGCTTTCTCCATCCTCCAGGCACACAGAAGTAGAGATTCCCAGACTGGGTCACATAAGCCAGGGAGCCGTCTCGAGCCCTGTGGGAGACCAGCTCATGGTGGTTCCCAAACACAAGCACCTGCGCACACACGACCGCTCCGTGTGAACGTGCGCACCCATGTCACGAAAAGAAGGATAATTTTGGAGTTTCTGTACCGCCCGCTGTGCAAAAAAGGTCACAATACTTGAATTTGGTTTTCGTTAGGAATTGCTTAGTCAGAGGCCACTGCTTGGCTGACAATTGGGAGGTTGTATTTTTAAATCCTTCATTCCTTTGATATTGATACAATGATATATATGAAGTCAAGAGTGGTTTTATTTTGGAGAAAATAGCCCGGCCATAGCATTTTGGCTCAGGGTGACAAACAGAGGTGACCACCACTCCATTCTTATATGAGTGGGTCAAACACTCCCCATGACCGCAACATGCCTTCGGGATGCCTTCATCCAGCAGTGAATTTTCTTATAATAAAGTGCCTTGAGTAGTATTCAATGCTGCTGAATTACATATTAATGGTAAATTCTTACAATGACTTATTTGTTTGTACGTTTATTTAATTATTTTCACTGACAAAATTTTTACCAAAAGAAAGCGAAGCATTTCTTCTCAAATCAGGTGAAGACAGGCATTTGCCAATATTGGAATAAGGCAACTGCCGGTTGTTATAAATAATTGCTGATAGTAGGGAGCCTAGGCCTGGCCTACCCCATTCCCAAGTGAACTCTGATCGCAGGATGCGGTAGAGCCATCAGGTCCCTGAGGGCCTTGAGGTCCATGCGGCCCAGGAGGGCCAGGTGGCCCTGGTTCGCCAGCAGAACCGGGGAAGCCAGGGGACCCTGGCATTCCGTGCTCCCCAACGTGGCCTCGTGGTCCAGGTTTTCCTGTCCGTGAAGCAAAGCACAGAGGCAGCAATTGTCGTCGATCTTCCGCATTCAGTGCATGCCCCTTAAGTCTCAGAACAAATTCTCAGTGGCGCAGTGGCAAAGCAACAGCTTCATTGAACAATGCAAAATAATCCAAAGATTTGGTTGGATTTTACTTACCAGGCACACCTACTCCAGGATTTCCCGGAGGCCCTTGGGCACCAGGGAGCCCAGGCTGTCCAGTGGGACCCTCCAGGCCATAGCCTGGCTGCCCATTAGCTCCTGGAGTCCCTGGTATCCCTGGGGGGCCCATCACTGAATCTCCCTTGGGGCCCTATGGGATGCCATAGTTGCATAACAATTTTCACAAAAGTCATGGTTGCAAACTGTAATGGGGATGAGTAGGGTAAGAGGCAGGGATATAAAGAATGCTGCACATTGATGTTGACCAGATTTGGGCCTGCAAGCTCACACCACTGCCAGCGACATCGACATCTAAGACAGTTCAATATGCATTAAAATGTCTGAAAAATTATCAAATTTCCTTGCAATATGAAAATAATAGCTCTCTTTAAATGTTATTTCCTCTCTGTAAAATTAAATTTAAAATGTTATATTCTGATTTCATAATCAGGGCTAAACAAATCATATATTATTAACAGCTCCTGTACGGGAAAGAAGACAAAAGGACATTGCAGATACAGTATCGACTAAATACATTTCCAATTTTAATGCAAAGTGCTCAAATGCACCACAATCTCAGGACACTTAGTTGTAAAGTTCGAGATGAAATTAACTTTAAGAGAGACGATACGTTTTAAGTATGCAAAGAAAGGAAATTGACACATACTTAATAAATAATTACATCCACAATTAAAGTCAAATAATTCATCATTAGCAGAGGATAGAAAAAATCTTGAATAGGGGAAGAGTTTATTTTTGCCGATGACGACGATAAATATTAACAGGCAATGATAAAAAAAATTATCATACAGAAATACAATTATACATTTCCAACTCAAATACTTTCATTTGGAACATTTGCAGCTTACAGCTCACCACCTTGTGTCAGACAACATCCCTAGAAGATGATGTTACAAGTGTGTTTAAACTTGAATAAGCTTTTTCATCCACACCTTTTATATGTCCTGCAAAATGTGTTAATTGCAATTTTAAAATCTTAGAAACGCAAAAGCTGCAGTAGAAAAAAAACAAGTTTTGCTTGAGAAGATGTTTGTAACCTACATCACCTGTTTGTATCACCCCGTAGATATTAATGTTGAATAAATAATAATCATACAAACATTTATTTTGATTCTCAGCTGAATTATTTCCCAAATCAAGTGAAAAAACCCCAAAATATTTCGTATGATTTTAATGCAGCTATTGGTGACTGGGCTGAAACCATCAATCCAATGCACTTGAGAAGCTTATTCTTAGGTTTTTTCGGTAAAGTCACGTAGGTAAAATATTAAAATTAATAAAAGTAAAATAAAATAAAAATCACGACGTTTCGGAGGCAACACAAGCTTCCGTCTTCAGGTGGAATCGTCACAGCCACGACAGCTGTATCAAGTAAATGAGAGAGTGGTAGCTCCTGCAATCTCTCATTTACTTGATGCAGCTGTCGTGGCTGTGACGGTTCCACCTGAAGACGGAAGCTTGTGTTGCCTCCGAAACGTCGTGATTTTTATTTTATTTTACTTTTATTAATTTTAATGTTTTACCTACGTGACTTTACCGAAAAAACCTAAGAATATAAATCCTTGCAGTCACGAAAGCTTCAAATCTAGAACTTGAGAAGCTGTTTTATTATGAGTGGCTGCCCAGATTCAGACCAATGATTTCAGGGATATGGGCTCAGTGCTCTGACCCCTGAGCCACCAGACCACCTCTTAAAAGGTTAAGATTTAAATTTCGATTTAAAGCTTTCGTGACTGCAGGGATTCATCTTCTTGGTTCTTTCGGTAAAGTCACGTAGAAGGGAAGTAATAAAATAATAAAAATAAAACATTATAAAACAATTCTCACGACGTTTCGGCCACAACGCAAGCAGCCGTCCTCAGGTGAAAACCAGGTCCGTCGAGGCGACAGAGGTCCGTCGAGGCGACAGAGTCAGACTCTGTCGCCTCGACGGACCTGGTTTTCACCTGAGGACGGCTGCTTGCGTTGTGGCCGAAACGTCGTGAGAATTGTTTTATTATGTTTTATTTTTATTATTTTATTACTTCCCTTCTACGTGACTTTACCGAAAGAACCAAGAAGAAGGTTAAGATTTAATCAAATATTTAAGATTTCAACACAAATTTATATACTTTGTAATTGGAAGAATTGAGTAGTGCTGTCATGAGCTTGATTTGTGAGGGGACTGTTTTTCACAATGTCTATAATGATGCTGATAGGCTTCAGAATTATAACCATTGATTATAACCATAATTATAAACTAGATTTGGTTTCCATCTGTTGATATCTATAACTGCATTGATGTAGGTAGACTGATAGATGCAGATTGTTTGGTTTTGTATATCCCTCTTCCCCTTCCCTTTAAAGTTCTCCTTTAATTTATTTTCACAGTTTCCACATTCAGTTGATTTATTGCCAAGGCCTCAACTCGGGTTCTTGGATTGACTTGTTTATTGTGCCTTCTGTTTTTGATGCTCTCGGCAAAGGCACAGACCTGCAATTACTTCTAGATTTGAAACTTTCGTGACTGCAAGGATTCATATTCTTAGGTTTTTTCGGTAAAGTCACGTAGGTAAAAAAATAAAATTAATAAAAGTAAAATAAAAATAAAATAAAAATCACGACGTTTCGGAGGCAACAGCTATTGTGCTGTGACGGTTCCACCTGAAGACGGAGGCTTGTGTTGCCTCCGAAACGTCGTGATTTTTATTTTACTTTTATTAATTTCTGCAATTACTTGTTTGTCACCACTACAGACCACAAGTGGTGTCCACTCGATGGAGTGTTAGAGGGTCCCCTCTGGAGGGTTTGCGGTCTACTTTCCCACACTGGCCAGATATCTTGGAATAGGTTTAATTCGCCACAATCTATACGAACACTACTGGGTTGACAGAGGCCGAGATGATTTAAGAAACTTGCACAATTCGTTCAACTGCTGCGCCGGGGAGATTGAACCGGCGATCTCTGAATTGCAAGTCCAGCGTCATACCCATTCCACTGTGGGACTATCATATAAAAAATGGACGTAAATCACTTTTTTTGTTAAAGAGAGATAGTAAAATATGAGCGATAACAATGTGTGTCATGTGTGAAAAGTGTGCTCACCACGGGCCCCATACGGCCTGTAGCTCCCTGAAGACCTGGCATTCCCGGCTCACCCCTGGGGCCCGCTACATAGGAGCCGTGTTCCTCCCCTGGCTCCCCTTTCAAGCCCATCCTGCCGGGGTCTCCCTTCTCCCCCTGCGTACAACGGGCACAACATGAGCGGGCGAAGGTCAGCGCAGGTGAGAGGGAGCAGGGAGGGTCGGCTGCCTCCTCTCCTGTGGTATTTTTTATAAAGCATCTTAGGTGATATCAACCCTTAGATTACAATCTAGATTAGTTGTAAAGTAAGGGATATTTTCACTTGAGTGGTTTTGTGCAATCAGACATTTGATTTGAAAATGTTATATTTTTGTTTAAAAATTTCACCCATTTTTAAATCCTTTATATTAAGTTCGCTTGCTTGCTTAGGACCGTACAAATCTTTCGGTCGTTTTTTAGCCCACTTCCCGTGATCCAATCGAGCTGACATTTTTCCACACAGACTCGTTGTGCGTGACAATTAATGTTCGTGAAAAATGTTTTCCTAAATTTTACACTTTTTAGGACAAACATATTATATTTAATTACCAATTGCTTAATGGTGCAATGCAATCATCTGACCCATAGGTGGCAGCCATCTCAAGCCAGAGGACGAGAGGACTCTAGCCGCCACGCATATAAAGGATTTATAGTGAAAAACTTTGTTTTTACGGGTTATACTTATTATCCCTATCGGTATCATGTCATGTTAGACAATGACCCACAAGAATGGATATTATAGAACAACCTCTGAGATCCCTTCACTGACCTCTGGTCCGCACAGTAGCGGCAGAACTTTCGTACTCACTTTGCCATGTGATAGTAATGTTTGTTGCCATGACAGTCTAGTGATATTTCCATTCTCAGAGCTGGAATTCAGCCAAATTGAGGACAAGACCAAATTCTATATGATGGGATTTTTTTGTGTGCAGCATCTCAGCCTAACGTTCTAACCCCTGAGTAACCCGACTATCTCCCCCTAAAAATCTATATTTTACGTACAATACCGACTATAATCATCCAAGAATGGTCAGTCCTTAACGCTCGTGACGTCACTCCACATCGACCAGCCACCCTAATTAATATTCATGAGCAGGTGACGTCGTCCAAATGGACACCCTCCCCACCCCTCATTAATAATCATGAACAGGTCACATTCTCTACATGGACCCCCCCCCCCCCCTTTATTAATAATCATGAGCAGGTGACGTCACTCCACATGGAGCACCCTCCCCCGTCATTGATAATCATGATAAGGTGACGTCCTCCAAATGGACACCCCCCTCCATTCATAATAATTAGCGGGTGACGTCACTCCACATGGGGGGCCGAGGCGTCTCCTCCCCCCTCCTCGGCGTCAACTTACAACCCTCACTACAAAGGCAGAACCCTCACGTCACGTGTTCTCCGTAACGCTGTTGAGACATCAAAGTAAAAAGGACGTCATGATGAACAAGGGATTATCACCTTAAAATGAAATAAGTCCGTGTCACCGCGCCCTTACAAACTGCACACGAATTAATGCAATGAAAATCACGTCGCGATCTGCTTTTCGCTTGCAAGTTTCAGATTTACTGCAATACACCCGTCCTTGGACGGGCAAAAGGCTAGTGTTTAATATTTACATAGAGGTTAGATCTACTATTTACAATAGGCTTTCCCCTAAAGCTACCTCTTACTCTCAGACGTTTCTGGGCACAATAATATGAGCTGGTAAGGGGCAGTTGCATTGCCTTGTAGTTGTTGAAGTGAACGGTAGTGAGAATGCGCAGCCACAAAAGCATTGGGCGTGTGATGGCACACCTACAGTGGCAGTTTAGCGGATACATCACTGTTAAATTCTTATTTTAGAAATCAATGGATACATTTGAGAAAATCCAATGCAAATCAACTTTGCATAGTCGCAAATGTTTTAAGATAGTTTTTGAAAAAACACTTTACAATAAAATACTCTGCTCTGTAGGACCGATGCCTGAAACATTGGCCTCATTTTTACCTGAAAATGTTAAGGCAACATTCAAGATGATGGTGGTAAAATATTATCAGCCTGCACTTTCTACACCACTCAACACAAAGCTGCTCAAGCGCAGTCTAAAAATACACATTCAGCAGCGGGTACAGAATGACTGCCGCCGCGGTTCATGATAAATGACTTACTTTATCACATGGACAGCTGCGTGTGTTTCTTGTCAATTCTGAAAAAAAACAAAGAAATTGTACTTATCAGTACAAAGCTACGCACATGTGTACTTGTGCTTAATTCCAATAAATGTTGCATGCAGTGTATGGAGGGCTCTTGCAGCCAATAACAGGAAGATGACTGAGATGTAACGTGCAGTCATTAAATTAAGTGAAACTTACCCATATCAGAGTCCTTTGAGGTTTCCTGCTCCATCTTTTGAAACAATAGAGTATAAAGCAAACATATGAACAATTTAGCAAGAACAAACACAGGTAGGAATGTGGATTTTACAGCACAATACCTTCCACACTAATGAGATGTAATACAGTATGCATTGTACACTTGTGTGTAGTGATAGCTTGGTGAATGAGCTTTTGTTGAGTGCAGGCGTTATCAATGAAAATTACTCATTCCTGGCTTATGAATTCAAACCTGCTGGTGATCACAATTAAATTATAGTGCAAAATCATCTGTGATCATGGCAAATAGTTATTTGCGTATTCGCAAAAGGCAATACAGGAATACCTTGCACTTTCGTCTGGTTAGGGACCAGAGCGTGGACGAATATCAAAAATGAACGAATGTCAAAGCGGAGCCTTTATTTAGCTTGCAAATTAATTTTGGCCGGCGAAAAACGTGCATGCAAATAACTACAGTAAATTTAAAAACGTACATGCAAATAACTACAGTAAATATGTAACACATGCGTGCGAAACCTAAATAAACAGAAATAAAAGAAACATAAGAATAAATAAACAAAAATAAATAAATAAACAAAACTAAATTAATAAACAAAATGGCACCTTGAAATATTTTGTCTTGCGTAAGTAATTACTGTAGTATTATACTGTTATCACAAAAATAACTACGAATTGTTTACAATATAATCACAGAAATAAGTACAGTATTAATAATATATGAATAAATTCAAATACACAAGAGATGCTCACTGAACGACTTTTATTCAAAGACTGAACGAAAAAGATGGTGCGTGGCGTGAACGTCGTGAAATTTGAAATGTGATTACAATTAAAAACGGCCGAAAGAGCGAAGCGAAGAAAGCCAAGTGGACAAAAGTCAAGGTGTCGCTGTCGTTGTCTTGAACGAATGACCTACTCAGGTATTGCCATACAAGTGATCGCACAATGTGGTCAGGTGTGAATCAAGTAGGAGCCTCTTACTGAGCTGAATAACACGGGGGCACCTGGAGGTCCAGGAGGTCCAGGAGGACCTATTGGTCCGGTGCGACCAGGAGGTCCAGGCAGGCCCTGGACACACAATGGGGGCCGCACAACCACACTAATAAGCACACGTGACCGGGCCTGCATTCGCTCACAGGTCAGCCTCTGCACGTGAATGAGCGGAGATCGAGCGGATGATGCCACCCGGATGGGGAGAAATGCATAAGTCAAAGACATGAGGCGTTATTATTGTGCCAGTGTGTTTTGATATACCAATAGATATGCTAGGTATCTTCAACCTGCGAGACTTTCATCCAGCAGTGGAGAGATCATGGTTGATGATGATGATGTCGGTGGGTGTCAATCTATAGTTAAAACCTTAAAATAAATTATTCTAATTTACATCTAGCAATATTGATATGTTAATTTCCTCGCCTGGTATGTAGGAGGTCGTGTGGTCGATTCTGACCCCGACGCCTGCTGTATATTTGGGGTATCCATGTCTCTTTCCCTGATGTCATGTGGGTTTTTCTCTGGGTCCTCTGGTTTTTCCCTCCACATTTAGAATCAACATTACATGTTTAGGGTATCTGGTTGCTCTGAATTTCCACATGATAATGCCACTTCGTTGAGCTGTCATTTGTGGCCAGGTCGCGTCTGAAAAAGGGCGATATAGCTCAGTTGGTCTTACCTGGTAAAATAACAAAAATAGTTTTAGTTTGAGGGCTCACGGCATTTCATCTCCACCCCTCCGCTGCTCGCCCTGGAAAATCTGCCTGTGCCCGCACCCCCAACCTCCAACATTGCATTATTATTTATTATTTATGCTTGTTCATCCAGGAAAGCCCTTCTGAGTCTCAAGACTCGATTTCACGATATTCCTACGTGTAATCCCAATTGAGTAATTAGCACCTATCCATTGTGTTATTTCGAATGGGCCTCATCATGCACCAGTATTGTAAATGCTAGAAAGAAATAAGCACCGTAAATGCTAGGCCACATTCTCGGATGAACAAGAACCACATTCTCGGATGAAAAATAAAACATAAAATCTCACAATTTTTACTTTGCTCTCATAAAATGCATATCACAAGCGTTCAAATGCCACTCCATTTGTTGAATTTGGTGTTATGTTCCCAGGCAAACTGGTATACAAATCATAACCGTAGATACAAATCATAACAAAAGATATGTTCATAACGATGTGAATAAATGAGTGGTGTAATATTTCATGATGGAACGGCAGACGGTTACAAAGTGGCTTCTAAATCACTCACGCCCTTTGAGCCTGAGCCCAGCCCAGGGTCTCCTTTCTGACCCTTGAGTCCCTTCGTCCCAGGTATTCCCTGCACACACAGCCGAAGCAAACAGTAAATGACACACGTGCACTCTATATGCACACACACACATGCGATCAAAGGTTGGTTACGATCAGTCGCACCGTGGTGAGAAAATTCGAATCATCATAATCATCAGCAGCAGTTTCAGCCATGATCAATTCACTGTTGGATGAAGGCCTCCATAAGCCATAATTTTTTCTCATGGTGCCACGATGCAACAGCCCATCTACCAACTGCTCGTGGGCTGATTTGATGTTCCCTCCTTTGGCTGCCACTCCGTTGCTACTCTCGACCACTGTCCATCATCCCATTTAGTGTCGTGTCCTGCCCAAGCCCATTTACTTTATTTTCTTTTTTCATTGAGCAAGAGCCGGGTACAGAGCACGAGGTGTAAGGGGAGGGGGGGGTACTGATGTTCCGCGGACGACAAGCCCGAGGCCAGGTGTTCACGGGACAGGAGAAAGGGAAGGAGGTTGGACTGCCTGCCCTACTCACGTAGGGGGCAACGATCGGGAGCATGGTATTTAACCCATGCCTATCCATGGAGTGGTGTATATCAAGAGTACGAGTCCCCATTGACTTTTCTAAAGTAAAAAAAAGATGCCATCAACTTACATGTGCCTCCTAATCCATGTGTTCCTTTCTTTCTGTTTCTCATAATTTTGTCCCACAACGGTGATAAAATACATATCTAAATTTGAAATTGTTGTACAAAGCCCTTTCCTGTTCGTTTATAACTACCAAAATCAATCCTGTTATTTATGGGTGGGATTCAAGAGTACTATGGAGTCTCTTATTAACTGAGATAGAAAGTTGCCACAGTCCAATGGCAATAATTCTAAAATTAATTTATTAAATCATGTTTAGCCATCATGAAACTATGCGCTGGTCTTAAGTGAGTGTTGAAGATAGGGTGGTGTATTTATGTTCCATTCTCATGGCTGAGATATAAGCGTTACCCCAATATTAATACGCAAAAACAAATTTAAAGCAATGGCCAGGGTTCCCCTTGTTTATACTACAGCACAGCAAGGCAATAAGACATTCCAAACAAATTAAGGGTAAATTAGCATATCCATTAACGCGAACAATATATCAGTTAATACCATGGCTCAGTTAATGCTGTGGTTTCTTCTCACGTGTAATATTACAAGCAGCTATTTTTTAACAAGTGCTGCCAGGAGGTGGAGTGTGTGAGGCCAAAAGGCTCATTCCTCCATCTTCGTGGGGTCACCGGTGCACCCCGACGCAGACTGGAGGTCACGTGCGTGATCGATTGCCTTCGACGCGAGTCACATTCAAAAGTCGCAGAGGTGAAGGGTCAATATTGCATTAATGCACAGCGCAACACGAGGCCACTTCATGGCTCCGCATGGAGGAAATGCAGCCCAGTGCCACACTGTGTATATTATTATTTTGGAATATGTATTGTGTGGCCTTGCAATGTGTACATTTTAATAAGCAGTACCGGGAATTTTGTGAATTCAGAAGTGCATTTTAGCTACTTTTAATAAATGGATACTCATTACTGTAATAATGAAGTAGATGTTTACTTCGACATATTGTATGAATCAATTAAGACTCTAATATAGAGATATATAATATCTCCACGTTTCATCTTCTTGGTTCTTTCGGTTAAGTCACGTAGAAGGGAAATAATAAAATTATAAAAATAAAACATAATAAAATAAAAATTCTCACGACGTTTCGGCCACAACACAAGCAGCCGTCCTCAGGTGAAGAAACAGAGCTGTCGGAAAGACAGCGTCCCAATGTGTCTTTTCGACAGCTCTGCTCATTAGAACGCTGTCTTTCCGACAGCTGTTTCTTCACCTGAGGACGGCTGCTTGTGTTGTGGCCGAAACGTCGTGAGAATTTTTATTTTATTATGTTTAATTTTTATTATTTTATTATTTCCCTTCTACGTGACTTAACCGAAATAACCAACAAGATGAATCCCTGCAGTCACGAAAGCTTTAAATCGAAATCTCCACGTTTCTTTATAAGGGGGAGGTACCCAGACAAACTGACTATTCATCCATGCTGAGAAAGCAGTCGTGCATTTAGTTTAATGTGTGTCTAAAACCATTTACTTATTTTATGCACTTTTAAAGCAATATTGAAAACTCATTTCTTTAAAACTGATGTTTGTGTTTAGGTTTTTGTCCATCCCTCACACCTCCAATTTGCATGGTTGGCTACATACAGTTTCACACGTAGGCTTTCGCAACCAATATCATGCATTATACAAGTTTTTTTGGGTTAGATTGCGTAAATATATAAATGGGTCATTAAACTCGCCACCACCTGACACAGCCAACTAGTAAGGTTTGTCACGTAAACAGAACATGCCGATTCGTTACTAGTACAGCACACCTGTGTGTTGGAGAGCAAAGCCACAACATTTAAATTCTGAGTACGACGTTTCGAAGGGAATTGCAACTAGCTTCATCAGGCGACAGCCAGGTTTGTGGAGAAATCCTCCTGATTGGTGCACTGACGAGGTCACACACTCGCAGAGCTGCCCAAGCTCTTGCAACTGTAATGATTGTGGTATCATTACTGTGTGCACACGTATGACGTCACTGTGCCGGGAGCGTTACTACCATGTGGGTCTACACACACACATGACGTCATTCCGGCTGGAGGCGGGAACGTCGTTAGGGCCGGTGCTGGACACGTGACCGTATCCCAGGGGGGCCGGGGGTCCAGGGGGACCCAGGCCCCCACGTGAAGATGCCAAGAAGAGAAGGCCTACAGTGAGCGGACCGCCAGCAGCCACCTGGCTGGGTCACACTGGAGTAGCTAAGAGACAAGTTAGCTAGGGTAGGTGGGTGGTCACCACCCTATGTGTAGAGTAAGAGTAACTGTTGAGTAACAGTTGTGTTCATTAATAAATGAGTGTTGCCTCCCAAGAAGTGTGTGCGCCTAAATTGAACCCATTACACAACGATAACATTCTCCAGCAACCACACACTGGTGACTGAAAAGCTGGAGCTTGTGCTGGAGACCCTTGCAAAATAATTACTACTGCCCAGCCCAACTCTCCAGCTAGAGCATCTTGTTATTGCAGTCAATTGGTTTTGTAACTTCTGTGATGCTAAATGCATATGCATCCTGCTCAAACAGTGTACTCACCTTGTATTATTTTTATACCAGTATTTTTTCACCATTCAAGCCATTGCTTAATCAGGAAATAGCATAATTTCTCTGTGACTGCTTTATGATTACCGCTGTCCGTATGTAATTAATAGGCTTGTGTGGAAGTTCTTATCACATCAATGTGGTAATAATGTATTATCACAGTTATAATGTATAGTTATCACAGTAATATTTCAGAGATGAAAATGTATTAAGTTTATGTATTTTCCAAGAATTACAATGGACACTAAGACCAACGCTGGAGCCAAAGGTTTGTGTATGGTCGATTAAGATACATTGTACCCATAGACTTAGACTCCACTCAGAATGTTATGTCCCTTAGACTAACAATTTCATCATATACTTACATGGATACATAAACTTAGAGGGGTTCCATACAACCAATGTTGGACCATTGACTTACATAGGTATTATAGACCAATATAGGACTCAATGACTAATATTGAATCCATAAACTAATCTTGGATTAGACCCATAGACTTAGCCAGGAAAATTTATTTATATTGGACGTATGGCTAAAACATGGGTTATCGAAGTACACAGGACCCAGAGATTTACATCGCGTCCATCGTTTAACACTGGTCCAATTGGCAAAACATATACTTATTTAGGACATATATACTATCATAGGTCCTTTTTAGACTAATAAAGGGACCATATACTTTTGAGACAGCCAATTTCTCTGGGGTCATTTTGAGACCTTAGGAGCCACACCTACAAATGTAAACGCTCCATAATTACTCCTGTATTTGTGTCAATCCACCCAGTTTGGTTGATACTTACAGAGGGCCCGCTGATACCTGGCAGTCCTCGCTCTCCCTTGGGCCCAACAGGCCCAGCAGGCCCAACAGGCCCAACAGGCCCAGGCAATCCCTACAACAAGCATGTTATAGGAGGTGAAACACTGCACAATGTTCCTTATGCATATTTATTCGTAAACACATGACAGCCCATTGTTCCAAGATATCTATATTTTACGATGGAAATTTCTGAAGGAAATTTAGGTTACACGCATGCCACTATGAACCTGTCATCCTGAATTTCATTCCAAGCCATAGCTAACATCAGTGGTCAGTGATATTAAAACCAGTCCTGTGTCTTTCACGAACTTATAGTAAATTGTCTTCAGTCTTTCACCATCTGATAATAAATTGCCAATGGCTGCATATGATTATTTTATTATTACAATTAAGAAAAGGGTAAAACAAATATTTCTTACTGTTATAACTAGCCTTAATAATTATTATCAGAGGATGATTAAAGATGTCCTCGACACATTATATCAAAAGCATGACAGCAATATACATTGTGATATAACTATTATTTCTATAGACAGTAAATATACAATAAATGACAAGAATAAGTAGAACATATATTATCATGCTTGTCAAGAGGTGCTGCATTTCAGTGATCATTATGGGAGTGTTATGACACAACTACTGTATATAAATACACAATTATAACTTTACACAATAATATAATTATTATTCTTGGTTCTTTCGGTAAAGTCACCTAGAAGGGAAATAATAAAATAATACAAATATAAAACAAAAAAATTCTCACGACGTTTCGACTGCAACACAAGCAATCATCATCCGGTGTGAAATCCACAGCAAGAAAATTTGAAAAAAGTTGCGGATTTCACATCTGATGACGATTGCTTGTGTTGCAGTCGAAACGTCGTGAGAATTTGTATTGTTTTATAACTGTATTATTTTATTATTTCCCTTCTACGTGACTTTACCGAAAGAAATAAGAATATGAATCCCTGCAGTCACGAAAGCTTTAAATCAAAATATAAGTATTACTAACTGTTCTGCCCCACTGCAGATATGGGGGGGTGTTTACACGGGAACTTCCTGATATGGTGTTGAGTTTGGTCACTTGACCAGGAAGTTACGATTTAAGATTCTCTAAGCCATTGGTCCCCAACCTTTTTGGCACCAGGGACCAGTTTCGTGGAAGACAATTTTTTTCACGGACCGGGGGGGGGGGGTTCATCATTGGGTCTTTCCCGCTTTTCAAAGAAGCTCTCCAGCGACGTTTGTTCTTTACTGATTGTGGCTACTAGGGGTTAGCAGCTTGTGGGCTTACCAAAACTGTGGCTGAGACAAGTGCGCAGTGCGGGAAAGAGGCGCGGACAGACGTGGTAAATAAAATCATGGGCGGGCCACGCGCGGACTCACCGCTCACCTCCAGGGTTTTGGTAGTACATGTTGTTTATGCCATTTAATTGAAAATTCCATCACAGTTCCTATGATTGCTTTTTCATTGCTTTCATGGCTTTATTTTGGTGATTTTGAAAAGTGTATTGGTTTGGCCATGTGTGTTTGTTGTAGTACAGAGTTAGACTGATGGCCTTAATCTAAGTTGTCTTGTGGTTGTTGTTGTTTGACTTGCATCCCACTGGGATTTTTGCACACAGCGTTGGTGTACGGTGTTTTTTTCTGCAATATTTTGCTGTCTTTTCTTGGATTTTCTGTTTGCACTTAGTCACATATTCACTTTAAGATGTTTTTTGTTCATGTTTTTGTTTTTTGTTTGTTGCGCTTGCACCCGATTCAAGAGCCGAATGGCTCACAGGGCTATACCTAATAAATGAACTTGAACTTGAACTGCTGTGCGGCCCGGTCCCTAACAGGCCACGGACCGATACCGGTCCGCGGCCCGGGGGTTGGGGACCCCTGCTCTAAGCCACGAGGCAGTTGTGTCAGCCATTACACAGAGTACAAAATGGAGGCACAAATAGCGTCTCAGTGAAGACAGGTGCATCTGTTCATTGTGGGACTTTAAGAAGCATTGTCTGTAAGATCGATTATTTTCTTTTTATAATACTGGGAATGCTGTTATAATGCTAGAATTGCAGTCATAATGCTGTAAATGCCTTTATAATTCTGTTAAATTGTTATGATAGATATAAGGCCTAGTTAGCAACGAAGCCTGCCACTTGCATTATTGTGAAGTTACTTGTAGTTGGATAAGTCGAGCCAGACTTGTGCCCATGTAACTTTAATGCGATCTTGAGAGCATGGATGAAGAAGTATCTCATCCACAGGTCAGTGTTATATGCAGCGCGATACATTTAGGCTGCAGTATGGTGATTACACAAAGTGACCTTATTTAACACAGTAGCTTATTCTCTTGTTGTACCTATTGTTGAGAATAATGTTATTTAAGACAATGTTATGATGCTCCAGTATTCATTCATTGTATTGATATTGCAAGTAATAATAGATGTTGTATTTTGTGCTGTGTTTTTCATCAGTTTTACCTTGTTCTATTCATTATATGCATCGAAGTCGGATGTTCACCCTGGATCTGAAAGTTTATTGAATGCGAGGTTAACTACTCGGATAGTGGTGCAATGCAGCGCACAGCAAGGCCGAGACACTAACCTTAATCGATGTGCTTGGTATAGCCCCAACTGAACTTGAGATCTGAAAGAAACATTTAATTAAAGAAAATGTTTACAATCTTTGTTCTGATGCAAATGCGTGTTATTACATACGTACAAAAATACATCTGAATAATTATATATATACAGTCGAAGTAACTTGTTGCATTTTCTAAACCGACACTCCTATTTAAGATATTTATACTGGACAAAAACATGCTTATTTTGGTCATTACACCTGACCTTTCAAGATATTTATTTTAAAAGTTGTGAGACACTGAATGTGGAAACAGCCACCGAGCACTAATGTTTGTAAAGGTATACACATTTGCAAATGGCGCATTATTTGATATTACATCTAGTTATCAATAAATTTCGAGTCATTTAAGCATCATATATACTCCATATGGATCAGAAATTATGGAAAACCACGAAGAAATTGGAATAAAAATGTGAGTACACAAACAAGCATGGAGAGGCAGAAAGAAGAACATTTTAATTTATAGAACATACATAAGTTAGATATATATGAACTGGTATGCAAAGTAAATGCTGGGCAGTGGTGGCAAATGCCTGTAATCCAGCATTGTGGAGGCAAGGGTTGGTGTTTCGCACAAATGGTGCGAAACTCCCTTCCCGTGGGCATCGAGGTGCCATACCCTGGATCACCAGTAGAAGGCAGTACAGAAAATGTACTAATCACCATCTGTTTCCATCTGTACGGATATGTTATAAGCCCCTCGCACATTTGGGGTTTTCTCCAGGTGTTCCAGTTTGCTCCCACATGTATAAACACTCATTATATAAGTACATTTGTATTAAGTAAACTTTAGCAAAACACGTCTTGAGAGAGAATAATGGTTTATGGATAAACTAAACTAAAACACTAACACAATGAAACAATGTTTCAAGTTATCAGGTAAGGCCCACTGAGCTATATAGCCCCTTGTCAGAAGCGACCTGGCTAAAAAATTAACCCGTAAAAACAAAGTTTTTCACTATAAATCCTTTATATGCGTGGCATCGGTTTTATTTTATTATTCATTTCTGTTTTTCTTGAGTAAGAGTTTCATTTTTATCACATTGGTATTTTAAATGAAATATGAAAAAAAAAATCCTAAAAAGTGGAAAATTTTGGGAAAAAAATTTCACGAAAATAAATTGTCACGCACAACGAGTCTGTGTGCAAAATGTCAGCTCGATTGAATCACGGGAAGTGGGTTAAAAAACGACGGAAAGATTTGCACGGTCGTAAGCGCGCAAGCAAGCAAGCAAGTGAACTTAATATAAAGGATTTAAAAATGAGAAGTTTCATGTGGCAATGTATAGCAGCCAAATACTCTACATGCATGTTTTTAAATGTCGAGGGGAAAAACCAGGACCCGGAGAAAAATACACATGACCACGTGGAGAAAGAACATGGAAACTCAATATATAGCCTCAGGGTCGGGATCGAACCCACGACTTCCTGCATACCAGGCGATGTAGTTAACATCTCTGACTTGTGAAAGACAAGCAGCCAAGCAATGAAACGTGCGTGAAAGAACAACCACTAACGTGGGGAGTTGGAGTGAAGAGATCAGCTCTCGTGCAGGAGTGACGGATTATGGCTCAGCAAGATCACCAGGGATGGTACTAATGTGAATAGGCATTAATCCAGCAGTGGATAAATCATGGATGTTGATGAAGCATTCTTTTTTTTAAAATAACGAATGAGAGTTAATATATAACACAGGGTATGTATGTTTGTCTGTTCATGATTGTTTTTTTTAAATGGGTTATAACGTAATAATTAAATAGTGAAAAACGTCGTATTCTATTATTTAATTTATTTTCTTTATACGTGACTTTACCGAAAGAACCAAAGAGTAATTAAATAGTGAATTATAAATTAACTGTAATATCAATACCAAAAACCTGCAAAAACCCATAGATTGCTCACAACAACTCTATGTCACCTGTAGATAAAGGGAGAATGACTAAACACTTTATAACCGTATTGGGCATGGTTATACCAAGAAAAGTTTGCAAAAGTCCTCTATAAAATGCCACACAATAGCACCGTAGGAGTAGGTTTGGCAACGATCTTGCTCGGCATAAAGGAGTAAGTGAAAGGACCTTTTTCCAAGTCATGTGGAAACCCAGGCTCCATACAATAGTGGCAGGCATTAGCTAATAACTGCATTAACTACAGTACATTATAATATTCTTAGACAGTCATGGTATGGCCCAATAAAATATTGTATCAAATATACATAAAACAGTTTCTCGAAGAGTATTTTGAAATGAAGTTGACGGCTTGTTACAATCACTCTAAACCAGGGGTCCTCAAACTACGGCCCGCGGGCCACATGCGGCCCGCCGAGGACATTTATCCGGCCCGCCGGGTGTTTTTGCCGCCGTGCCTGTCTGTTACTTTTTTCTGCATGAGAAGGACGGTCATTGGTGGAAGAGTGAGAGGGGGCGGAGTTCCCCCCAATCAGACTGCATTGATGGGCAGTACAGTCTGTATGTCTCTTGTGTGGGCAAAGTTATTGCTGGTATATTGTTTTTGTAGCGCTGTATATATATTGGTATTTTACTAATAGCAATTTTTACTCCCTAGGAAACAATGATGTCAAGAAAGAGAAACATTTACTCGGAGTGTAGGATATTCAAAGAACCGTGGACTTATGATTACTTTTTCATGCAGTACAAGGAAAGAGCTGTGTGTCTGATATGCCAGAATATAGTGTCTGTGTTCAAAGAATACAATTTACGTCGACACTATGAAACTCAACATAAAGATAAATATGATTGTTTGGTCGGAGAAGTGAGAAAAGATAAAATATTAAAACTGAAAAATACATTAACAACTCAGCAAAATACTTTTGTGAAGCAGAAGCAGCTAAATATTTCATCACTGCGAGCAAGTTTTCAAGTTGCCAAGCTAATAGCGTGCACTGGCAGACCATTCGTGGAGGGAGAATTTGTTAAAGAATTCCTTCTTTCTGTTGCCAAAGAGATGTGTCCAGAGAAGGCCGATTTATTTAGTACAGTGAGTCTTTCAGGACCTACAATTACACGGAGGATTGAAGAAATGGGAGACAATTTGCATCAGCATTTGCAAAACTCCACAAAAAAACTTTCCTATTTTTCCTTGGCACTCGACGAAAGCAATGATGTTCGTGATTCTGCACAACTTCTAATTTTTATTCGTGGGTCGAATGACTATTTCGAAGTCACAGAAGAGCTTGCTGCACTGCAAAGCATCAAAGGAACAACTACAGGAGAGGATATCTATGAAAAGGTTTGCCAAACTGTGAATGGTTTGGAACTGAACTGGGCTAAACTAGCCAGCGTGACAACTGATGGTGCTCCTAGCATGGTGGGGTCTAAGAAAGGAGTAATTGTTCGCATTAACCAAGAGATGGACAAATATAACCATTCTCATCCAATAGCCATACACTGCCTCATCCACCAACAAGCGCTGTGTAGTAAATCACTGAAGTGGGACTCTGTTATGAAAATGGTGGTATCTTGTGTTAACTTCATTAGAGCTCATGCCTAAACCACAGACAATTTCAGGAATTTCTGTCTGAGCTAAATGTTGACTATGAAGATGTTCTGTACCACACAGAAGTCCGTTGGCTGAGTCGAGGGAGAGTTTTGAAACGTTTCTATGACTTACTTCCACAGATTACAGCTTTTCTGCTTTCAAAAAACAAAGAAGTACCAGAGCTCAATGATGCAGAATGGAAATGGCACCTTGCCTTTCTGACAGATGTGTAATAAAAGGACTCGAACACTTCTCTCTGTCTTCGTGTCTTTATTCAGGTTCACGTCTTTGCCCACACGGCACTCTGTTATAACTCCTGTATTTGTAGCCCCCGGCTATTCACTGCTATTATAGCTTCCTCACCCCTCTGACTCTCTGCTTCATCTACTGTAACCTCCTCCCTGCAGACTTGCTGCTACCCCTATGTGCAGACCCTCTGGCTGTCACTGTATGCAGACCCGCTGCCCACTCTCTCTGTGCAGCCCCGCTGCTGACTGCAGCCTCCTCGCTGCTTCGGGTCGGTCACCGCTGGCCAACGGTGCCGATCCTCGCTCCCCCCGTGTTCGTGGCGATCTCGCCACACCCCGCTTCGCCCTTCGTGGCCTTCCTCTGTTCCTGGTTCCCCGTCACTCCCCCTGCTCTTCCGGTTCCCCTCCTTCTATCTCAACCCCTCTCCCCCCACGTGACCTAACTCCTCCCCCCCTGACGGCACCTCAGAAGGGCCGTTTACAACCGCATTACATCACCCTCCCCCCTAAAGAAAATCCAGCCGACCTCGGCTGAATTGCAACCTGAAAAGCAATGCGGGTGTAAAGGGCCAACACGCAAAAAGACACGAAGCATTGAATAACATTATAACAATAACACAACACAACACAATCTAACGAAACGTGAGGGATTTCGAGCGAGTACGGGTAGCCGGGCCGTCCCGGACGGTCGGCGGCCCACCCGCCGAGCGGGAACGTGGAAGGGTTTTAGGGGCGACGGGCGCAAGTTCTTCCGTCGCCATTGGAGGCCCGCCACTGTCCCGCTCGCGTCCAGAAACATCCCGTACTCGCGTCCGCGGAGGGATAGGAAGAGCTGCAGGTCCCGTGGGTTCTGCGGCTCCGGTCGGCGTCCCACAAGCGGAAGGTCCTCCTCCCTGCGCTGTCACGGCCGGCTTGTCTGTGCCGGAGGGTCTTTCTTTGGGACGTCCGCGATCGAGGCCTCCTGCTGGGGCGGCCCCGGAACCCGGGCCCAGCAGTCCCTGGCATAGTGGCCCCGACGGCCGCAGCGGAAACAGTCGACGTCGGGTCGGCGCGCAGCAGGCACCCCGTCCCGACGTGGCCGCGCCGGCGGCGGAGCCCGCGGCCCCGGCTCGCTTCGAGCCGGCCACGGAGTGGAGGCGGCCGACAGCTCCTTTGGGCCGGTCGCATCCGGCACGTACACGGCCTTTGTAGGGTCCCACCCTACGGCCCCCCCATCGACGACAGGACCGCCCGTCCACGCCGTGACTTGTTTCCAGCGGCGGAGATTGAACTGGGCGTCCAAACACTTAGCCGCGGTCCGGGACGTGAGTTTCTCGTGACCGCAAGCCGGCATAGGAATGCCCAGATCCCGGGATAACTCCAACATCTTCCCCAAGATGAGAGGTTCCAGCAGGTCAGGTTCCGTCTCCGGGTAAGCGGCCATCGCGAGTTCCAGCACGGCGCCCCTGTACGCTACAGGCGACTCCTCCGGTGCGCGTTGCCGCTGCACGAAGCGGCGATGGGCGTCATCCGGTGGCTCGTACGCGTCCGCCATTTCGTCGAACACTCCACGCAATGTTTTCTTCTTCGCAGCTTTTATAGAGCGAAAAAAACGAACAGACTCATCGTCAAGGAGAGTCGGAAGCACCTCCAGCGCCTTGGCGTCCGTCCACCTTGCCGTTCGTACCGCCGCCAAAAATCGACAAGCGAACGCACTCCAATCGCCCCCGATGGAGAACTCCTTAACAGTTGTAAGGTGACGACTGCGGCTCCTTGGCCTGCTTCCGTCCGTCACCGACTCTTCCGGCGGCAAGTTCAGCAAGGCGTCGCAACGCGGTGTCGCCAAGATGGCGGACGATCTTCGTGGCGGCCCCAAGATGGCGGCTTCCCGCCTTCCGTGGTGCGCCACGCCCAAGATGGCGTCTTCACGCCGCGTGGTCGATGGCGGCGCCATCGAAGACGACCCGGGCTCCTGCCGATCACCACCATCACCTTCCAACGCCGCCCTTGGCGTGACAAGGTCACACAACTCCGTGATGACGGTTTTTAGGGTCGCCAGTTGCTCCGCCATCCGGGTCCATCTTAAATCTTCGTCCTTCAACGCAGATGGGTCGGGCGCAGCGGCAACCTCCTCCACACCCGGGCCCTCACGGATCTCTCCCTCCGCCGAAGTGAAGCCGACCTCAGGAGGAAGATCGTCGTCGTCCGATGATGAAGCCGACGCCGGAGATGGGATATTCTTCTTCCTCAGTTGTTTCGCCATGCCGTTTCACTTCTGACTCCAGTGTAATAAAAGGACTCGAACACTTCTTTCTGTCTTCGTGTCTTTATTCAGGTTCACGTCTTTACCCACACGGCACTCTGTTATAACTCCTGTATTTGTAGCCCCCGGCTATTCACTGCTATTATAGCTTCCTCACCCCTCTGACTCTCTGCTTCATCTAATGTAACCTCCTCCCTGCAGACTTGCTGCTACCCCTATGTGCAGACCCTCTGGCTGTCACTGTATGCAGACCCGCTGCCCACTCTCTCTGTGCAGCCCCGCTGCTGACTGCAGCCTCCTCGCTGCTTCGGGTCGGTCACCGCTGGCCAACGGTGCCGATCCTCGCTCCCCCCGTGTTCGTGGCGATCTCGCCACACCCCGCTTCGCCCTTCGTGGCCTTCCTCTGTTCCTGGTTCCCCGTCACTCCCCCTGCTCTTCCGGTTCCCCTCCTTCTATCTCAACCCCTCTCCCCCCACGTGACCTAACTCCTCCCCCCCTGACGGCACCTCAGAAGGGCCGTTTACAACCGCATTACAGATGTAACAGAGCTACTCAACAGTTTCAATGTGCAACTTCAAGGAAAGGGGAAGCTCATCTGTCATATGCAATCACATGTCAAAGCATTTGAAGTAAAATAAGGCCTCCTCATCAAACAAGTGAAGGAGGAAAACTTCTGCCATCTCCCCACAACTCAAAATCTGTTATCAGAAAAACCATTGGTTGCATTCCCAAACAAAACATGTGTGGATTCATTGGAAAAATTGCAAAAGGAGTTCCAATTTAGATTTAAAGAGCTTCATCTCCATGAACAGGACATACAGCTTTTCCGCAACCCATTTTCTATTGACATTGAAAATGTGAATACAATTTACCAAATGGAACTGGCTGAACTGCCTTCATAATTTCTATGCATCTCTCCCCTCTGAGACATATCCTCATCTCAGGAACCATGCACTCAAAATGGCAACCATCTTTGGCAGCACTTATGTCTGTGAACAGACTTGTACCAGAATGAAACATTTGAAATCTCCAACCAGATCTAGACTAACGGATACACACTTGCATCACTTGTTACGACTAGCAGTGACAAATATGGAACCGGACATTGACCATCTCATTAGCCAAAAGCAGGCCCATAGTTCCCATTGAAATACTGGAAAGTTTGTTGATTTAACTTTACTTGTTCTTCATTTTAAATATTGTATTTGTTCCCGTTTTGTTTCTTCACTTCAAAATAAGATATATGCAGTGTGCATAGGAATTTGTTCATAGTTTTTTTTAACTATAGTCCGGCCCTCCAACGGTCTGAGGGACAGTGAACTGGCCCCCTGTTTAAAAAGTTTGAGGACCCCTGCTCTAAACATTGTACAAGATTACAAGATCTCAGATTGATGTCCTGACAATTCTCAAACATAAGACTCCACCTTGGCCTAAAGTGCCATGTAGGCATTTGGGCAATCCAGCCACCCACATGGAGATTGAAGTCACAGATACTGGTCATACAGAAGAGGGTAAACAACTTACCGGTACTTCCACGACACTTCCGGGAGGTCCAGGGGGCCCGGGAAGGCCTTTCAAACCGAGTGGGCCCTGAAATACAAATGCCACTAGTTAGCTTTACAATAATGGTACATGGCAGGGTTTGGCAACCTCCGGCTCCGGAGCCACATGTGGCTCTTTAAGGACTGCTTTATGACGCTATTTATTAAGGACCACTATCTCGTATTCACATGCATTGCAGCTCTTGAAATATTTTGTTTTTTTAATCCAATTCGAAAACATTGGCTTTTATTATTATTTTCGTTGCCAACCGCTAGTATAGTGTCATGTTCTTTTTTTTAGTCGGTGCAATAATGAACAATAACCATATCAGGAATTAGTACATGTAATCGGCATCATCATTGGTTAACTGCAGCTCAAAGACTCAGTTCTACAAGGTGTGTGGTGAAGTTAGGAGATGTCCATGCACTCGAAATTTGAAGGCCTGAAGACCAGAATCGGTGATTTCACCGACAATGATTTCAGGGAGGCAATTCCCTATCTGGACAGCAGAGTGAAGGGAGCTTCTGTCCAGGGAGCAATGTTCTGGCAACTGGGGGGCAAGGGCATGGCTTGGCAGGGTTGTGGACTATCGGGTGGCATGGCGTCTTTCATGTGGGGGTGGAAGCATAGCCTGAAGCTCTGTGGGGCAGTGGTTGGTGTGCATTTTGTGATAACAGCAACTTGTCGACGGTTATGCACGATGGGGATGGTGAGTTGTGTACTGGCGGTGGCTTCATCAATACCAATTATTTTCAGCGCCTTCCTCTGGCTGTTGTCGAGAGGGTTGCGTGAGGTAAGTTGGTGGGGCTTTCATCCAGCACAAAGAGGCGTACTCCATGATGCTGTGGACTTGAGCTTTGTAGACTGTGGCTCGGCCCTCTGTGTCAAGTTTGTTGGTCATGTTTCTCAGTGCACCCAGATTCTGTCCTGTTATGATGGAGATGTTGGTGAGATGTTTTGACCATGGGACCTTGCTGTCAATGGTAACACCGATGATCTAAAGCTGGTTGGTTGATGCTAGCTGACAGTCACCAAAATAGGGATCCAGCTTGGATGGAATTCTCTTCCGAGATAGTATCTTGGTCTGGCACATTGATGGTTCGAAAATTATCTTCCATTTGTCTGCCCTGATGTTCATTTTATTAAGATCCCTGTTCAGGCTAGTTGCCACTGCATTGCTTTCTGCAGGTGCTCCTATTGGAGCATAGAGGGTTGAGTCGTCAGCGTAGAGGTATAGCTGAGTTCTCGCAGGCATCGACCAGGTCGTCAATGAAGATGGAGAAGAGAAGTGTATCGAGAATTACGTATCCTTGTGGTACATAGGCATTGGTGGGAGAAGGTTATGAAGCCTGGCCGGACAATACAACTCTGATGGATCTGTTGGAGAGGTAGCTCTGCAGCCATGTCATGGAGCGGAGTTTGGCATATAGGCCCTTGTGCCACACTTTGTTAAAGGTTCCCTTGATGTCCCGAGCTATGGCAAGACTTCTTCCCCCTTGTCCAGGGAGGTGTTCCACCTCTGCCTCTGTCCACCTAGCATGATACATTTCTTCACCACAATCGATGGTGCGTTGAACTGTGAGTACTTTTACCTCTTTCCAAGCTGTTTGGCCAGCGTGAAAACGTAGGGCAAAATACCATCGAGAGGGTAATTCCAGAGCTTCTGCAAGTGGAGGAGGTTATTTTGCCAAGCAGTGATGCGAGCAAGCAATTGCAGGGCGACACCTGTATCGTTCACAATGTACTTGACTGAAGAATGCATTGTTGCTGAATTAATTGACTGATAGGCAAGTATGCCTGGCACCCAACTAATGGAGAGAGCATTTGTTGGTTGCAACACACAAATTAATCAGAGGCCCGATACGCCTTCAATCCAGTTGGGTATTAACAGAATACAGCTTGCATGGAATGGAAGATGCTCAAGTGGTGCCAAATGCATACATTGCTAGCTTAAGGAGATTGGTGCATCACGATCCAGAACAAATGCTGTGAGCCTCTTGTACTCATTCAATTACGTGATGTAGGTTGTGTCATTAATTTAGTACACACCTGAACTCCGGGTGAACCTTTGCTTCCCTTTGGTCCCTGAAAGAGATCATTAGGTACATCAAATATAAGTGCGTTTCCCCATCATATAAGAGACACAGTCAAATGCATAAGCACAATGCCAAATACATTTTGTAAGGAATGCTGTGCCTACATGGATAAACAGCTCTATAGATTTTGATGAGAACAAAAACTTCAATTAATACCTTGACATTGTCTGTACAGTATTATATGAATGTCTCTATGATCTCTCTTTCATGGAAGCATTTGTAAGTCGGTTGACATTCATTAATATTTTCATTTCACTCTGGCTGCCACTTTGGAGTAAATTAACAAATAGGTATTATTTTTTGAGGTATGCAGTAGCAAGGTTTGCATAATAGCACTGCTTGCTTGGCTGATTAATAAATGTCCATTACTTTGTAAATATTGTCTGTCTACCTTTGCATTGTGTAACTACACATGGATGTGCATTCATTCTACTACAACAGATCCAAAATGCGTCTGCACGTTTCATTTACAACCTACCACACTGCTCCGGCACCTCCGCCCCTCTTATAGAAATGCACCTGGCTCCCCATTTACTACTGCTGTCTGTTCAAGCTCCTTACGCTAGTATATACATCTCTTCATGGCCTTGCCCCACCTGACCTCGCTTCTCTCGTCTCGTTTGTTTTCCTCCCCACCCGCTCTGGTCTCAATCTCTCCTACTCCTAACCATTCCCCCCTTCTCCTTGTGCACAATCCTGTTTTCTTACTTGCCTGTTTGTAATGGAATAAACTTCCCCTTCACGTTAAGAGAGCAACCCTCCCTGTGTAGTTTTCACTCATCCCGCAAGCCTCACCTCTTCTCCATGGTCCATCCTTCCCTCCATCCCGAGGTACCCCCGTAATTCCCATACCCACTAACCTCCCTCCCCACACCCCATCTCTATTGACCATATCACTTTAACCGACCCTCATTGTACCACTCATAACCCTTGTAAAGGGCCTTATATAAAGGCGATATATTAAAATAAGATAAGATGAGCAGGGTTCATTGCATGACAGTCAAACCAATATTTGAATGATCAGATCTGGAATTTAGCCAAATTAAGCGCATCACTAAAATTAATTAGATGGATTTTTTGTGTGCAGCCATTGATGACTGATCTGAGAAAATCAACTCAGTACACTTGGGAACCTCGTTTAATTAAAGGCGGCTGTCTGGATATGAACCCAGGACCTCAGCGGTGCCAGATCAGTACCCTGACCTCTTAGCCACCCAGCAATCTGATCGATTTCTAAAATGTATTTTTTTATATAATTGTAGCAATTATTGCTTTTGAAATACATATGTGGTAGAAGGGTTTAAAAACCAGCAGCCTGCCATTTAAATTAGTAGGGTCAAGTATGGAAATGTATTATTTAACTCACTATTAAGAAAGTATGACAAGCGCAGGCTGTCCATGCTTCTCACTGGTGCGATGGTAGCATGCGCAGCTGAGCAAACACCTTCTTTAAAGATACTTTATGAAGGTTTTGTTGGCTATGCCAAAGGGGTTGGGATGCTCACCTCAGCACCCTTTAATCCTTGCTTTCCTGGTATCCCTGGTGGCCCCCTGATCCCCTGAAAAACATAGAAAGCAAACAAACACGGCTTGAGTAGGGTACGAATATAAGACAATAATAATAAAATGGGATCAGTTTTGGCAATTGCCCACACTGAAAAATAAAGACCTTTGACCCTTACAAATCTAGTATTTATCAGTTTCCAAAGAGTTTGCTTTCCCAAACATCAGGCATGCCACCAAACAATTATTTAGCACATTGATTCGTCTTAGTACACAATTACTAACCCCAAATCTTAGAGTTATTAAACACATTAGCTATGGCCATTGGGAGTTAGTTTTAAGGATCTGCAAGACAAGCCTAGCTTTGCACTCTGCTATAGCTGTTTCTATAACTGCGCAATAAATTCAATTAAGCTGCTACGTTTTTTTTTATTAAGAGGTCTACTTTTTTGATAGCTTTAAACTGTTGCAGTAGCAGCTGTTATAACTTTTATGAAAGGCCGATTTCTCACAGAATATGTGACTTTTTACAGCTGACAGATAGTAGGCATAAGACGCAGAGCACACTTTGACTAATGCTCGTAAAATGTGTTCTGGGATGTTTGTTGTTTGCAGTTGAATTTGTTAAACAATTATTGCCCAAAAGAGAGGTAGGCTAACTTTTTTTTGCCAACAATGCACAAACTATCTGTGTCAGTGTGGAATCGTCTTAGCTTATTGTTAAAATAAAAACATAATACACTATGCTTCCTGCATGTTAACTTATTGAGCTTAATTTTAAGAATAATTTAAAAGTCTAATTGTTCAAATCAATTTCTAGACACGTTGCAGGATAGTTACATTGTTAGATCATCAAGTCATATTTGGTTGAACCTCAGTTCTCCTGTTGATGTCACAATAATATATTAGGTTCACAAAAAGCAGCCTGAGATCCATTCCACTGGTCTCTAGAAACTTCATTTCTAGGTGCTATTTCCAAAAGGTTTTATCTGATGTTCCGAGGGCGTTGGGTTACTCGCTATAAATGGTGGTGAATAACCACAACATTTTTGCAGGTTGCAGTATAAACTTAACAATGCCACAGAATAAAACACTGACATTTTCCAATTTTAACACCAACACACAGTTTCACAGCTGACTCATGTTGTTTTTAAACATTACACATGTCGATGGCCAAAGGTGATGATGACATCATGAGTTGTTTGTAACGTCTGGGTAGGTGGTAACATCAGTGCCCAACTGCGATAGGAAACTTATAACTGTCATAAAGATATTGCAACCACATGCTGTCAGTGCAACAGCCCTGTCAGGTATTTTGATTTGCATTTCACAAGAGCGCGTTTTAACGAAAATTACTTGAAATACGAAACAATGCAGAATCTCAATATTTATGCAAACAAACTTTAGAGCAGTGGCTTCCAGCTTTTTTGGATCGCTGTCAACCCTCACCATACAATAAAAAAAATATGGTGTCTTGTGAAGATAATCCTAATGGCAACAAGACCGGGGACTACTCCTCAAGGCCTTGTGGCGCACCTTTCTTCTGTGATCCACATATTGGGAACCACTGCCTTAGAATATTCCCTATTCGTGTAGTTCAACTCCATTGAAGTTGTAGATGTCTGATTGAGCTACTGCAGCTCGTGCGTTCATCACGCTGCTTTTTGTGACCTTTGCACGACATACCCAGCCGCTGTGCATGGTGGTGCATGTGTGAGCCTGTAAGAAACCAAAGCCACGGTGTGGATGGCAGAGATGGGTAGTCCTGATTTATAATCGGTACATGCTCCTATCTCACTGCTAGAGGCATTTGAAACTAAGTGAGAAGCTTGGTACGCAATTATTTCTCTCATTCTGAAAGACAAGTTTTGGATTAAGGGTAATATGCACCCATCTGTAAAATATATACTTCTAAATAATAATGAAATGAACAGTGCTTTGTCAATTAACTGGTCGATGAAGGTCTCCCCATGCCAGTGCAAGGTTGGCGAAGTGAAGGGGTGCCCATGACTACTTCAGAAAAATACTTGTCAGTGATGTTAGCCGTGGCCAAGAACCGAACTTGGGTTGCCAGATTCACAGCAGCTAAACCGCTTATGCATGTGTAGTGGTTCACACAAAGGGAGACGAAGGTTTCTTTGGAGGCAACACGTTTATTTAGCAATTCAGCCCTAAACACAAAGGGGTATCTCCCATTCCACAGATAACCTAGGGAGGTCGTCTCTCTGGGCTAGCCAAACCCTAACACACACTGGGGAGGCTATATTAGACCGGACCCCGACTCGGGTCCGGGTCTTGTCTTCGGGGATTTTCTTCCAGGTGACGACTTCATGTCTTCATTCATACAACAGCAGCCAGCCCTGTTCAGGGCTCCGGCTTATATTCTCGGTGGGGGGCTCGTTCTGCCCCTAGCCACGCCCACCTTCTGGAAGCTCCCAGAAGGATCTCGATAGGACCTGTGGTCCCCCAGCCCTCTCCTTGGAGGCCCCCCCAGTCGGTACCTCCAGTCACGTGTGCCGCGGGGACACTCAGAGTGCCATGGCCCCTTGTGAACCCCGCACCGTGCACGACACTCTCGCCCCCTAACCTCTGGGGGCTGGCACTGCACGTGGAGTGCAGTGCCATCCATCCCTGACAGGTCATCTCAGCCGGCCCCAGTGCAGGGCTGACAGTGGTGCCACTACACGTGTATGTTGAAACTATACTATATATACTGTACCATGGGGAGTGGTAGTGGTTAGTGCGCTGCGCTACGAACCCGGCAACCCAAGTTTGATTCCCGCTAACGGCCAACGTCAGTGACGATTATCTGAACCAGTACTGAGCCTCCCCTAGGTCGATTCAGCCTGAAATGAGTACCTGGTGCAGTGTGCAAATGTCACCAATGGGGAGAAAAAGGCGGTCAGTTGTAGTGCTTTACACCCACCCCCTCGTGTACTGTGCCATCCTTCATAGGTGTTCGCTAACAGCACTTGCCCCAAAAAGTATGTTAAGGCTATGAGTGGGATCTTTCACATATATACCATAGAATGATATTCCATTTAGCCATATAGATTGTTTGGAAAAATTATGTTAGAGAGGGCCTAGTAAGGTCACCATCATTCATAGTCTCACAATGCATCAATCCATCTAGCTGCTGCACAAGCTGATATCATTGCTCCATCTCTGCAGTGGTCATCCTCTCCGGTCCGTGTCCCTCCTTTGGCTGTCACTCCACCATGAGTCTCGACCACTGATAATCATCCTTTCTCGCAATATGTCTGACCAAAGCCTACGTACTTTGCTATAACTATTCAATAAGATTACTTTTTGCATTTGTTCTCTGATTCATGAGTTCCTCTTCCTGTTTCTCAGTGTAGTTCCAAGCATGCACCTCCCCATGCTTCTTTTCACACTTTTCAGATTTTGTGTAAAAAAATATTGTCAGTCTTCATGTTTCCGATCTAATGTCATGACAGGCAATATGCACTGATTGAAAACTCTCTTTAGGTACATTGGAACGTTGCTTTTCATTATCAAGTGCAGATTTCCAGAAGCACTCCAACCTGCTCTCGCTCACATGAGATATGTACTGTACGTGTTATCGTCGTTAAAGTCCAAAATGCAATTGTACACAACTGAAAAATAAAGCGAGTTAAGTGTACATTCACCATTTATAACCAATCGACTGCACAGCCGCGTGACACTGCACCACACGAGTGGATGAACCTGTGCCTCTGTCAAAATGCTCATGCATGTGTGGGCATGCATCGACTCTGCCGTGAAATTCTCCACGTAATTTGTGAGTCTACTCCCGCGGGACTGCTTGCTGCCATTAAGCTGTGTTTTCCCAGGAGGCATCTCCTAGTTTTTGTGAACACAAGTTGACAATAAAATAAGGTTCAGGCTTGAACTTTGAAGCTATAACCACTCTGTAACCACTCTGCAGATGGTTTGAGTTGATAGATGGTGGTGGAAAGTGTCCTCAGGAAAAAAAATATATTTTTTAATGGCTGCCTCATGCCACTGCTGGTGGAAGGGGTCTAATCGAGGAATTTCTACAGAGCCCCTCTAAAATGAATTGGCCTACTTTTCCACGCTGGCGAGATGTGTTTGAAGAAGAGATGGGCGTACACACACTATACTCCACCATATGCGACCTGATAATCAACTTCTGGTGGGGGAGGGGGGGATTGAAAAAAGTAATCCATCATACCAGGCTGGGAGAAAGAACTGATCCGAAAATCCTCTGGACTGTCCAGTGTGCGAAGAATTACAAATGGCAGTATCCCTATCGCTATGTAGTACAGCCTTAACTACTATATATATTTTTTTATTTTATTTTACCAAGTAAGACCCACTGAGCTAAATAGGTGTTTTGTCAGAAGCGATCTGGCCACAAATAATAGCTCAACGATGTGGCTTATCACGTGGAAATTTAAAGCAGCCAAATACTCTAAACGTATGGTTCTAAATGTAGAGGGGAAAAACCGGAGAACTCGGAGTAAAATAAACGCGACCACGGGCAAAACATACAAACTTCAAATATGCAGGCGTCAGGGTTGGGATCGAACACACAACCTTCTGTATACCCGGCGAGGTAGTTAACATCTCGCCACCGTGGCACCCCATACATTTACAGCCAGCGCAAACATTACCAGGCACTCTGTCTTGTTGGAGAACCCAGTCAAAAAGTGAACTTACTTGTTCACCCTTGATCAGAAGAAATTCCTTGGTTATTTGTCCTTTGGGTTGAAGCTTGCTGGGTATAGAATCGTCTACTTTCACTGTAGGAAGTACCGTTATTTTCTTTTCCTGTGCGTGTTAAAAACATCCCGCCGTCATCCGGGGGAAACACTGCATGGTATATTGTGAATGATTGGTCATTCGTGTTTTGGTCAATTTGCACAAAATTTAATCATTACTGTCTACTTCTGCTCGATCACACGGTGTACGTAACTATTTGAAAATTTGAAAAGAAATCACAATATGAATGACGTTATCTGCAGGTAAGCGTAACCCCATTAGGGGTCATTGCTCAAATTAATGGATGGTGGGTTTTGTTCAGCTAATGTCACTGAATTCAATGTGGTATTTTTTCACGAGTTTTGTCCAGTGCTTAATTTCAGCCATAGCAGTGTGAAATTCGGTTACATTCATTGTTTCGGAATACTACATCCATCTCGCCAAAAACATATCATTATTATTATGGCTAGTGCTCTAGTGCTTATACCAATAATCCCTACTCCAAGGCAGCGTAGAAATTGAGTGAGAAATGAAGCCCTGGTTGTTTTCCAGCACTGACTGAAGTTCTTTCTAAGACACTATAAAGACTGATAATTGGTTCTTTACCCTTCTATCTGGCAACAAAACTGACACCTTTTTGCAAGGAGTCATGTTTGCATAGACCGCAATACCTGCAGTCATAAATACAAACAAAAGACATAACTCTGATAATGTGCACTGTCCTTGAAGTTGATTGGTCCACACCCGAGACAGCTTTCCTTCGAGCCTAGTCTCATATGGGTTGGACCAGATGACGCCAAAAGGCGCACAACTCAAGGACAATGCACCATCAGAGTATGAGAGCTCGGGGCAAGCATCTACACTATGGGGACCTCATTTGCCAGTAAAAATATGATAATTGGTTCTTTACCCTTCTATCTGGCAACAAAACTGACACCTTTTTGCAAGGAGTCATGTTTGCATAGACCGCAATACCTGCAGTCATAAATACAAACAAAAGACATAACTCTGATAATGTGCACTGTCCTTGAAGTTGATTGGTCCACACCCGAGACAGCTTTCCTTCGAGCCTAGTCTCATATGGGTTGGACCAGATGACGCCAAAAGGCGCACAACTCAAGGACAATGCACCATCAGAGTATGAGAGCTCGGGGCAAGCATCTACACTATGGGGACCTCATTTGCCAGTAAAAATATGATAATTGGTTCTTTACCCTTCTATCTGGCAACAAAACTGACACCTTTTTGCAAGGAGTCATGTTTGCATAGACCGCAATACCTGCAGTCATAAATACAAACAAAAGACATAACTCTGATAATGTGCACTGTCCTTGAAGTTGATTGGTCCACACCCGAGACAGCTTTCCTTCGAGCCTAGTCTCATATGGGTTGGACCAGATGACGCCAAAAGGCGCACAACTCAAGGACAATGCACCATCAGAGTATGAGAGCTCGGGGCAAGCATCTACACTATGGGGACCTCATTTGCCAGTAAAAATATGATAATTGGTTCTTTACCCTTCTATCTGGCAACAAAACTGACACCTTTTTGCAAGGAGTCATGTTTGCATAGACCGCAATACCTGCAGTCATAAATACAAACAAAAGACATAACTCTGATAATGTGCACTGTCCTTGAAGTTGATTGGTCCACACCCGAGACAGCTTTCCTTCGAGCCTAGTCTCATATGGGTTGGACCAGATGACGCCAAAAGGCGCACAACTCAAGGACAATGCACCATCAGAGTATGAGAGCTCGGGGCAAGCATCTACACTATGGGGACCTCATTTGCCAGTAAAAATATGATAATTGGTTCTTTACCCTTCTATCTGGCAACAAAACTGACACCTTTTTGCAAGGAGTCAGTTTTGTTGCCAGATAGAAGGGTAAAGAATCAATTATCATATTTTTACTGGCAAATGAGGTCCCCATAGTGTAGATGCTTGCCCCGAGCTCTCATACTCTGATGGTGCATTGTCCTTGAGTTGTGCGCCTTTTGGCGTCATCTGGTCCAACCCATATGAGACTAGGCTCGAAGGAAAGCTGTCTCGGGTGTGGACCAATCAACTTCAAGGACAGTGCACATTATCAGAGTTATGTCTTTTGTTTGTATTTATGACTGCAGGTATTGCGGTCTATGCAAACATGACTCCTTGCAAAAAGGTGTCAGTTTTGTTGCCAGATAGAAGGGTAAAGAACCAATTATCATATTTTTACTGGCAAATGAGGTCCCCATAGTGTAGATGCTTGCCCCGAGCTCTCATACTCTGATGGTGCATTGTCCTTGAGTTGTGCGCCTTTTGGCGTCATCTGGTCCAACCCATATGAGACTAGGCTCGAAGGAAAGCTGTCTCGGGTGTGGACCAATCAACTTCAAGGACAGTGCACATTATCAGAGTTATGTCTTTTGTTTGTATTTATGACTGCAGGTATTGCGGTCTATGCAAACATGACTCCTTGCAAAAAGGTGTCAGTTTTGTTGCCAGATAGAAGGGTAAAGAACCAATTATCATACTATAAAGACTGTAAAGTACATTTATTTTAATTTTATCAGGTAAGGCCCACTGAGCTATATGGGTCTTTTTCAGAACGGACCTGACCACAAATGATAGCTCAACAAAGTGGCTTATCATGTGGAAATTTATAGCAGCCAAATACTCTGAACACATGATTTTAAATGTGGAGGGAAAAACCGGAAGACCCGGAGAAAAATCCGCGCAACCACGGGGAGATCATGAAAACTGCAAATATACAGGTGTCAGGGTCGGGATCGAACACATGACCTTCTGTATACCCGGCGAGGTAGTTAACATCTCGCCATCGTGGTGCCCCCTAAATTACCAGCCAGCACAAAAACCTTGCAAGGCACTCTCTCTTGTTGGAGAACCCAGTCAATAAGTTAACTTACTTGTTCACCCTTGATAAGAGGAAATTCCTTGGTTATTTGTCCTTTGGGTTGAAGCTTGCTGGGTATAGAATCGCCTACTTTCACTGTAGGAAGTACCGTTATTTTCTTTTCCTGTGCGTGTTAAACACATCCCGCCGTCACCCGGGGGAAACACTGCATGCTATATTGTGAATGATTGGTCATTCGTGTCTTGGTCAATTTGCACAAAATTGAATCATTACTGTCTACTTCTGCTAGATCATACGGTGTACGTAACGATTTGAAAATTTGAAAAGAAATCACAATATGAATGACGTTATCTGCAGGTAAGCGTAATCCCATTACGGGTCATTGCTCAAATTAATGGATGGTGGGTTTTGTTCAGCTAATGTCACTGAATTCAATGTGGTATTTTTTCACAAGTTATGTCCAGTGCTTAATTTCAGCCAGAGCAGTGTGAAATGTGGTTACATTAATTGTTTCGGAATACTACATCCATCTCGCCAAAAACATTTAATTATTATCATGGGGAGTGCTCTAGTGCTTATACCAATAATTCCTACTCCAAGGCAGCGTAGAAATTGAGTGAGAAATGAAGCCCTGGTTGTTTTCCAGCACGGACTGAAGTTCCTTCTAAGACACTATAAAGACTGTAAAGTACATTTATTTTATTTTATCAGGTAAGGCCCACTGAGCTATATAGGTCTTTTTCAGAACGAACCTGGCCACAAATGATAGCTCAACAAAGTGGCTTATCATGTGGAAATTTATAGCAGCCAAATACTCTGAAAACATGATTTTAAATGTGGAGAGAAAAGCCGGAGGACCCGGAGAAAAATCCGCGCAACCACGGGGAGATCATGAAAACTGCAAATATACAGACGTCAGGGTTGGGATCGAACACATGACCTTCTGTATACCCGGCGAGGTAGTTAACATCTCGCAATCGTGGTTCCCCCTAAATTACCAGCCAGCACAAAAAACCTTGCAAGGCACTCTCTCTTGTTGGAGAACCCAGTCAATAAGTTAACTTACTTGTTCACCCTTGATAAGAGGAAATTCCTTGGTTATTTGTCCTTTGGGTTGAAGCTTGCTGGGTATAGAATCGCCTACTTTCACTGTAGGAAGTACCGTTATTTTCTTTTCCTGTGCGTGGTAAACACATCCCACCGTCACCCGAGGGAAACACTGCATGCTATATTATTAATGATTGGTCATTCGAGTCTTGGTCAATTTGCACAAAATTTAATAATTACTGTCTTCTTCTGCTAGATCACACGGTGTACATAACGATTTGAAAATTTGAAAAGAAATCACGAAATAACGATTGCATAGTCTACAGGTGAGTGTAATCCCATGAGGGGTCATTATTCACATTCATGGATGGTTTGTTTTGTTCAGCAAATGTCACCAAATTCAATGGGGTATTTTGTAATGACTTATGTTCAGTGCTTGATTTCAGCCAGAGCACTCTGAAACGCTGTTCCAGGAATTGTTTTCGCATGCCACATCCTTCTCGCCAAAAACATAATTATTGTTATTATGGGTAGTGCTCTAGTGCTAGTGCCTTACGCCAATAATTCCTACTCCAAGCCAGCCTAGTGATGGAGTGAGAATTGAAGCCCTGGTTGTGTTCCAGCACTAACTGAAATTCCTTCTATGACACTATAAAAACTAAAACTATTTTTTATTTTACCAGGTAAGGCCCACTGACCTATGTAACGCTTTTTCAGAAGCAACTTGGCCATAAATGATAGGTCAACAAAGTGGCGTATCATGTTGAAATGTATAGCAGCCACATACTCTAAACGCATGTTTCTAAATGTGGAGAGAAAAACCAGAGGATCTGGAGAAAAATCCCTGCCACCACAGGGAGAAAGATACGCAAACTCCAAATATACAGGCGGCAAGATTGAACCCACGACCTCCTGTATATCAGGCGAGGTAGTTAACATCTCGTCACCATAGGGTACTACGGTGGCGAGATGATAACAGCTGGTGAGAAAGTAACATCATGTCCACCCTCACCTCTACATGTGCTCACCTGTGTTGCTGAAGGCGTGCTTGATGGTTCAAAGTCTCCCTTAATAGGGGGAAGCTCTTCCTCCTCCGACTTGCCCCCTGAAGGCCCTTAGAAACATGGAAGGGGTTTTGATTAATACAGGACTCACGCAAGCATTACCCCTTATGGATAGTCTGTGACTGCCGGCGGCCTTCATGACCAAATAAGTCTCAGGGGATCACTTCAAAAACATATGATTTCTATATAACAATATTAAATGACGATGAAACCCTCCAGTTGTATATAAAGTGGCATTCTAAACACCCTCAATAACGATGTGTTTGTCTTTACACTTATCATTTGAGCACCAATAGTAGAGTAGTGACATCGCGGGATGTCACTGTGTAGTACCGGCTCTAGAGGGGCCCGGTGAGCGCTGATTGATAGCGCTGGATGGCATCACGCTTGGCGTGCAGTGCCAGCCCTACAGGATAGTGTCAGCCGTAAGAATGGGGTTACTAAAGGCCATGGCACTCTGTGCTACGAACCCCGGGGAGTCGAGTTCAATTCCCGCTTATGGCCAACACCAGTAATGATTGTGAACCATTCCCGGGCCTCCCCTACATCGGCTGAACCTAAAATAAGTACCTGGTGAGGTGGGTGTGTAAGCATCTCCACTAGGAAGATAAAGGCGGCCAGGCATGGTGCTGGGCACCCACCCCCTCGTGTGCCATGCCAACTTTGATAGGCGCTCGCTAACAGCACTTGCCACTACAGTCTGTCAATGCTATAATGAGCCAATAATTTATGTGTCCAGCCCCCCTCATTAATAATCATGATAAGGTGACGTCCTCCAAATGGACACCCCCTCCATTCATAATAATTAGCGGCTGACGTCACTCCACATGGGGGGCGAGGCGGCGCCTCCCCCCTCCTCAGGGTCAACTTACAACCCTCACTACAAAGGCAGAGCCCTCACGTCACGTGGTCTCCGTAACGCTGTTGAGACATCAAAGTAAAAAGGACGTCATGATGAACAAGGGATTATATAACCTTAAAATGAAATAAGTCCGTGTCACCGCGCCCTTATAAACTGCACACGAATTGATGCAATGACTATCACGTCGCGGTCTGCTTTTCGCTTGCAAGCTTCAGATTTACTGCAATACACCCGTCCTAGCATGGGGGGTATTTGTCTTTGCTGTGCATGTACATAATTATAGTTATGATATTTATCATGCTAAAACAGTCGTGTATAATATGTTATTCCGCTGCTGGATGAGGGCCTCTCTATGGCATGTGGGTCATGGGGAGTTATTTGCGGGTTACTGACTGCAGGAGGCATAGACGTGGGGGCATCGGAAGTACAGTCCAACAATGGATCTTCCTGCCCTTCCCGCTGCTGTGCCCAACTTAGTCCGCCAGATGTCTGTGACAACCTGGTGTGCATGGTGGCTACCCGTCCAAGCGCTGTTCAGGCTGAGTTCTGCTTAGCTTCTGAGATGTGGCAATATTGGGTGCATTGTGGGTCATTTTGGTCTAGGCGTGCATGTGTTTGTAAATGCAACGTGAATGCAAAATAACTCATTTAACTTTCAAGCAGAGTTCTTTTGTGCAATGCGGGTGTGAATGCATCCAAATTCATTAGGTTCTCTTTTCTTACACACTTCACTCAAAAGTGAACTTGGCTCACTTGGAGACAACAAAAAATGTATGAATAAGCCAAGCCTCTTTCAGACAGGGCTCCGCGCTGCGTTATAGCTTTGTGAGTTCTTCGGATTCGTGATGGGGCTATGCTATTCACGTGTGCTGCTAGCAGCTGCTTATTGGCGACAGCGATCCAGGGCTGCTGTGTCCTTACACGCACGCAGCTTAACCACAAACCCAGTCAGGTGATGTGTGGGTTTGACAGTCCACAGTTTTCAAAAGGGAAAAAAAGGAATAGAAAAAATCTGGACAGGTAGCCCTGCGTGTCGGCCCGCTTGCTACTGGGGTGGCAAATTGCAAGTTATTGGCTAATTCGATTCCAAATCTGTAAGGTGTTTGAATTGTATGTCATCATCGTCGTTGGCAATAATTTGCTAGAGATGAGAAGTCTGTACTTGGCTCATGACTTATATATTATTCATGAAATTATCATAAACACCAAACTACAAGAACAGTAAATGGTCCCTTCCTTTTTAGTCCTACTGTGATAGAAATCCACTTTGTTGACCTGAGCAGTTTCATCCGTTATTAAAATTGTCACAAGATACAAATGAGGTATAAAAAAATAAACCTATTACAAATCAATATCTGACTGTGCAAAGTGTCTGTGTGTTGCATTGGTGGGTTTTACACATAGTTTTTGTTCCAAACAAAGACTCTTGAAATTAGGTGGAACCAAACTGTTTACACCCAATAATAACAAAATTTATGAGGCATTGCCTTAAACCAATTGCAGTGTTCTCAATGCGACTTTACTAAGCACACAGGCATTGAGCCTTGGTGAGCAATCGTGATGGCCCAATCTGGCATTTTAATCTTTATGGACACAATTCTTAATGTGGTCATGACACGGGTACACTGGTACTCTGCATTTCATTGGGATAAAAAAAAAATATCCCTTCACAAATGAGTCGTCGTACCCTTAGCTGATACTAATTACCACAGTAGAGAGATGAAACAATATTTACATAAGCTGATTCTGAACAACAATGCACGTGCATTTACCACCATATACATAAAATACACCATAATACACCGTGGTATGTGTTTCATAAAACAAACAAATAAATGTATAAAGTGACAGCGATGTCATTTTTGTGTGTGCTCCCAGTCCCCACAGTCCAACCATTTATTTCAAGAGTCCCAGGCCACCCTAGGTGATATAACTTCTTCAGTGGTTACATTTTTTCGTGTGGAAAACAAGAGTGAATTACGTGATGAGCATTTGAAATTAGTGGGTTATCAAATGATGGACTCTTATTCACAATATAAATAACTTGGTGAAACTAAAGTATTGCTACCTTAAGTGGTACAAATTTATTCTCTGGCCCATTGCCTCATTTCAAACACTATTTGAATGTCCCCTTACGTGCTAATTGCATGGCTTTTACAGCCACAAAAGGCTGATATTAACTGCTCTATGTCCCAAAAGCAGTCACCCTGGCAAGGAACATCCCATGCACTGATGCATTCATCACCTTGTCAAGGTGCCTTTGTAAATAGTCACGTGTGAGCAACTTTGGAGGCGTTAAGGTCAGTGGTTGAGAAAAGAAGATGTGTGGTCATGGGGTGGTTTGCTGCCTAGGCATGGGAAAATAATATGAAGCCTTTTGTCTCTTTGCTGGGCCATTTTAAGAGACACAAAGGTTTTTTTTTTTCACCACACAGTAAATACCTGTACATAATCATTTTTTTGGAACAGTGATGGTGGCAAGTTCAACCGCAGCCTTAACACGAGTACATATCCATTTGAAATCAGTCAACATTTATTTTACGTGCAATGCAAACGCTTAGCCCTTCAAATCATCATCGGTCTATTAGTGTTTAAAAACGGGTCTGTTTCAACGGGCGTAGCCTTCGAAAGCCCGCGTTAGCACCACACGGATGCCTGCCGAGGCTTATACCCTACGGGCACACGCTCCTTTATAACAAAACTCACAGCAAACCACCGTTCCTCGTCTCCCACGCAAAATGAAGGAAAAAAAAACGCGCGTGCCCAAATGCCCCTGGGTGCGGCGGCTTAGGCGAGCGCCGTTGATGCCGGAGCATTCCATATTGCAAGGGCGGATTGAAACGAGTCCTTCTCTAACCGCAGTAACGCAGGGACGGGCCGTATGGTTGAGCCATAGTGGTTTGGAGCACCAGGATGCGGTTATTGCCACCATGGTTCCTATAAGGCAATCGTGCCATTTTGCAGATGGCTTGTCATTCCGTTGGCACGCGTACATATGCCATTCATCATTTACTATATAATGAAAGGTAAGTTTTCTAGTTATTTCTTACAGTATAAATTACCTGATGTAACAGTGTCGAGGCATACACTGAATGCTTGAACTGTGATACCTTGACATTTGAAATATTTCTGCATCTCCATAACAACTATACATAGGTGGGGTTTCACGTGAATACACAATTCCAAGTTTATTAATCACACCATTTTACCGTTGTGCATAGCACAGTAACGTTGTGTTGTTATATTATTGGTTCTTTCGGTAAAGTCACGTATAAGGGAAATAATAAAATAATACAAGTATAAAACAATAGAAATTCTCACGACGTTTCGACTGTGGATTTGTGGATTTCACACCTGATGATGATTGCTTGTGTTGCAGTCGAAACGTCGTGAGAATTTGTATTGTTTTATATTTGTATTATTTTATTATTTCTCTTCCACGTGACTTTACCGAAAGAACCAAGGATATGAATCACTGCAGTCACGAAAGCTTTAAATCAAAAGTTGTGTTGTTATATTATATAAAAACACAAAAATGGATTACTAGATCCTAACTTCCAGACAATACAGACAGATATAACAACGTGCATGTTTACATTGTTGTATTGTACGTACTTGGGGTGGAGGGGTGGTTATCAGACTGCTATGAACCCGGTGAAATTAATTTGATAACCGGCCACGGCTAACATCATTGGCGAGTGATATCTGTACCTGTCTCCCCCTTCCCCCATAACTTTACCATCCCTCCCCTAACGGTGAAATGTGGTTAATCTCTGCTCCCCCATTACATATACTGCATGGGGAAGCCTTCATCCGGCAGTAGACTTAGAGGGCTGTACATTATTCCTCTTGTTAAAAATACCTTATCCACGACGTGACTTTACCGAAAGAATCAAAGAGTAATTCCTGCAGTCACGAAAGCTTGAAATCAAGTTTAAAATTAATTGCGTTTACGAAAATGACGTGAAGGCCACCGTTCATGAATTGAACACGTGCTAATACTGCTGACACTCTGAACAGCTTTTTTTACAGATACGTAACCCACCACTCGTTTATGTTACAAAAGGCTTTTATGCGTGGTAACTCTATCAGGCCGTATATATCTTGTTTTTTTGCATGCTACTACATACAGGCTAATTTGACAGCTCACGCTGGTTGTGATACAAGTTCACATAAATGTTAGAGATCTTATCCACTCAACTCGTAAAGGTTGTACTGCACGCACCTTTTGCGTAGAGCTTCAGCACGCAAAATTAGTGTAGGGAAAGCTTAGGTTGTTATGCTGACATCTACTGCACTAATTCTAAATCTAATTGAGGTTTACCAGCTCAAGTCCTGTCTTGTGATGACGTAATCACACACATTGCTAAAAAATTGCTCTCTTTAACGACACAATCACAATGGAAATGATTTTGTAAGACAACACGGTGTGTATACCGTATATTAGCATAAGTAGGAGCAGATCATATATGCGTGTAAATTATAAACGTACAGTCCATACTCATTGATTCAAACAATAAATAAACGAATGCATACCTTCATTCTCATCATCTCTACCAGCTATGATTCCGTTGTCACCTTTAACCGGTCCGCTGTCTGTCGTTTCATCCTGAATAGTCTTCATCATCGTCATCTTCGATTGGGTCCAGATGATCTATGTCTTCATCACTAATCTTCGTGTTTCCGTTCTCATCTTCATTTTCTACTTCCTCCACTTCTTCTTCCAATTCCTCCTCTTTGTTGTCCTCTTCCCCTTCTTTTTCCTCTTTAGCCTCCCCTAAAAAATCGACATCTTCGTAATCTTCCTCAGGGTAATCTTCATCTTCGTTCTGTCCCTCATCTATTTCTTCTGTCTCGTTCTCGTCCAAATTTTCCTGGTTTTCGTCGGTCAACTCTTCTTCAAGATCATATTCGTCTTCTTCATTGAACGACGGATCTGTAGGCGCGACAGTGGTTTGTTTACCATCCTTTGATTCCACCTTCCCCGTCTTTGGCAATGCAGGTGCTTTTGTGGGTACCTTGAATACACTCCACCACTGCGCTGATACTGGAGGAAGAACGATCAAACATAGAAAAATCCAGCACAGATTAAAGTGCTTCATGTTTAATAACTCATCTGTGACACAGCACAGGCTTTGGTCACGGACTTGAACAGCTCCGAGAAAAGTCCAAACGTCGCTGCTTCTGCTTCTGCGAGCCTTGCTCTTTGGACCCGATGAATCGCTAACACACCCACGCGCGTTGCCAACAACCACCTTTTATGTCGGCTTTACAAAACCCAACATTTCTTTGGTGGTGGGAATTTTTACTCAACACCGTTTGCGTCGCTCTGCCTGGCTTAGCAAACAGTGGAACCTTGCTTGATATATATGAGCACTTCCCAGATACGACTCGTGGTTTATATATGCTGTACCCTCCCCAATTAAACACTTCTCGTGGTGGAGGTTGAGGGGGGGGATCCCTCGACTTGGAAACACGAGGCACGTCTCAGAGATTTCTCAATCGGAGCCCGTGCCAAGATGTTTTGTAAACAGCGCCACGTTCGGATACTTCGTGTTTGTCACAACCGTTGATGCAAATAAATTGTTTCTAATGACCGTTATGCGTCTAAAGCGAACAGATGTTAGGCAAAATTAGATGTTAAGCATATGAACCAAGTAAGAATTTTCAATATATTCCTTGTGTGTATTACAACACACGAAAGCCGGTCAAATATTTTATTTTCGTAATAGAGAAACAAGATCGTACACGTGAACACGACATGAACCCTCAACAACGATCATCTTTACGTATGATTTTTACATGGCAAATATTGTTTAGTTGATATTCCACTTTTATATCACAACTAAATGTCTGTTGTATTGCTGTTATGTGTACTTAGAAACATTGTGTAACTAATTCTTATCAATAGTGAATAAAAATTGTCAAAAGTTGCATTTTGATGTGTGAACAATTATAATTTTTGATCGGGCAAGTACAGAATTGATTTTCTGTATGTCATTGACAGTAAATGCTGTAAAGAGAAAACTATGGGATGTGAATGACGCATTTCCTTCACCTTTGTGACCTAAGCAATCAGTCACTCAAAAGTGTGTCTAAAAATACTTTTTTTTACTTTCTTTAAAAATAACAAAGTAGGTTATCTTATTGACATCAAAGATTTTCAAACCCAAGGCTTCACATTTGTCAACAAAATTGTCATGTTTTGTGTGATTTCATTCATTATTTATTCCACATTGATGGAATTGTATACGTGCGCGTTTATAGGAGTGAGGGCAAAAGTTTGAAGTTTAGATTACACAGTAGTCCTGTGATGGAACGGTGAAACGCGGAATGGAGTTGAACTGGCTACAAAATAAACAGGTGGGCCACTTTATCGAATGCTCCTCAAACTCACTGAAAATGGCCCCACAACCACCGCACCCAAACCAAAGTCCACCAAAAAGAAGCTACTTGAACACAAAAATCACTTGACGGGCAAGATATTAAAATACGTAAAGTATATGAAGCGATTTCAGTGTGCAGGTTTCAACATGCATAAGGCATGTGGGCGTATATAGGCAGGGTTGGTTAATGTTAGAATATGATTGCGTAACATTGTCACTTTCATTTGAGGATTGGAATGTTTTGGTTTAATTTTATAACTGTTTCGTTTAATTTTACTGCCTTATTTCAGTTTTATTTTAACCATGCAATGTGAACTGTTGTGGGACTTTGTAAATGGTAAAAAGTAAAAAAACTTAATTTTATGTTATGTGTTTGCACAGTGGGTAAAGTCAGTTTGCTGACATGTAAAGTTTTTTAAACGTAGGAAATGAAAAAGCTATGAAAACATATACATGACAATTGTGATATCCCCATTTGTCTCCACTAGTCACATGACAACATAAACTGTGTTGCATTGATTTTGGGTTTATTATATCAACATGTAAAGTAAATGCTGCATGTGCAAATTAGTGTGTACCTACCATCTCTGATCCTCAGGGATTTTTTTACCACCATAAGCCAAATGCAAACAGATATACACAAAGCAAGGGTATGTCTGGCACAGAGTACTGGTGCCATTACACCTCTATCTGCTCTATACATTTTTAAGTGCACATCATTGTATGCTGTTACTATTTTACGTGATAAATTTTTGCCCAATGGCTCTGAGTGGACAAAGCATAGCCAAGATTTTCATGGCTTTGATTGTCCATTTCTGCACACCTAAATTCCCACACCATTGTGCACGTCTCTGCATGACAATACCGCTTTCAATACTGTAACACAAATCGAGGCTTATGTGTTCCATATACTGTACTGTACCAGTAGCTTCCAATTTGTGGGCTGTGGGCCACGGTTTGCAAGGCCGTAGGAAGTGGTCCTCAGAACTTTTTCAGAACGATTTATTTTATACAAAACACCATTTTTTTACTGCCCAAAGCATATACATTTTGATGGATCAATAAAAAAGCCAGTTTGTAGTTTTTTATGGCTTATTCATGAACATGTTATAGTGCTTTTAGAATTTTTTTTTATTGGTGCACTGTGGTTTGCGGGTCCAGAAAAGGTTTTGAGCCACTGCCACATACAATACAATATGCATCAAACCTGATCAGACATTTCTAGAATGGATTTTATGGAAGCAGAACAAAATTCACATGAACAGTGGTAATGCCTCTATTGATGAATTAGCACTGTCGTGGCGTGCACTGCAGCAATTTCTTTGTCAAATGTCATAGAATCAAGTCTGTAAACACTTTGGGTTCATTTGTTTGAATGACATGTCCTGCGTTGTACTTCACTGGGTTTTTCCTCAGGACTAATTCCTGAAATTGGCCGATTTAATAAAAATGCCAATGGATCATGTGTGCAGTAGATTGTTTGTCTCATAGCTGGTACTACAGCATTCTGATGTATTTGCCCAAGGGATGGAATCAGGTTACTGAAATTTCATCTCAGTTTTAATAAACTGAAATGTACCTGCTAACACTGTAAACAGAATAGTCACAGATTGGTTACCCTGATTACAATCCTATTGGACAATATTCTTACTTCAAATACTCATAAGTGAAGTTAAAATTAACGATGCACAACTAATGTCGGATTTTCAGTGCCTTTTATTCAACTATAATAGTGCAGCATATTGGGACCTGTATCTGTAAAACTTTATTCACAGTGGTTTCCAGGTCCAACGATATGTGGGGGTTGTCCATCTACCTCAATATGTCCTGTGCTGGACGCTAAACAAATCAAAGATAAGTTAAATTTCGATTTAAAGCTTTCGTGACTGCAGGGATTCATCTTCTTGGTTCTTTCGGTAAAGTCGAAACGTCGTGAGAATTGTATTTTATTGTTTTATTTTTATTATTTTATTATTTCCCTTCTACGTGACTTTACCGAAAGAACCAAGAAGACAAAGATAAGTTGTTGGGATTTGAGCACAGGTGTCTGAGATGATAACAAGGAATGTTGTGCCAGAACAGGAACACATTCCTGCGGAGGGAGCTGGTAGGGACGTTTGGTTGCTCGGGTCAATGGCCAGGCTCAACGGCGGCGTGGTGTATTCCGCAAATATGCCTGTGAGGGCGGGCACAAGCCGGCGTGAGTAGGTTGAACGTTGAGTTTTATAAGGACACCACGGGGTGACCAGCCCCTCCCCACCCCTCCCATTCCCTACCCAGCCCCACCCTCCCCACCCAGCCCCACCCTCCCCACCCAGCCCCTCTCCACCCTCCCCTCCCCACCCAGCCCATCCCTGCATGACGGACACAATAATCCCCTGTGGCTGGTGTAACCAGGAGGTTCCTACCAGTATAAGCAATTCAGACCGCAGTCCACTCACTGGCATTAAATGTGTATCTTGTGTTCTCCACAGGGAACGCATTATTTGCTCCGCTGCGGGTCTCCTGCCACCGTTCTCCCATTCACATGTTTCATTGCTTCTACATACTATTAACATGCCCTCCCTTTGTTAATGCTACCCCCCTCCCTTTGGTGCTGCTGATCCTGCATAATGCATGGGCATAATATGACTTTGAAACCCCCCCCCCCCGCCCACCTCCTACGCATTTCCCATGAATATCATAAGATCCTCTTGATATGCACATTCTTTTGTTAAGGCGCTCTTCTTCCACCTCCAACTCAGCTTATATATAAGCTCCTCGCTTGGCAGTGTCTCATTCTTCACCTGAAGACAGCTGCTTGCGTTGTAGCCGAAACGTCGTGAGAATTATTTTATGTTTTATTTTTATTATTTTATTACTTCCCTTCTACGTGACTTTACCGAAAAAACCAAGAAGATAAAAGAGCAATTCATCAGTTCAAAAGAGAACATGGCAGGTAATTATTGTACTGGTTGCATTTCGTGGAAAGTGTGCAGGTTGAGAGGGCCGATTGCCAAGGTAGATATTGGAGTGGTCTTCATGGACCTAGTGACCAAGGGGAACACCTTAGAGTAGATGGTAGGATACTGTGAGGACAGGCCTTGGAGATAGGGTGTTTACTGTGCAACAGCTGTGGGAGGAACATGTTGGCAAGGTGTGGTGGCATCAATGAATTTGGCCATGGTGACATCTTCATCTTGATCAAAGAAAATTAACAATAGCCATAAGGGGTGCAAAGATAATGAACACTTAAAAAAATGGAGCCCAAATAGAGACATTAGAAATCAAATTGACTTTATTTCATGTACAACCCCCAGAATGTCAAAACTATCTTTGTACATAGCAAATCCAAAACAAGACGTTATCACAGGCTGGTGCATGTTGCACTTATACATTGCCAAAGAGAGGGCATATCTTACTCGTAGGTTTTTTCGGTAAAGTCACGTAGGTAAAAAATAAAAAAGTAATAAATGAAAATAAATCAATTAAATCACGACGTTTCGGAGGCAACACAAGTCTCCGTCTTCAGGTGGGACCGTCACAGCCAAATTTACTGTATCAAGTGAGGACATGTCTTATTATAGGTAAAAACAAGCCAGTTACCATCAAGGCTTGTTAAGGAGATATAAGATGATAACAACTACAGTGATGGAGCAATGGGATCAGCTCACGTGAAGATTTGTGCTAACAGGCCCGTGGGTGGGTGAGTGGATACTGGGTTGTAAATTAATTGGGCGAATTCCAAATCAAACAGTATTAGACCAGAAGCGTCCTCTGGCGTCCTCTGGTCTAACACTGTTTGAGACTAGGCTCTAAAGAAAGCTGTCTCTGGTGTGGACCAATCAGTTTTAAAGACAATGCATATACTACCAGAACATGTTTTTTGTTTGCAGGTTCACCACAAGTATATGTGGTTAATGCAGACATGATTTCTTGCAAAAGGTTTATGTGTGGTGTTTTAACATCTTAAAACCTGTTATTAAGGGAGGTCCAACAATGTAGTCCTGTAGTGATCTTCCACGGTCGTTCTCTTACAAGGTGGTGTATGACTGAGATGCATAAATTATTTTTTACATGGCAAAATGTGATCATATTCTCCAGATAAGATTACATTTTCTCCCTGTATTTGAAATAAAAACAATTGTGGGTGCTTCTTATAATCCGGTGTGTGAACAGATTTGTATAACTTTATTGACACTGGGCACAAGTAGTGGGGTGCATCTTATTTTTTGGAGCGTTTTATAATCCAGGTAATATATTATCCGTATGGAAATGGATGGGAAGCGAGAGTATTTTGTGTCATGCTTTGTATAGTTTTGCGTCAAACTCGGACCATTATCGTAAATAGCGAGGGCCCTTGCCTATAACACATCTGGCAGTTCATCAGCATTGGTTCAAGCCTGCCTCACGGCTGATGAGACTGAATGTTGAAACCGGTCCAGTTTTCTTGTATTGCTGCTGAATGTATGCACTCCCAGAAAGGCTGTGTGGCTGACGGGATGTGTAACCATATACAGCGATTCCTCTACTTAGGAACACTCGACTTACTAACTTTCAAAGAAACAAATCTGTCGAAGTCCAGTTGCCTGTTGAGATAAGAGTCGTAAGTTCAACCGCCGCGCAATAGATGGCGGTGGTGGCATCTACATCTCCAAGACATTATGCAACGTTTAAAGCCATTTCCTGTATTTAGTGTACATGCCGTCAGGCGTGGTTCGTCCACTAGGGCCGTTGGGGCGCAGCCCCACCAAGCAGCTTGAGATGAGAAATTTTTTTTGTAATAAAAATACTTTTCTATAAAAAAAAGTTTTGTAATGATTATTTCAACGTGAATTGCCTAATCAATGGAACATTTCATATTAGAAACCGCTGCAACACCACAGTCTGATTTGTGCCTCGGGGAGGTCTCGGGGCAACTGTGAAGATGTCCGAGTGAGAGATATCCTTTCAGTCATTGCTATTAGCTTCGTATTTTAGCCACGCCGATTGAGACCTATTCAGGGCAGTGAAAAAGGCGCCCATGGTTGCAATGACGATGTCATAACACTAGGTTGCACTGTGCAAATATAGCAGGTCACGGGTTTTTGGCAGTGTCAAAGGGGTTGTGTGGTGTGGACTGGAGGGTCATGGGGACAGCACGAGTGGTTTCTTGTTTTGTTTCGTATTGTTTATAAATGCCTACCGTTGGTAGATTAGACAGTTATATATCTTTCACGGGAAGGCCAATAACACGACGAGGTTTTGTAAAATTAGAACACCATCGTTTCAGAGGTCACTCACAACAGCGCCACCTAGTGGCAATGTCACGAGCCGCCACTGCATGCCGTACGACGCGTTTGGAATCGACAGACATCTGGAACCTAACTCGTTCGTAAGTAGAGGAGGAGATACAGCAATTTTGCTGTGACGGTTTCCACCTGAAGACGGAAGCTTGTGTTGCCTCCGAAACGTCGTGATTTAATTTCGTAGTTTTTTTTACCTACGTGACTTTACCGAAAAAAACAAAGAGTAAGTAGAGAGTTCCTGTACCTGTATATTTTGTTACGTGGAGGAACCAACCGGTAGCCTATCCTATTGTTTACATAACATCAGCAGCGGAAAAAATACCAAGAATCGCATCTCTAGCTTCAAATCTCCCACTTTAGTATACATTTTCTTGCTGTGTTCACACCTGATGACGATTGCTTGTGTTACAATCGAAACGTTGTGATTACATTGTATGTATTTTTTATCTTTAATTTGATTTATTATTTTCTTTACCTACGTGACTTTACCGAAAGAACCAAGAGTACAGTATAGTAACCGCACAACTAACAAATACCAACACTAGCTATTGGCCACGAAGTGAGGGTGGCGTCACCACGGTGCCTGTGCCAGGCTAGGTGCACTTTGCGGCCAACGTGGAGTGGCGAAGGGGTTCGCTGCTGGCAGGAGGTCTCAGGAACAGACCCAGCAGGTGCCCACATGGGTTGTTGGGGGCCATCCATTTAGTGGGTACGCAAACATCTGTCAAAACTTGAGCCCTCCCTGTACGCACGTGGACTTTTTACACCCCCACCCCCAATCCTATAGAACGGCCGATATTTAATCCACGCAGAAACGATCAATGATTAATATTAACGTGTTCTTGGTTCTTTCGGTAGTCACGTAGAAGGGAAATAATACAAATAAAACAATACAATTATCACTAAAGCTTTAAATCGAAATATTAACGTGTTTAAGCAGATAGTCCACCGCCGGACTATCTAAGCCCAATGTAGACAAATTATTATAGAGGCTTCACCCCCCCCCCCCCCCCCGTTTCCTATGCGTACGCACATTGTCAGTAGACCCCCCTCCCCCATACGCAAGCTACGCATTTAGGTTAACCCCTAAATGGATGGCCCCTTGGCCCCACTGAGATGACTGGTAGATGCACCACCAACTCTACCCCAGCCCCCCTCTACCATTGCCAACTTGCTGCATTGTATCCGGACCCGGCGCTCCGCTTGTTGTGAGCGGACGCTTCTCTCTGCCCTCCGTTGTTGCTGGAGGACGAACCCGCACACTTTTGTTGTTGTTGTTGTTTTTGTTGTGTTTGTTGTTGTCTCAACCACAAGCACCAAGGGGTGGAGGAGGACAACGTCGCCCGCCGCCTTTCAACAAACGGAGCCACGCCGCGACGGCGTGACGTCATCGCGCACGGCGTGACGTCATCGCGCACGGCGTGACGTCATCGCGCAGAGCAACGATTCTGCCTCGGACGACGTCATCGCGCACGGCGTGACGTCACCGCGCGGAGCAACGATTCCGCCTCGGGCGACGTCATCGCGCACGACGTGACGTCACCGCGCGGAGCAACGGTTCGCCTCGGGTGACGTCATCGCGCACGGCGCGACGTCACCGCGCGGAGCAACGAGTCCGCCTCGGCGACGTCATCGCGCACAGCGTGACGTCACCGCGCGGAGCAACGAGTCCGCCTCGGCGACGTCATCGCGCACGGCGTGACGTCACCGCGCGGAGCAACGATTCCGCCTTGGGTGACGTCATCGCGCACGGCGTGACGTCACCGCGCAGAGCAACGATTCCGCCTCGGGCGACGTCATCGCGCACGCACGGCGTGACGTCACCGCGCGGAGCAACGGTTCCGCCTCGGGTGACGTCATCGCGCACGGCATGACGTCACCGCGCGGAGCAACGGTTCCGCCTCGGGTCACGTCATCGCGCACGGCAACCGCCGCGACGGCGTGACGTCACCGCGCTGCCGCTCGGCCGTTGGTCACGTGGCACCGGGCGGAATAATTCAAAATTTTTCTCGGCGGTGGCGGCGTCCTCCTCCTCGTCCTTCTCGTCGTCGTCTCTTGGTCTCCCCACCCCCGGGGGCCATTCGTCGCTCTCTGCCACGGTCTCTTTTACCGGACAAAATGAGCATCGTGGACGAGTTGAAACGCGCGCGGAGCGAGGCGGAGCTCAGCGCCTTCCTCAAGAACTTCGAGGTTGGTGAGCGCGGTTCCCAAAATTAAACAAAAACAATGCGAGATGAAACAAAGTAAATTATTTTATACCTACGTGACTTTACCGAAAGAACCAAAGAGTATTATGGATCCCTGCAGACACGAAAACTTCAAATATAAATCCAAGAGCCCACGGAATGCGGTTGCGTCTTTGTGCAGTCGAGATCCATGCGACGAGGAAAGGGGCCCAGCCACATTTACTCCAATTCCAATGTTCTCAAGTCTACAGTGCCATATAAAATAATAAATTAAAATAATAGCATATTATAATATGCTATTATTTTAATTTATTATTTTATCTTTAGACGTGACTAAACCGAAAGAAACAAAGAATAATTCCTGCAGTCACGAAAGCTCCAAAATTAAGATTGCCATATTTCTCTTATTAAGTGTTCCCTCACAGGGTAGGAGTAGCATTGGCGATGTGTCGAGATTGTTGTACTTGTTAATGTTTTTTTTACTAATTACCTCGACCTGGTCACTGTTACATTGCTTTTATGGTTTTATTTTGGTGATTTTTTAAAAGTTTTTCGGTTTGGCCATGTTTGTTGTAGTACGGAGTTAGAATGATGGCCTTAATCTAAGTTGTCTTGTGGTTGTTGTTGTTTGACTTTGCACACAGCGTTGGTGTACGGTGATTTTTCTGCAATATTTTGCTGTCTTTTCTTGGATTTTCTGTTTGCACTCAGTCACTTTAAGATGTTTTCTTGTCCATGTTTTTGTTGTTTGTTGCGGTTGCACCCGATTCAAGAGCCGAATGGCTCACAGGGCTTGTACCTAATAAATGAAATGAAATAAATGAAACTGCTCCCCCGTTCCACCAGATTTCATGAACGGTGACGATTCTCCATTGGAACCCCCTTTGCCAGTAGCAAAATATGATAATAGTTTTTTTTACCCTTTTATCTGGCAACAAAACTGACACCTTTTTTACAAGGAGTCTTTTGGCGTCATCTGGTCCAACACCATGTAGGACTAGGCTCTAGGAAAAGCTGTCTCGGGTGTGGACCAATCAATTTCAAGGACAGTGCATACATGCATTATCAGAATTGTGTTTTTTGTTTGCATTCTGACCGCAGGTATTGTGGTCAAACATGACTCCTTGTAAAAAAAGGTGTCAGTTTTGTTGCCAGATAAAAGGGTAAAAAAACAATGATCACGGTGACGATTCTATTTAGGTGTAGAATTTTGGGTCCGGGCCTTTAGAGACGTACATTTTCCAGAAAAAAAATAGTGCTCTGATGTCTCATTAGCAGAGTGTGCCATTTTTTTTTTACAAGACACCTATCAAAGTTTAGGAGTTTGTCTGCTTAAGCAAATTCTGTTTGAAAACATTGATACAGAAGGCCCATGGGCTTGATAGGCCAATATTTTATTTTCATGTCGCCGAACAGACTTATTATCTACACTCCACCGTAATGATGAAAAATACATTTGGTTACATTTTGTTGAATTGGATTTGGTTGGTTAATTTCTCATACAAATGCATATGGTTCACCCATTTATATTTTAAAGGCAACGTACACAAGATACAGACATATTGCAGAGTGAAAGTTTTGTTCACCAATATTCTGAAACGGAAGATTAGTGTTGGATACAGCCAATTCTTCACAATGTATTGAGAGTAAATTTTTTGATTCCAAGATTATGCGTTGTCTTGGTGAGATCTGGGACTGTTTTTGCTGTTGTTTACCGCCTTTCCGAAGCTTGAGAATATATGCAATTTTAATTTGTGTACTTGATTATATTTATAGGAGCGCCACGGTGGTTGAAATGTTTATCTCCCTCGCCTGGTATCATCGAGTTCGGGGGTTCGAGCGCGACCATGGGCGCCTGTATATTTAGAGTTTTCATATTCTTCCCGTGGTCGCCTGGATTGTTTTTCTCCGGGTCCTCCGGTTTTTACCTCCAAGTTAAGAAACATACGTTTAGACTTTAGATTATTTTGCTGCTATAAATGTCAAAATGATAAGTCACTTGTTGAGCTATCATTTGTGGCCAGGTCGCTTTTGAAAAGTAAGTTTTTACCTCAGTGGGCTTTGTCTGAGAGGATGAAAATGGTTTAGTTTTATTTGTATGTGTTTAATTTGTTTATCTTTTTTCTCCTTTGAGAATAGTTTGTTTCCCCTACTTTGCACTCCTATTATGCTTTTGTATTGTTTGTTGTAACCTTCTTACCTGCCCGATTTGATATCTGTTCAAAATAGTTGTATAACTCATCTGATTCCTCCAGGATAAATACAGATTCTGATTTCGTTTCATTCTCCAGGGAAGCCTGCATCCGTCCTTGAAGAGCAGCACCGCTATGTCGGCGAGTGCAGCTATCAAGACAGGAGATGTGTGCGACTCCGTTCTGCGAGAATGTCTTCATCATCTGGCCGATGGCAGCCACTCTGAAAAAAGCCTTGCCTTGATTTCCTGTGTGGCTGAGCAAGCCTTTAAAGGTTTCAAGGCCCTAAGTAAAAAGAAGGACATGCCGCTATATTTGGAGAAAATCCTCCTGAACCTTCTTAAGAAATTGCGTGACTGTGGCCTGCACTCAAGCCTTGTGCTTTTCTCTGATCACATATTCAGCTCCCTGATGAGGTGGCGGGAGGTCTGTGTGCAAGACAGTGCACTCTTGAAGGACTATGACCTCATCGCCAGATATAGCTATGACTTCTTGGCAAGGGTTGCAACACAGATTGCACTGCAGGACCCCAGCAAAGCAGAGCCGTCCCAGTGCCAGGAAGTCCTGCTCATGCGGCTCAGAGCCGTGAAGTTTCTTGTTTTCATTGAGGGGCTGGGTAGGAAGAATGCCGGCTCGGGCGAGCCTCCCTCGGCCTTCTGCAGTCAGAGCATGAATGCAGCCCTGCGCTACAAGAGGGACAGAGCCAAGCTGACAGCGCTTGACCTGCGCTTCCTAAGCGACAAATATTACTCACCCCTGATGTCCCTGTTGACTGATGTGTTTGCGCAGGACACAGAGCAGTACAAACGCTTGCTGTTTGATTTGTTGCTGCAGCAGTGCAAGCTGATCTGTGTCTCCAGCATCACTGCGTCTGAGGATGTCAGTGTAGCGTCTGAAGTAATGAGCGTGTTGAAACAGCACTTCATATCGAGTGGGCCCTCTGGCCAAGACACTTGGTGTCTGCCTGCAAAGCTTTGTTCATTGGCCCTTGACATGTGGAAGTCATTTCTGATGCCTGACTTTCGGTTTGTTACTTCAGATGTATTTGGCCAGTTGGCCAGGCAACTGCAGGGTGTTGCCTCGACGGCAGAGGCATTTTCTGAGATTGTGGATAGCTGTGGTGTTGTGATGACCACCTTGGAAAGTGTGATTTGTACCAAGGAAGGGAATGAATTTGGGAAGTTGTTTGATTGGAGTGGCATTTTCCACTTTCATGACTTAATGGAGGCATTCGTCAAAGTGATTGAAGTACAAAACAAAAGGGTGAGTACTACACACATTTGCAGTGTAATATGAAGGCATCATACATCTTGTCCATGTAATTTCTATAATCTGACTATGTGCCTGAGAGTAAGCTTAGACTCCTTGCAGTCAAATGTTACTATCCGGCTATAATTATATTAGGTGCCACTGCAATATCTAGATCATGTTAATCTGATTTAACTGTTAACTGCCTAAGAAAATGCTTGATTATAATGAGGATATGGGGATTTAAATGTAAATATTATCTCCGGCTTACATCAATAACTTACCACTAAATGTGCTTGATGAAATGTATACTGTACAGATACTACATTTTAAGTTACAATTTTTTGCATCAAATATTACAAAATGTCTAAATGGGAAAATAATATGATTTCTACAGCTTTTAAAGCAGGATGGCGTGCAGCAGGAGAAACTACATCAGAAGGTGCACAGCACCCTTATGCTGTTCATCACACTCGTGGAAAAGCAGCTTCCCCACTTGGTCTCCATTGAGGTGTGTTTTTATGCTCACTTTGACATGCTCAAAGTGAAATTAACACATGACCTTAAGAGCTTTTTCCATGAACCCAAGGGAGTGTTAACTTTATCGAGGTACTTGTATTGAATGTGCTGGTTGGCCAAATGGCGGTAAGGTTAGAGTGCACAGCTAGCATTTAGAAGGTTGCAAATTTAAATCTCGGTTCAGATTCCAAAGAACACAGGATGAGATGTTACTATCCTTTGTGCAAGCACTTCCAAGAGTTCATGAACGGTGAGCCTGGTGAAATTTGGGGAGCGCATCGTCAGTAGTGAACCTTTGGTTCCTAGGGTGTTTCGGCCTTTCATACTATACACCCTCCCCAAAGGCGGCCAGCGACAGGGTGATCAATCCTACGCTTGCATCCCATTCCCAATTAGTCAATGTTTACTCGGCCTTGCATTCCTATTTGGGGACTAAAACTAGTACTCCTGCAGAATATAAACTCTGGTAATCCTATTTATGCGGAGCAGCTCACTGCTATGAATCTTGTACCCAAAGTTTGATTCATGGCCACAGTTCACATTAGTAATATCTTAACCTGTCCTGGCTACCCCTCCCCACCTTCACCAGCCCACACTGACCAGCATAATGAACACTGGTAAAATAACTCCCATGACCTATACAATTTGAGAAGGTTTTCATCCAGCATTGGATTGACAAACTTTAGTACTGTCCTATGGATATACTTACCCCAGCCATAAGTATGTGGCCTTTTAGTTTGTTTAACACGTAGGCGTTCGCGACCAATTTCATCCATAATAGAGGTTTTTGTAAATATGTGTTGTTAAAACCCGCCACGACACAGCCATCTAGCATGTTTGGCACGTAAACAGAACATACCAATTCGTCACTAGTACAGCACACCGGTGTGTTGGAGAGCCAAGTCACAACATTTAGAAACTTAGTTACGTTTCGCCAGTAATTACATGATGAAGCTAGTTGTAATTACTGTAATTAAAAGCGATGAATGGTTCAAGAGGTTGAAAGAAAGTGGATAGGAACGATGGAATGAGCAACATTCTCATTAGTGGCATGTGGGTGACATATACCTTGCCATATCCCCCTGACAGGTGGATGCAGCAGGTGATGGTGTGGAGAGGCTGGTGAATTTGTTGGAAGCTACGCTGGAAAAGATTGAGATGAACCTCTCTGTGCTGGAGGCACTTGGACAAGATGCCTCATGCACCACTGGTGAGACCTTGTTTTATTCCAGGTGTTTTATGCAAAGCAACCTGTATATTTTAGCATCTAAATAAAATATTGCCCTTGCTTCAGCATGCATGTTGAACCTCTTTTGCACCGTGCGTACCCAACCTTACTAATTGCAGGTGCATATTGCACATATATTATTTGAAATCTAAATGCACCCCCAAAAAACTAAACTTATTTTGTTGATACGATACTAACTAGTCTGTCCCATTTCCAGCTGAAGTTTAAAGCTTTGTTGATCAGAAAAGAAAACTTCAGAATTCCGTATAAGTACGCAATTATTAGATGGATAATATACAGATGTAACTTCCTATACCAGTAAATATATGAACAGAATACTTTTTGTTTTTTGTATTTAACATATGTCACATGCATGGCATGTCTCGACTCCTTGCAAGTTTGATAATTATCTAGGACATCATGTTAGAATGTATATTGACACCAGTGAATGAAATAATTCCTTAATTACCACCAAAATTCAACCGTCCAAGAACATTTGCGTGTACCCAAACTAGCATATGAATACAGTCGTATCAACAATACACATAAATGGACTACTTGAATATCGACCTTTTTGTGAGTTATGTAATTGTGCAATGACTGGTATGGTATTATAGGTGCAGCGGTAGGAGCCTATCAACTATCCCGCACGTTCTTAAAGCAAGACTTGTCCTCCGAGACTGTGGCCCTGGCCACGGCTGCCTACCGTCTCATGGAAAGGGCCCTTAACTTGTCCACACAGCCCAATACTCTCACTGGAAAGGTAGGTGCCTGCCTCTGTGAAGGCACTTTTTGTTTCTGTATTTCTCTGAATGGAGTTTTTATTTGAGTGGGTGAGGAAACAATACTCGAGCATACAGTGGTACCTCGGTATACGTCGTTAATTCGTTCCAGAAGGTAGGACTTATACCGAAAATGACGTATACCAAACAAATTTTTCCCATAAGAAATAAAGGGAAAAGAAATAATCCGTTCCAGAGTATAAGAAATTATATTTTACATGGCATATTATACATTAATGGGGTTGTATAAAATATTTTAGGCACTACTTATTACTAAAATGCATACATAAATTAAAATAAATGCATAAATAAATTAAAATAAATAGAAATAAAAAATTATTTTAACATCACTTTACCTTGCTGAGAGGAGTTGATAGCCTACAAGGACGGTGGTGAGGAAGGGGAGGAGGCGGAGATGTTATTTTTTGGAAGAAGAGTCCCCTTCCATTAGCTTCAGGAAGCTGAAATTCTGGGGTTTTTTCTCTTTCTATTTTCTGTCTTTTTTCTTGACTTGGACCTGGTTGAAGCTCACCAGGTTTGAGTTTTACTAAAAAACCTGTCCATTGAAGTTTGTTTTTGCCTTCTAAGAATGTTCCTGAAGTGTGACATTGTCTGGTCATTCCACACAATACTGTTACGGCTTGTTGACTGAGGAGCGGCGCTTTGTTTCAGTCGTGAACGGGGTATACTGTACGCGGGTACGTGGTGACTCATCTCGACCCATATAAGTTCTAGCAAGCGCGTTGTATCCCAAGCAAGACGTCGTATCCCAAGAAATGTTTTTCTCGTCAAAACACGACTTATACCAAATTCGACGTATTCTAAAGCGATCGTATACCGAGGTACCACTGTATATCGTCAATTAGAAGTACAATTGCATTACGGAAGGTCACCATCAACAATGCACTGAGAATAGTAAATAATAATGATCATGATGTATCTGTTGTTTCCTAATTATGATGCTTATATGAATGCCGTGGGCCAATCCAGTTTGTTGCATTTGCAACTCTACTGGTGGAGGTGTACCGCAGGGCGGGACGTTTCGGGGATGCCATGGCAGCAGTGGCTCGCAGCTGCTGGCTCCTCATGGGTGACCTGCACGCCTGCCTGCCGGCCCTCGTCAGCCTCTGGGTGCAAGTGAAGGCCGATGCTGTGGGTGCTGGCCAGGCGACTATCAAATTGAGGTGAGTGGTCATCAGTGACGGGTATGTAATAAAATTCAACGTCCCATGCCAACTTTTACATATCCACCTTGACCAATTAACCGTTTACAGTGTTGGTTTGTGATGTGCCATTTTTTATAGCTCAAATATCCAACCTTTTTGCATGTCCGCTTATGCCTCAGTCCCCATCAAAACTGATATGCGACATTGTACTGAAATAATAATTTGGCATGTAGCGATGCGTCGCTTAAAATATGAATTAAGGCGTTACAGCTAAGATAAAGGATTTATCATGTAATGCACTTTAAAACTGGCTCTAATGGACCAAGCAGGAACATGTTTTTTGAGCACTGTGTAGTGGGTACTTAAACCTGGCGATCTGGTTCTAACTCCATTGTGACCAAATATATGCACTTTGTATGGTTATGTGATGTCAGCGTTTCAAAATAACATTTTCAAGTTTGAAAGCAACTTAACAAACTGTTTTGCATTCCGTTGTGCTTGAAATTATCTTCGTTTTCATTTTGTTAGTAGCTTCGTATTATGGTTCGGGTCTATTAATAAGCTGATGGTGAGAACACATCAGTGGGACACATTGTAAAGGGTCGATGGTTTGATTCCTGCAGCAGCCTTGTAATTACCAAAGTGTGCTTTTTCCTGAAAAATAGGTGTTAAAATCCTTAAACACCATTCACATGAGCAGTGGTATGTATGATAGGTTGGAATTCACAACATTCTGGAAATATCTTGATTTTCGTGACTGCAGGAGTTCATATTCTTTGGGTCTTTCGGTAAAGTCACGTAGATAGGTTCAAAGAAAATTAAAAACTACGACGTTTCGATTGCAACACACAAGCGGTCGTCATCCTGATGACGACCTGATGACGACCACTTGTATGTTGCGATTTCTTTAAATATCCACTTTTTGTTATTTTCTTTGAACCTATCTACGTGACTGTACCGAATATTCTGGAAATAATTTAACTAGTGTGTCAAAAATTCATACTCCAACAATGAATAATTTTAGTCCATTATCGTTTCACTATCTTACATGCGTTGGCTACGGTCTAATGCCGCTTCACTGTGGCAGGACTCTACGGGAGGCTCTCTCAGATTACGAGGTCGGAACGGACGAGCTGCTCGTTGTGCTGGACGAGGAACTGCGGCAATACAAGGCGCAGCATGTGGACGCAACCCAGGAGCGCTACAATGTCATCTGCGACCTGCTTGAGCTGTGTCCCGAGGAGGAAATCGACCGCTGCTTGGACAGGAGCTTGCACCTAATTCGGCTTGCAGAGTTCTTGTGCTATAATGACACCATCGGGCAGGCAGAGTGGTGAGCACCGCAATCGCATTCAGTGTCTTAATGTAAAGTGGGCACAAATTAATTATCCGAATGTCGGCCTTTTCATTCGAACACTTGGGTACCATTGTTTGCTTGTGTTCTCGCCTGTGAAATTGCGGGAATGGGCATTACGATTAAAGGAAGATTCAACTCAAAGTACATATAGCTCTTGGCTTGTAGCTACATCCTTGGGCTCTTCGTTTCACATTGTCAGACTAGTTAGAAGTGTCATGAATGACAAAAATACTTGAACGTGTTTACACTCCTTATGGAACTCTTATGATATCATGTGATGTTTCTGTGATGCCACTCCTATGTATATTTAATGTCAGTATCTCATGTATACTGGATGAATATCAACTTAAGTTTGTCCAGATGAGTTTGCAAGGACATTATCTCAATTGATGTGTTGTGGATATTTTCATTGGCTCCATTGAGTTTTCATGGAAGGCATGTTCTAGTCAGTGCATCTGCAATCGTATGCTGCAGTTTCTTTGAATATCTTCTGAATGTAGTGGGTGGATCTCCCATGATAAGTGCAGATTCAATTTCATGTTGACTACTCGCATTGAATATCAGTAGCAATGCAAATATGTCAATGAGGTTATGTAATTGGAGCCCTATGATAGAGTACCTGAACGCTATTTAAAAAAACTTCCTCATTGATGGATCTTCTCACTTGTGTGAGACTGAAGAAACACAGCCCAAGTATGCATATTCCTTAAATATACATTCCAACATGCATTTATGATTATGACACCTATGCATTTTCTTTGGACCTATTCAGTGGGAATGTGTTCAGTCCGGTCGAGAGAACTTGAGGTGACAATGCTGTGAAAGTTTTGCAGAACGCAGCCTGTTAAGGCCGGTGTTGAATGCCACCTCTAATACGGGCGCCTGTCTCAGCTCGGCACTGGACTGCGCCCAGGAGGCAGTGCGGCTGCTGGACTCCATCAATGTGGAGTGGTGGCCGTCATCGGAGAGGGAACGCTGCACGGACATTAAGGCCACCGCTAACCTGTGGCTCTTCATCTGCACGCTGGAGGCCACTGCCAAGAAGGTGCTTACTCGAAACCAACTGCATATGGAGAGAATGTGATTTGGTGGGGTGTGTGCATGTTTGTCTTTTTGTAAAGTGGGGAGTGGTAGTGTAGTGGTCAGCGCACGGGGCTACAAACCTGATTTCCCAAGTTCGATTCCGGCTCATGACCAACACTAATAATGAATATCTGAACCCGTCTTGGGGCCCCCTAGGTTGACTCGATCTCAAATGAATACCCAGTGTTGGTCACCCATCTCCTCGTATGCCGTACTGGCCTTTGTTAGGAGCTCGTTAACGGCACTTGCTCCAACAGTATATTTAAGGCAATAACGGGGGATCTTTGTCTTTTATATATGTGTATTCTACGAGCAACTGGTAACAGACATTGCCCCCTTTCCATTGACTTTAATATCATTACAAAAATGTATCTAAGAAATTGAGATTTTGAACATAGCATGTTATATTTTGATTCAGCACCCTGCAGGATCTCCATATTCAAGCATTCATAGGCTGACATGAAAAGCGTAAACGTTAATAATTTTTGCTCCTAAATTATGGGAAGCCCAATTTGAGAAATTTGTGTTTTGGATCTTAGCAGATCTCAGCACAGGATTTGCTATATTTGTGCCAAATATAGACTTTGTGGCAATTTAGATTTTTTGGGGGGGGGGGGGGGTGGGGGAGGGTGTGTTATATTTGGGAGGCCATTCAAACACTTTATTTTACATATGTAGTGAGTTCAACTGAGTCGCAGACGTACTCTTTGGAGGCAACACATTTATTGATACCAACACCAAGGGGTAACTGCCCCTTCACCAGATAACAACCTATGGTGGTAGACCACCAGGGTAACTACAGTAATTACACTGGGAGTAGCTACAACAGACAGGACCCCAGCTTGGGTCCAGGTCCATGCGTTGGTGACTCTTCTTGGACATAGAACGTGGAACATAGATTCTTCAGGATAACCACAGCAGCCGGTCCCTCTCGGGGACCCGGCTTATAGCCTCCTTGGTGTGGCTGGCTCCGTCCTTAGCCACGACCACCTTCGAGAACCCTCGAGCAGGATCTTGGCCCTGACACGTGACCACCCCTAGCCCCCACCTGGGGGCCCTGTGTAGACTTTACCGGTCACGTTTCCTTCGGGGTCAACCAGAGTGCCATGGCCCTTAGTAACCCCATTCCCATGGCCGGCACTCTCACACTCTATCTTGTAGGTTTCGGCACTGCACGCAGAGCGTGGTGCCATCCAGCACTGCCAGTCAGTGCGCACCGAGCCCCTCTAGGGCCGGTGCTGCTCCCACATACAATACACGTGGTGCCCATGATGTCAATACATCGCACGCCGTGCCTCTCTAGGGCCGGTATTATACAGTGACATCCGCGATGTCACTACACATTTGAAAATATGCAAATTGGGGTTCAGCACCTTTCATAATCCTCAATATACATATTTGTCTCGACCGATGTTTAAAAATTAGAAAATAGGAAGTAATTTCCTTCCCTTTTTGTGTACCCAAAATAGAATTTAAAAACCTTCGGATTTTCAGTGAAAATAATATACTCGACTATACCAAATATCAGCTTTATAGACCTTGTCGACCCTTCAAGAAATTTGTAATTTGTCACTTGCTCACAACTGGCTATGTATCTTGAGTTTCATTCATATGCAATGGTGTTTTAATGTTGCCTTTGATTAGTACGGTTGGCTACGTATGGAGCGAAAGACGTTTAACATACATAATTATTGTATATTGTTAAGTTATAATTTAATCTTGGAATTTGCTTTTAGATGTGATATTCAAAAGCAAGGCCATTGTGTGGCGGGAGTTGGGATCCATATATCCAATATAAAATATTTTGAAGTGGTGAACATGAAATTAAAGTCTCAATTTCATATCTGGCAAAGTGTCACTGATTACAACATTTAACTCTGTTGTAAAGGTGAAAACTCGTTAGGAATGACTTGGACCATCATCTGTCTGGCATCAATAGAATGAGTACTAATTTATGGAAAATGAACAATGGTCACCCTTTGTTTAAAATATTTATGGGAATAAAGTGAGTACTGGCAAAAAGGGTCTCATAGATACAACTTCATGGACATGGTGAATTTCCAACGCTGGCACTAGGTCACAAGTGTGCTTAAGTAATACAAATACTTGCTTCGGAAGGAAACACTGACTATGTACTGTTACTTGACTTGTGGTGGATGGACATCCCTGTGAATGAGTGCATCTTTCAGTCCCTCCAGAAAAACGCGGAGTTTTTTGGTGATTGTTGCGGGCAAAAATCGTTGATTATGCGGCACGTTTTCTTAAAAAATGCGATGGAATATGCGGGATATTTATGCAATTTTATGCGATTAAATTGCGGGAACTTGCAAAAATTTCAGGAACTTGCAAAAACTGCGGTTTGATGAAAAAGAGAAAAAAAAGTGATTCCCCCAACACCCTATTTACTAGGCTACTACTTTAATGTAAAGAGTCATTTCTTATTACTTCCTATGATAAGCAAGCATACTACATCACAGAAAGTGCTGGGAATATTTAAGTTCTCATCTTGTTTTATTTCAGACCTTAACAAACAGATGGCTCAAACTTACAAAACATTGAGTCGAACAAGTTCTGTAGCTTTACAAAATGAATATGCTACAACTTCTGTAAAAATGAATAAATAAAATATTAAAAAATAAAATGTGTGCTTCCTGTTTTACAGAGGTAGCTATACAAAACAGACATCTTCTGTTAAAATAAGTGTTTTCAGTGCACAGTAACGTAAGCAATACAGTAACAGTACAGTCTAACAGTAATGTAAATTTACATACTACTAACAAAAAAGTGCAATCTTACAACTGTAAAGTTGCATAAACTCTTCATCATGGTTTCATTGGCATCGCGGGGTTTGCAGCTTTTCAATGATGTCGCGTAATGAGTGACGTCACTTCATAACGTTCCCATGGCAACAGGGGAAATGGCTGCGCTTGTGTGAAGTAAACGCAACATTTTTCAACTTTCTGCTAAGATATATGTGACTTTTTGCAACGAAAATGCGGGGATTATGAAATCATGCAAGCCCGCATATTTTGCGCGCGGAAATGTGAAATTTATGCGGCGAAAGTGCGGCGTATTTGAAAAAACGCGCCCCCCGCATAAATATGCGGACTTTGGCTGATTTTGCGTGGAATCTTGCGATCGCATAATCGCGTTTTTCTGGAGGGACTGATCTTTGGCGAACTGTCCATCACAAATACTGTAAAATTCAGCGCTGCGGCATTGAGCCTTCACCCTGAGCCATATGTCGTGTAGGCCACGGAGAGAGAAGAGCGTCTCGCGCGTGTTGCGGACCCGGTGCTCGAGGTGAGCGTCAATGACTTGGATGTGGAAGACAAACAGGGCGAGGACTCACGCCTACACTGCCACATGCTCTTCAACATCGCCTCTGACAAGCGTGAGTACTGTCATGCTGTAGCCCCACTCTGCTGAGTTGTTTCTGGATTAGCAGTCTGTTTGAGGGGAGGGCTCTGGATTCTAAAGTTGTGTATTCTAATTTTAGTGAGTTGACTTGGCTGAGCATCTGTTTGTCTATAAAATGTGTGCTATTTTTTGACCACCACTTAGTGGAAACAACAGTAAATATGTTTAGAAGTGGCTTGTTTCCTACTCTAGGAATGTTAATTATTCACACTGGCTCGGAACTGCAATTGGAGTAGAACACAGTCTATCGCAAGAGAGGGCATGGAGACACTTTTCTCTACAGTTTAACCGGATTCACAAGAGGGTGCGCCTGTGATTGTGTGCGAACTCCAGAGGCTTGTACCCCACTGGATCGGGCCTTAGAGCTGTGGCAGAACTTACTGGGGGGCTCCACCCTCCCAGCCCTTAACAACAGCCAACAGACCCTGCTTAACATCCGCATGATGACCGAGCTGTACCGCCTCATTGACAAGGTATCGCATGCCACCCTTCGCACATTCATCCCAAGACATGGTTACCAGCCAAAGACTATCCTCACACTTGCCTAATAGGCTAGCTTGCTTAGTCAATGTTTCGATTCTTGTAAACAAATGCTAATTTCTTCTGGGAGTTACTAAGTTGCACCAATCTGCTGTAAAGTGGTTTGTTAAAAGCCATTTAGCATAACTGTCTGCACAAGTATATCATCGTGTCTCAAAGCAGTAGCCTATATTCTTTGTTTGAAAGTAACGTAGTATGTACCACTTGACACAATTCATATAGTATCTATGAACGATAACAGATTTTCCTTGGAAAAGAGGCTGTGAATCTCAGTTGGCTTACTCGTTTTAAAAAATTAAGATTAATCAAAGAAAAATATCAGATTTTTGGCAATGCAGTTGTTATAAAATGTTTGGCAGGCCAAATAATGATGCTCTCTTCATACAAAGGTAATCACGAATACATTTGACTGCTGTTTACATGTGGGCCGATCTCTCATCTTAACAGCCACTACAAGCACTCAAGAGCTGCCTGCTGCAACAGCAACTGAGTGGCTGGTTGGAAGATTGGCCTGGGAACATAATGGCCGGTTGTCTGGCTGCACGCCTCCTTCTTAACTTGGACTGCCCACAGCATGCACAGGTGCTTATATTTTGTATAGCGCCTTGCCAACACGTTGATGATCCATGCTTTTATGGATGTTTATTCCAAACTGCCAATCATTTATAAAAGTCAATTATATTTTTTATGAAGCATCCACACATTTCAGTTAGTGAAATATTCTTTGGTTAAGTATAATGAAAAGTAATTGGGTTTTTTTTTATCTTTGTCATTTGTTATTTTAGCAAAAATTGAGAAATAAAATGTTAATAAAATATCAACATATAATATGATTGATTCATTATATTTTGCACCTTGGGTTATCATGGTTGGCTACGTACGGTGCAAAAGAACTTCAACAATACATACACAATATTATACAGTTTTTTTTTATACGTGCTCTTTTAAAGGGTGATTAAACTTGAGCTTATTTTCATATCAGCCAAATGATAAATAAACACTCCTTATATATATCTTCTTCCACAATGATTGTTGAACTAAAATATGAAGTTGTTTAACATAAAGCAAAACATGTTTTCTTTTTATTTGCAGGTGTTTGTGGATGAAGTTGAGTCAAGAATGGAATCAATTTCCAAACCAGATGATAAATTGTCTGTACTGGAGAAGAATGTCAAATTAACCAAGAGCCAGTTCCACTATGCCATGGGACAGGTATGCTGTGTGACTCGGACACCCACAGAGTGATCTATTTATCCTAATCATAGGAACCATGTCATATGATAAACTCTTGAGTTAGATTTTTAGAATGAGCAAAGTTATCTTAATATAGGAAAACTTCATCTTTTTTCTAAGAGACCATTCTATTGGAACTTAATTTTTGTATTTATAGCACTGGATACAGACGTACATGCAAATGAATAGGGTTAATTGAATGGAAATTTGCATAGGCAAATAACTTCCACATTTCTTATGACGTAATATGTCATTGGATGCTGTTAATGATTGATATTTGGCAATAAACAAAGTTGATTAATTTCAGCTGAGTAATGCCATTTCATGTTTTTGAAGAGGCTAAACACAACGGGATTTGATGTTTATATTATACCATTGTGATTGAAATTATTTTAGTTGTTACTCAATTAAGAGGTCTGCAAAGTTGGGCTCAAGATAAATTATACAAATGAGTCCTATACAATAATTTAGCTAAACAGTCAGAAAAGTCTAGAGAGCGACAACTATAACAATAGATTATCCATACGTAGGACCGTTAATGAAGTCAGACCAAAATTAATATAAATTCGAGGTGGATGAAAGTGGGTTGGAAATTTTTAGAAAAGTTGAGTTTAATAATGAAAACAACATACGAATGCACCTAAGGAAGAACGTTTTCAATTGGTGCATATTACCAGCTATGACACATGATCAGAAACATAGATATTGAGAAAGAAAACTGAACAAACTGCAAAGAGAGATGCATGCTTGGACTTGCATTGTGAGATAGGGAGAAAACGTGCACGAGGAAATCTATCGAAATTAGAGCCATGACTTAAAAAAGTAAGTGGACATGGGCAGGGTGTGCCGCTAGATGGGATGATGGCTATACTCGACTAGTAATGGAGTCCATCTTCTTGGTTCTTTCGGTAAAGTCACGTAGAAGGGAAGTAATAAAGTAATAAAAATAAAACATAACAAAATAATTATCACGACGTTTCGGCCACAACGCAAGCAGCCGTCTTCAGGTGGAGAACAGGTCTGTCGAAGGCAGAATTATTTTGTTATGTTTTATTTTTATTACTTTATTACTTCCCTTCTACGTGACTTTACCGAAAGAACCAAGAAGATGAATCCCTGCAGTCACGAAAGCTTTAAATAGTAATGGAGTGGCAGCCAAAGGATGAAATACACCCAATATGACATCACATCTTCGAGGTGGAGCAATTAAATACGTTTATTTGTAAGTGCTAGATGGATTTTAACATTTCAGAAACATTTGAGACGGCAGTAGCTTGGGGGATTGATCGTGGCTGATGATGATGATGCATCGTTTAAACATGTTTTCAATAAATAAAAATTCCCTCACTGGTGAGGTTCATGAGTTCTTCCTGAGATTAACACGAAATATATCTCACATGAAGCCTTGGTGCATATGATCAGGCTAGCCAGCAGAGAATGCGTAGACTTTGCAAGTAGTGTTCAAGAGGAGCATGTCTTGACTTGATTATCGTATTTGTTGGTGCCAAAAAATAAACCACATTATAATTGAGCCTTCCATTGGGGTTCTCGTGAATGAGATACAAAGCTCCAAGGAAATATCTTGCTAAAATATATTCAATACTTTGAGTAAATTGCAAATCCACTAATAGTGCATATCTTCTATTGCATTAATGCGTACAAGTATACTTATTAGTGTGCCTGCTTGCATGCGTTTTTACCTTGCGTGCATTTTGTGGATTGATATGGATGACGCGAGCTCACTGCACGTAAATATTTGCAACGCAGGTAAAATGCGTGTCCATGCATACCAGTGGCAATTTGTAACTGGATCTGGCTTTCACTGGCCATAGATTGACTTGGCCTAAAATTAATATCTGGAGTATTACATTTACACAGCACTTGGGAGCTATAAAATTCGATGGTTGGGTGTGAGACTAACCTTGCTGTCTATAATAGTGTCTCTCCAAAAACACTTCCCCAGCAGACTGCAAGGCTGAACAGTATATACCTATGTGTGTCAATGTGCAGGTAGAGATGGGATTCTTGCTGCTGTTGGAGATCCTGGAGGATCCTAACATATGGAGACCATCTCGTACCTGGTACCTTCTGAGATCACGAACCTATACCCTGGCCTCCCTCTACACAAACCTTCCTGGCAACCAGCTTGCTCAATCTGAGAGGGAGCGTCTGCCACAGCTTGGTAAATACTTAACCCCCTGACACCGCGTGAAGTCTGGTCTTGCTGTAGTTAAGTTACACAACAACTGGCTCTCAACATTTGATCGATGGTTGATTTCACTGGTCTACAGCCAAAATGCTTCTGAAATAAATGTAGTCCAACTACTAATTCTGGGTCACTGAGAATGAAAATGATGCTTAAAATTGTTGATTGGCTCCAGTTTTAAAGATATGCTACTGGGTCAGTATGTACGACCCTTGACTTGGGAATGGTGGAGGATAAGTGAGTTATAAAGGGAAGGGATCTCAATTTAATCCAGAAATGACGAAAATACATCTTTGACTGGATCTATGAATATGTAGTGTATTATATACGGAGGCACACACTGGAGTTGGAAGCAATACGTTTATTTAACTACATTAACGTACACTGGTTCTACATCTAGGTGATAACTACACCGTTAACTAGACCACAACGGGGTAACTACATAACCGGGTCAGTCAGTAACACACTGCCCGACCCACGATGCCGAGTGTAACATCGAAGACCGAGAACCGAGGATCGAAGTGATGTAGCACCGATGGGTTCCATTCCAACAGAGCTCAGAACCCTCTTGAGACTGCCCCTTTATGCTCCTGAGCGTGGCCTGCCTCCCCCCTCGGCCACGCCCCCTTCTAGATCCTACTAGAAGGCTCTGGCCCATATCACGTGTCCCTCGAGCCCCCTTTTGGTCCCCCTTGCTACCCTGCCCCGGCCACGCGCCCTCTTGGGTTCACACAGAGTATCACATCCTCACTTGCTCTCTCTCTGACCCTCACCAGAGCTATGCCCCCTCAGGCCTGCTTCCATGCCATATCCACTTTGGTGCCAGAGAGAGACTCAAGATGTACATTTCCACTCTTTTGTCACAGTGGCTGGCGCTAAACACCATAGTGACTCCATATAAGTGACTATAAATAAATCTATGACTGGGTTTGGACAGTACTTGCTTTTTGAGCAAAACAATGAATGATGCAATCTGAACCTGGTATTGCATCATAACATGATATGAATTGCATCATGCTATTCCTAGAAGTCATGGATGATAGTCATAACTAGGATTGCATCCCTCTGCTGAACAAATTTCCCTATATCAGCTCTAGAAATCATAGTGTCGTGCTCTCTTATTTGTTCGTGTTTGATTTTGCAAAGGGACACATTTCTATTTAGCGAAAGTGAGCAGAGATGCATCGTACTTGTGTGAACAAAGCAGATAACCAATGACACAATTATTTGTCATTCACATAACGATTCCACATTCCCCCTTTGAATAAATTAATTATATACATTTTGGGTCTCAATTCAATCTAAATATTAATATGTTTAATTAACCTAAAGGTAACTTTAGTTTCAAAGGTGAATAAATCCTACCTCTTAACTATCATACATACAATAGTGTTGATTTTTACTTGCAGCTTGTCATTTTCAATGTCAGCGATTTAATAAAAAACATGTTACATGCATTCTTAATTTTAGAACTTAACCGAAATAACTTAACCGAAAGAACCAAATAATAATGTTACATGCATGATTTGATATGCGTATCAAGTGTGTAAGAATACATTATAATCAATTAATTTTAACATGTCAACTCTTCTGCGTCTTTTGGACAAAAGTCCAGCCAGGTTCAGTCTTTATACAAGTGTTGTGTTTTCTTTGATGGTGATCCTTTTATCTGTCTGGATCGGCAATATCAGCTGCACTATCATGTATACAATTCTGCGCAACATGGCATTGTTGGGCAGGTAGCTGCTTCTGAGAAATGCACATTAATGTGACTTGGGAATGTGTCTTGGACATTGCAGATCTAAGGAGCCCACTGGTAGCAGTGAGCGTTGCCCACCGTTTGCTCACTGGCCTCATGCAAGCCATTCTGGGGCCCTCCTTCAACAATACCCAGGGCTCCGACAAGCCCAGTGGCACTGCTACCACCAGCATCTTCATCGACCAGGGTGAGTGGTCGATAGCAGTGGTGTGCCAATTGTGTGGCACCTTTATGGAACACCGTGACACTTTTGCACCTTCCTCACATAATTAACTGCCCTACCCCATTTGATTGATGCACTATTTTGATACAAATTACAATGGTTGAAATATGACCACTGGGAAAAAAGGCTATTACTAGCTGAGAAATAATAAAATAAAATAAATTAAACATAATTATTTTACTATGTTGTATTTTTAGTATTTTATTATTTCTCTTCTATGTGACTTTACCGAAAGAACCAAGAAGATGAATTCCTGCAGTCACGAAAGCTTTAAATCGAAATCTATTCCTAGCTGTTTCTTTCCCATGTAACATAGTATGATTCAAGGGTCTTATTATGAGGCACATAATGATTAATTGCTTCCTTCATTTAAATTGTTTGTTATAATCATGATACATGCTTTCAACCAGGCTGTAATAGTAGTCTTTAGTTTACAAACCTTGCAAATATGCAAGTTACGTGCTGTTGTTATATTTAGGAATAAGCAATACAACAATAGGCATAATTTACAAGGAATGCTGCAAATTAGGCATTAAACAATATTGTTTTTGGAACCCTGGATAATGACAATTCATTGAATTGCATGTGAGTGGGAGGGTGAATTGCCACATGCCTACCTATTAATGGGGAGAGCCATTGCTTGTTACTTAGTTTCCTTAGCCCAATTCTCATACCTTATTGTCTCATTGGGCCCTAACCTGGTTTTAGAGAAATTCAGTTGGTGAATGAAGTCGTTCTTTTGAATCGTGGTCACTCAAAGATTTCCCCTGTGCGTGCACGTTCCACGGTCTCTCACCAGGGGATAACGTGCTACTCAAGTGGACGGTGCTCACGGAGCTACTGGACGTGTCGCGTCATCTAGTGTCACTGCAGGCCAAACGCGGTATTGTGCTGGAAGCCAAGAGCTTCTGCATTGAAGCGCTCAAGCTGACCACCAAGCTACAGCTCACACGCAGGTTGTGTGCGCTGTTGTTTTGTGTGTCTGATGCCACATGGGACATTGGTGACCAGGTGACAGCCTCTGTGCAAGGCCACAATCACACAGCTGGTCAAATCTTTATTATAGATTAGCTGGTCATGCTGGTGCATACCTATAATCTAGTACTCTGAAGGCATGGGTTGATAAATCATAAGTTGTGAGACTCCCTATCTGGCTGGGATGGCTAATTCCTATTTTGCAGTTTCCTGGCAGTACAGCCTATGGGTTTATGTTTACATCTCCTCTCTCTGAACTGTCCGATGTATATTTTTATTGGAATACATCTCTCCTTAATCTCTTAGATTATTAATGCATCTCCTCTATGCTGTCTTGTCAAGGGACCTCGTGCCTATCTGTTATAAATGTTTCTCTTATCTATGCCCCCATATCCATTCCTGTCAACTCACGTGTCGTCTAAATACATGCATATTCACCATACATCTCTATCTTTCTTTTCTCTTCTCATATCTCTATTTCTTCTCTGCATCTAACTTCTCATCCCACTGCATCTCTATCCCTTATGTATCGTAAATTCTCGGGCCATAGCTCATCAGTCCATGCTAAGAGCCATCGTAGGCCACAACTGGTCCCACTGACTGCCAATTGTATATTGACCAAGGAAAAAGAAACATATATAGAGCAGGCAATGACCCTTCTTTTTTTACATCCTATGAAAAAATTCCGTTTCTCAATGGCGCCCATGAATATAATTATTTTCCCTTTTAGGGCAGCGTTATGCATGAATGTGTCGAGTTTTTGTTATTTTTGCTTATGCACCAATGCAAATGTGGTATAAAAAAAAAACGTGACCCAGAGAACATCTGGTTGTTGCTGCAAAGTAGCAAAGATGTTCAGCAGGGGGCACTATCCTCTGTTCCACAGGTGAGCTAAAGCTGTAAGGGGATACCTGTGAAATAGGACACACCTGTATTGAGCATTTTCATTCTCTTCTATCATGTGCACCAACAGGTGCTTGTGCACAAATAGGTCCACGTACACCTCTTGTTCTCTTTTAGCCCCGCCCCCCCCTCCCAATACGTTATCATGTGCACCAAACAGGTGCTTGTGCACAAACACGTACACCTCTTGTTCTCTTTTAGCCCTGCCCCCCCCTCCCAATACGTTCCATTCATTGGCTACCACATTCTGATCAGCTCCCCCCCCCCTCCTCCCCCTTAACTTGTATTTAAGAACTTGTATCTCGGAATCTCTGCCTCAATTGATACAGCAAATCTAGCTTTGACGGTCCCACCTGATGACTTGTGTTGCCTCCTAAACGTCGTGATTTTTTATTATTTTATTTCTATTGTCATTATTTTTATTAATTGTATTTTTTACCTACGTGACTTTACCGAAAAAACCTAAGAGTACCTGTATTGAGCTCTTGCACGTTTACGTTGCTGAAAGTAAAACTGCTCTGGTGCCAACACGTGCAATGCGGAGGAAAACCTCACTATGTGAATGGTGTTGACCACACCTAACAACTATTGGATCCAACAAGGTTGTAAAGGGGACCTCGTTTTATTTTTATTGACGGTGGGTGGGTGGTTGCGTGAGCATGTGCGTGGAGCGGTGATATTGTGCTTATTACATTCTGCTACATACCTGACACTTGGGTTCAATTCCCTAGCTGAAATCAGCGTCGAGTGATATCTGAACCGTTCCTGGATCTTTCCGAGGGTGACTTAAACGAGTACTGTATCTGTTATCGTGTGTTAACGTCAGCAGCGGCTGATTGCTGTCCACATGAGCCCCTCGCACTGTGCTCGCTAGCAGCACTTGCCCCAGCCGCCTGCGTCGGCTATGAGGTGGATCATTGTCTTTGTGCGAATTGCAGGTGTGCGGAGCTGCTGATTGTAAAGGCGAGCCTGGAAGTGCAGAGGGGTGAACTGGAGGAGAGCAAACATGAATTGAAGCAGCTGTCTTTTCTGCTTGAATCCTCCCAAGGTGAGCCACACTTACTCCTTTACTAAGAAAAATAAGACCACTAAAGATAAGCAATTGCACAATGTTACAAATAATGCAAACACTGTAGGATACACAGTTTTACAGTAAGGTATAATCTGTTTATCAACCAATATTCCTTCCATTGCTCGTTCTCATGTTTTTAGGTTTTTTCTCTAACCAAGAGCTCATTTACGAATGCAAATACTACAGTAGAGATGTAGTATTTTTCTTGAAGCAAACCTTGAGTTTCAGATATACTTTATTAATATTCTTTGGTTCTTTCTTTCAAAATAACCAAATAATATGGATCTTTGCAGTCACGAAAACTTCAAATCTAGAATGATACTTTATTAAACCAGAGTGGAGAACCCGGACAGCATGATAATGTAACTTTTTAAAACGGAGCACTCCTAAAACTCTTACATATTACAAGATCAATCATATGCCTTATAAGCAGGAACTTAAAATGGTTCCACAGGGTGTAAACCAATGAATGTTCAGTGAAACTGGCTGTAGATGAAAAATGCAATCTTTAAAAACAGACAAATTGTAACAATATTCCATAATGTGTGATTATGGTGACAATGGATTATGGTGTGATTTTTTTCCCAGATGTATTTAAAGATTACAATACAGCATGTCTGTTTTTCTGCTCTTTAGAGTTTGAGGCTACCAAGAAAGCAGGTGCTGATTTCAAGTTGAAGAAGCTCCGTGGCACAGCCAAGTCTGCAAGCAAACGCAGCCCAGTCGCAGAGGAAGAACAGGAGAAGGAGTCTGAAAACCAAAGTTTTCTCAAGTCTATTCCTCTGTCGCTGGTGCATGGGCGTGAGCAAAGCATCACCGGGGCAGATGGGATAAGCAGCTCTCCCGGGCTGGCCAAGCAGAAGAGCCGGCTGCCACAGGTCCACAAGGCTCAGTGCGCCTGCACCAACTGCCGTGACGTGGTGCTGTCGCTCATCACTGCCGAGTGGTTCCTGACACAGAGCCGCATGGAGGATGCACTTCAGAACGACACCGTGAGCCGGCGCTTCCTGCTCGCCTCACTCCAGCAGGTAGCTGCCCTCAAGCAGCGCGGTGCTGCCATGCTGCACGAGATCCTTGCGAGGAGACCAGGTGGTTGGCCACTGCTACTGAAAAACGCTGCTTTCCAGATGACACACGCCGTGGAAGCAACGGCGCGACTGGAATTGGCGTTGAGGGCTCTGAAGGTCGGCTCGTTTGTCGGTGTGGCCGATAACGTGCAGAAGGGCCTGCAGGTGTTTCAGTCAACTGACCTGGGGCTGGCGGATGCCCACGACATCAAGGCCAACTTGATGATTGTCAAGGCCATTATGATGCTGTTGCAGCTCTCCCTCAAGCAGGACTGTAGTGTGGCAGAGCTCTTTCAAAGCTCTTGGGCTCTGAACACCATGATCACACCCTGTGAAGAGGAACCCGATTTACCATCGGTCAGTAACACGGAAACTTCCACCTCTACTACCGTGGCTTCCACTGGCATTGTGAAGCCACCCCCATCAGCGCAGAAAAAGAAACGGGAGTTTCCTCAGACGCCTAATTTTGGCTTCAAGACTCCGGCACGTAGCACAGCATCCAGATCGGCAATAAAACCCAGCCAGAGCTTCTTTATATTAGAGGATTCGAATTCGTCCAATTCTCCTGTTCTCCCCTGCATTAAGGCTCAAAAGAAGGTACAGACACGTTTGAGGATTGTGACGTTTAGCGACAGTGACGAAGACTCTGAGCTGCCCAGACACCAGCAGGTGGCTGCATCTGATAGAGGAAGCAGCAGTGCTAAAGTGAAGGAGCCTTTCAGCATGATTGTGCCAAAGCCCAAAGTTCCAACTAAAGTCCCACCATGCAAAGTCAAACCAGCAAAGGATGAAAAACCAACAGCGAGAGCCCAACCTACAAAAGCAGCCTCTTCTGCGCATGGCGGCAGTGCAACGTTGGTGAAGCTGGAAAAGGTGGGAAGAGGACAGACGACACAGAGCCAGCCCAAAAAACAGCTGAAATCTGTGGAGACAACGGCAAAGGCAAAAGGCTCAGGGCGGATGGCATCGGCTGTCCAACAAGATAAGCCTATGGATGACGCTGAAAGGAAGGTGCTCCGCAAGACCAAGCAGGCAGGCAGGGTCACCATCGGAAGGGGCCACGATGTAGAGCGGGAAGAATTGCGCCAAGGGGACACGGACGATGTTTGGTTGGACCTGGATCAAAGCATAGAAGTCATTAGGGCACTGGATGAGGATTCACCACTTGATGACAAAAGAGTTATGCGCAAGGTCAAATCTAAAAGTAAGTATCGGAACAAAACTACGATGAAATTAATTAATTTATCAATGCACATTCTTATCACATCTAAGCAGTGTGAAATTAGACCAAGGCAAGTCATTGATCAAACGGTCATATGAAACTGGTCCAGTATTACAGTAGTCGTCGAATTCAGGGGAAATTATAAAGGGAATATGCAATGAAAAATACAAAACTATCTCTTGTAGTTATGTAAGTTCTATTCAAATTAATCAATGGATTGCCCAAAACTTGGAGTGACAAGCAAAAGCAAAAACAATATTTGTAAATATGCTAATCTAATTTTGCTTTGGCAGCTAACCATCATTCTTCTGACAGTTATCCATCTGAAATATGCTAATAGATATATATTGCTATGGAAATAACCTGGAGAGTTCCATACTGATATAATTAAATATTTACAAAAGCACATTGGAAAATCTTACATAATCCAAAGTACATATCCACAAGGAAGAACAATTAATTTTTTTCTGTTGAATTTTTAGATCGCTATTCAGGCGACTACCTCGCTTACAAATTTACGATGATTTCCAGTCGCAGAATGTAAGGTGGCAAAGGTTTCCAGAGCACGGAAGACACAGGACAGAGAGATGGAGGTGGTGCGGCGACAGATCCCCACCGAGCCAGACGAATACACCGCCCCAGAGCGGTTGGTGCAAGCGCCGGCCCCACTGCATGTCACGAGGCTGAACACCAACGGTGAGTCTCCGAACCCGAGTAACAGAGTGCGCCAGCGATGCATGCATTTGTTTGAGGCTTGGAGAAAATGTTGGTTGAATAGGTTGGGGTGAGAATAAATATGTGCATGAGACATCCATGAGGTTCCTAATTAAATCAGAATATAATGCAGATGTTTAACCTCCCTGTGCTTATTTTATTGTTATTTCTTTCATATGTTTGAGTTTTCTATTGGAACGTTTGTGTCCTCCGACTTGATGAGGACTTGGCCAAATGTGCGAAGCAGAATCCTGAAAATAAACATGTGATGTCCAGTCACATATCAGTGTGCCGTTAGCATGTTGCGATTCATTGATCAAGAAGCATTCTTACTCTTGTGATACATCCATCAAAGCAGGAATGTAATTTACTATTTCTTATTAATATTTTGTAAACGATTAGATAATGGAAACATTGAAGGTTCATGGAGACACTGTTGCCATTATGGACTTCATATTCACCACAATAGCTAAATACTTTGTTTTTATAAAACCATGACCCTGAATTATGACACTTTAATTGTTGCAAGCCTAAAACTTGGTGACTGATCAGCAGTGGATAAATTTCCAAATTCGCCTATTTCCTTTGCTGCCGGTATGAGACAACATTGTTAAGCAACCTTTTGCCAAATTCTCGGCAATAGTATACACGTTAAATGTTTATTACATTTATCACATTTTACTGTTTCTGTGACTACAGTTTCTTAAAAGCGTGTCTAGTACGCAATTGAATGAAAGTAAAATTTCCGAATACCTTGGATGCATTTTCCCCTGACCTTCCTCCCCTGACCCTCACCTCCGCTGCATGTCACGCTGCTCGGCACGTGTGTGACGGGCGCGTGTGTGTATCTGACGGGCACGTGTGTGTGTGATGGGCACATGCAGATGGCAGCCTGTCCCTGGAGGCGGCACGGGACGTGCTGCTGGCCGCGCTCGAGTGCATATCACACAACCCGTCGGGCGCATCCTACCGCGTGCTCGCCCAGCTACTGGCTCTCCACGCCGGCGATGGCCTCCGGCTGGGAGACGGGCACAGCGAGAAGGGCGCTGGCCTCGATACTGCGTGGCTGCACAATGAGGGCCTTTCTGTCACCCTGCGCCACCAAATGATCGCCAATGTCACTCGCAAGATCAGGTAGCTGGCTCATGTCTGGCATGTGCTTCAGCTTCCTTAACCACAATTGATTCGAATTGAAATGTAATAAAGCTTCATCACCATCATGAGGCCTCCTTTGCCAGTACCAAAATATAATAATAGGGTTTTTCCCCTTTTTTTCTGGTGACAAAACTGAAACCTTATTCAAGGAATCATGTTTACATTAACCACTACTTGCAGTCAGAATGCAAACAAAAATTAACACTGATAATTTCAATCAGTTTCAAGCACAATGCATAAATTATCAGAGTATTTTTTTGTTTGCATTCTGACTGCAAGTATTGTGGTTAATGTTAACATGATTCCTTGCAAAAGGTTTCAGTTTTGTCACCAGAAAAAAGGGGAAATAACCCTATTATTATTATTAGCTTCATGACCATCATGAATTGTATTTATTTAAAAATAACTAATAATACAGTCATATCGTTTAATGATACGATTGGATCAAATATAACGTAGTTGAACAGTTAACATGTCACGTACATTAGTGTTATTTATTGACATGGCATCAACAAAACTCTTGAAATAGTAATGATGTATAAGAATAAATAGGTTCCGTCAACTTTATATTCTGTCTCATTTGACAAAGGGACATAATTTGCCAATTGGCACATGGTAAATATGCCTAAATGAAATTATTTTTTTTGCTTGATTTAGTAATATTATTGGCACACTATTCAACAGGTAACTAATAACATACTGTGCACTCCTAAAGGCCCGAGAGACCAATTGTAAATTTAAAGTATCGAGGCCCACTGTTAATGTCTGCAGCTGACACCAGTCTTTTATTTGAATGTGCAATCTTCCAATTATGCACAAACATTCATATAATTAGGACATTTATAATATCTGTTCTACATACGATTCTGCCTTACCTTCTAATAATATTACACTTCATAGCAGATTATGGCCAATTAAATATTTTGTCCATGCACATGCTGCGTTTTTAAATAACTTTCTTTAAGAGCACCTCAGATTAGCATGGTTGGTTATGTATGGTGCAAAAGAAGTTCCAAAATAGGGTAAAAATGCTTTCCCTTATTTTTAATAAAAGCATTTTGGACACCGAGAATGAAAAAATACGCTTGTAATAATTCTATCCATTGCTCTAATACGAAATTCTTGTAAAAATAATGCATAAATGACAGTACATTGTAACCATTGGGTTAAGTAGAAACAATTCAATTTTTTTATATAAAGTTAACATGTTTTGTATAGATATAGAGCAATTTTGATTTAAATAATCTGCAACACTTGATAGAAACACAATAAATAGCTACTCGGTCATACCAAGAAAATATTCCCTCCGCTCCTGTTGTATACCAGGTTGTGACTATACCAGTCGCACATTGCATTACCTCCCTCACTGCCTCGTGGCTTTGATTACAGACTCCATTGCTTGTGTATTGACCCATGCCACACTGCAAAGGAAAGAACAACAAATAATAAAAAATAAAACATAATAAAATAATTCTCACGACGTCCTCAGGTGAAGAACAGACCTGTTCTTCACCTGAGGACGGCTGCTTGCGTTGTGGCCGAAACGTCGTGAGAATTATTTTATTATGTTTTATTAGTTAATTATTTCCCTTCTACGTGACTTTACCGAAAGAACCAAGAAGATGAATCCCTGCAGTCACGAAAGCTTTAAATCGAAAAGTCCAGCTTGCTCTGAATTAACTGGTGGTGTGTGTGTGATTTGACTGCAGAAAGGGTGAAGGAGAGGCAGTGCAGTGCACCCCGGGCTCCAGGGATGGCCACCTGCAGCACATCTTGCCCCTCTTCAACTTCCAGCCGCAGTTTGCGGCAGGGATGCACCAGCGGGCGCAGGAGTTTGCAGAAGCGTTTGACCTTATTCCTGATGGTAACGATGCATCTGTCCATGCTAGAGATGCAGTTCTGTACTGCTCAAGCACAGGAATGTGCCCATTCACTAGTTACATTTAACTGAAATTATATATTTTTTAGCCATTGAAAGTGCCTGCGCTATCAAGTAAAACTGTCTATTCCCACTGGCACGGAGCCAGTGGGGAGGGTGGGGTGGCACGTGCCCCCCCCCCCCAATGATCCGATTGAAATCCCTAATTTCGATCGGATCATTGGGGTTTATCTGCATATACAGTAAAAACCTTGGATTGCGAACATAATTTGTTCCGGAAACGTGTTTGTAATCCAAAGCACTCGTATATCACAGCACTCGTATATCAGTTGTGATCACGTGACGCTCGGCAGACAAAGCGTATACACGTACTACTCATATTGCAAGACCTCGCTCGTTTATCAAATTCATATTTATTTAAAATTTTTGCTCGTCTTGCAAAACACTCGCAGACCAAGTTACTCGCAATCCAAGGTTTTACTGTGTATGTAAAAGGCAAAGTTGTGATTATGTGTGCGTTCAAAATGTTTAGCATACTTCCCGACATGCAACAAACTTGACATTTTCCATGTGGGTACTTTCCAGCCTGTCTACCATGCAAAAATTATAAAAATACACTTTTTCAATATTGCATATATTTTTTGCACGGCAAGTGAGCTGTGACGTCATATCTGTCATGTGACCCGCACATGTGGAAGCGTAACGCAGTGTAGTGGTTAGCGCGCTGCGCTACGAACCCGCCGACCTGAGTTCGAATCCCGCTCACGGCCACCACCGGTGACGATTATTTGGACCGGTCCTGGGCCTCCCCTAGGTCAACTCAGCCTCAAACGAGTAACTGGTGTGGTGTGTCAACATCGCATCCGGGCATGGCGAAGCCGGGTAGTAAGGCTAGTCTATATATATATAAAAGGGAAATTTGTGAATGTGTCTGTTCAAAATGTTTAGCATACTTCCCGACATGCAACAAACTTTAAATTTGCCATGTGGGTAGTTTCCAGACTGTACACTGCAAAAATGATAAAAAAAATGTACTTTTGTAATTTTTTTGTGGAGGGCGGGGGGGGGGGCGCAATAATGCATATATTTTGCACGGTAAGTGAGCGGTGACGTCACATGTCATGTCACCCGCATGCGGCAGCGTTACGCAGTATGCCTGCTGACGTCACACATCCCCCCCCCAGCCCTCCGCGTAGTCCGTGTATCCCGCACAAATGCGCGGCTGGGGGGGGGGGAAATAGGTTACAAACTTTTAATTTGCCATGTGGCTAGCTCCCATACTGTACACAATGTTAAACGTATAAAAAGAGACTTTTGTATTTTGGGGGGGGGTGAATGACCATGAAGTGTGTGGCGTCCACCCGCATACAGGACTGGCGAGAATCGATATTTTTAGATGAGCGTTTGTGGTATCGATTAAACGGGAATAGGCCGATTCTAAAGAAATCTACAACCTTCGATTACTTTGCGCGATTTAAAGAATCGAATCTTGGCGCGCGAGCTTAAGTTTTTTTTCCACCGCGCGTTGGGTTTTATTTTAATTAATGAGGTAATGATCAAAGTTTTATTTTCATTTGTATATGTTATGTTTTTAAGTTTTGAGCAGTTTTTAAATATATTTTTCTCCCAGGCAATGCCGGGTACTTCCCGCTAGTTCGTAATAAATTGGCATTTTGCGACCCCCACTGCCACTGTGTAGCATATTATTACGTGCCAGGGACTCTGAGGTGATAGGACAATAGTCTGAGTCCATAATTGGCAATAAGTAACGGCAAAGCCGTTATAAGTGACTCACAGAATTGTGCGCAGTTGCGTATACAGTACACGACTTCCCTGAAGGCATTCACCTTCAGCGAGCGCGATGCCGATCACACACGGTTCAAATGCGACCCTCAATCGATGGCTGCGCCATCACCGCACACGCGTCGAATAAAAAGCAAGGGGACAAGTCCTGACTTACTAACAACTATCATTTTTAATTGCTGGAGGGGTTGCCCCCCCTGCCTGGAAATCCTGGCTCCGCCATTGTCTCCCAGCAAAAAAATCGAAATACTTGTGCTGTTAATTGCACATAAAGTGCCTAAAATACCAACTTTATGCCAACGTTATTGATCGTCTAAATTTCTACTTCAATAGAATAAAAATAAGCAGACTGAGGTGTAGTAATTGTTGATATATGGTTCCGTGGGCAGTAAACATTGTTTAATGTCCCACTCACATGCGCATAGTTTACACAAGTGTTTGTTTTGCTGCCATGATTTATAATTCAATATATATAAAAAAAATCTGAGTAATTACAAAATGTAGATACTTCAAAGTACATCGACACAATGCGTATTGAGTCTGGGATTACTTTATTTTGACTCGGGAGCATTTCGCTTATTAGGCGTAATGGCTCTTAAAAGCTTCTGAAATCTAATATTCAAGTAATACATTTTAAAGATTTCATTATAAGTAGGATTTTTTTTATTTTGACATTAACTTACATCACTGCCTAGCTCATGAAATATGCATCTCATACAGCATTAGAGGGCGAACATTGAAAATATCTTACAAGTGCCAGTGCTGACTAACTGTATCTGGTCGACAACCAGCACAGACAGGCAGCTGGACAGCGTAGCACCCTCCATTGATATTTCCTGTATTGAATACCGAGTAGGCTCTGGTCTGCCCTACTTAATTCTCACTATGGATGCTCGTTCTGTGCAGGAGTGGCAGTCTGCACGCTTTCAATCGTCAACCTTTTCCCCTGGGACCTGCGCAAGATTCGTGATGTTGGGGAGTTGGTGCTGCTCACTCGGCTGGAGCGTGGGGCCAGACCCATCACCGTGCGCTTGCACCCTGGAAAAGACCAAGTAAGGGGTGGAGTGGTTCTGTAAATAGGAGAGAGTTCATATTAATCATCCTCATAAAGGCTCACTTTAATCAGAGATCACATTGGAAATGTGCCAATGTCTGTCTTCATTACCAATATTGAGGCAAATTATTGGTATTTTGTTTGGCCATTTTATCAAGATGGGAATCTTGTCCCTGAAATGAAAATTGACGAAAGAAGCTTAAAAGTGCTAATGTTGATATGGAGAGCAGTTTGTGGTCGTGGCACATGAACCACCTCCACATTAACCCTAACCTACTAGTCAATCAGTTGCTCGTTCTTGCTCCCTCATTGGCCCTAATCCTTCGTTTAACAACACTCGTGGTGCTTCAGTAAGCCTAATTATTTTTTGGTTGATTTTAATGTTGGTGTTCACATCACAACGTTTCCCTCAATACATCACCCTCCCATACTTGGCATACTTCTGCTACGGTGCTTCAATCTGTCTCCTTTTCAGGTAGGGCTGGACTGGGTGCTGGCAGAGTTTGACTCGATTCTGAAGCAGCAGGCAGTGGTGAGCAACATGACGGAGAAAAGGCTGTGGTGGCAGCACCGCAATGAGCTGGATGAACGCATGCAGGTTGGTCCTACAGAGGGAAATGGGGGCAATGAAGTGGTACTTACCTGCTGCTAAAATTCAATCGCATGTATAGGGGATTGTGTTGAAGGATAAAAAAAGACTAGTAAAACCAAATGAGAAAATTAAACCGCGAATAAAACCATGCTGGCTCGGTCGTCGCCCGGTCAAACAGGACCGTTCTTTGACTGAGAACCGAGACTGAAACAGGCAATGTGCTATTGGAAAACAGAAAAAATGAAGGATATCTAGCCAGTTCGAAGGATAAGATAGCATTAGAAACATGGAATGATGCACGTACTTGAAAAGATATAATTTTGGAAATTATTGGTTTCTGTGAAACTAGATGGGAAGGCAAGGTAGTTTTTTATGATGATCATCAGGTACTAGCCTCAGGCAGAGAAGTTGGTACGCACCGAGATAAATCTTGACTTAAAGCTTTTGTGACTGCAGGAATTCATATTCTTGGGTCTTTCGGTAAAGTCACGTATATATGTTCAAATAAAATAACAAAAAGTAACAAAAAACTACGACGTTTCGATCCTATCTACGTGATTTTACTGAAAGACCCAAGAATATAGGCACCGAGATAGTCGCATTAGTGTTGCAGCCCAAAGCAAGTCAGGCCTTCGTAGCCTTTAACCAAAAATCTTGTATGCTGAAGACAAGGATCAGGAGCAAATATGGTGCAAAAACGATATTACGATAGTACCATCGGCAGCAACTTCCAATGAATAGATAGAAGTTTTGCAGTGCTATGCAGCGAGCATTTACACAAAGTCTCAAGACAATACCTTTTGTTAGTGATGGGAGATTTCAAAGCGAAAGTAAGATCGTATTGGACTTCTTGGGGTTGAGCAATGGGTAGATGAAATAGGAGAGATTGTGAAAACGATTCTTCAAAAAGACATGGAACCGTCTAAAAATTGGTATTACAGGAGCAGCTGAAGAATAATTTATATATAGACCTTAATCTGTCTCAAAAACCTCTAGGGTACTTCCCAACAAGGTAGAAAGCTGAAATTTTGTCCATAAGTAGCTTTTAGGACATAAACAACAGGATAAATCTGAAAATCTGAGGGGTTTTTTTCATTTTAAGACCCCCAAATCTCGATTTTAAGTGCCACATGAACATGTTTGTGTCATTCAGAAACCGTTCAAAATATAAGATTGCCATTTTGTATAGTTTGATAGAGCGTTAAACAGCAAATAAAATTCAAGCGAGAACCATTCAATATTTTATTGTTTTGAGATATTTTGGATTAAAGCGGTTATGAGTGAAAAAATTACGAATTTTATGATGTTTAAATCTTAATCATTCGAAAATGGTAAAAGAAAGGCGTTTCCCCTCAGAGTATTACGTTTGTAGTGACATCGCGGATGTCACTGTGTAATGCCGGCCCGAGAGAGGCACGGCGTGTGATGTATTGACATCGCGGGCACCACGTATATGTGGGTGCAGTACCGGCCCCAGAGGGGCTCTGTGAGCGCTGACTGGCAGTGCTGGATGGCACCACGCTCTGCGTGCAGTGCCGGCCCCTACAGGATAGGGTGTGAGAGTGCTGGCCATGGGAATAGGGTTACTCAGGGCCATGGCACTGGTTGACCCCGAAGGACACGTGACCGGTAAAGTCGACACAAGGCCCCCATGTGGGGGCTCGGGGTGGTCACGTGTCAGGGCCGGGAACCTGCTAGAGGATTCCAGAAGGCGGAGCCAGCCGCGGCACAGGATAAAAACACGTGGACCCGGACCCAGGCCAGGGTCCGGTCCGTCGTAGCTAATTCCCGTGTAATTAGTGTAGATAGCCTGGTGGTCCAGCACCATAGGTTTTTAATGTGTTAAGGGGTAGTGCCCCGTGTGTTGGTTTAATAAATGTGTTGCCTCCAAGAAGTGCGTCTGCGACTCAGTTGAACTCACGACACGTTCATTCATTATTGTTCTTTCTAATAATAAAGAACGGAATATTTACAGTGAGCGGTTTCCGATGGGTACCTCTTGAAATATAAGTTGAATCAAGTCGTCAACTATTTGTGTTTTTTCGCGGAATTTTTTTTTGTAGTAGTTAGTGTCTAATCGTCGATAAAAAAAAATCATATCAGGTTAATTATATTTATTGAAAACTTTTGCCTGACGAAGACAGGCTTCATGAACTAGTTGGATATAAAAGGAAAACAAAATGTACGGGTTGAGTACAACAAACTGACCCGAGTTATAAAACAAGGTTAAAAAGGGCAAACAAGGTGTGTCTAGAAGCAGAAGAGTATGCGAACAGGGTTGGTACCCTAAGATCTTACAATTTAACTTTAAAATAAATCTGGTAGACACCATGAGTGAGGATTGCGGTGTGTGTGTGCGCGCGCACAGCGGCTGTTGACGGCACTGGAGGAGCAGGTACTCGGCTGCTGGAAGGGGCTGCTGCTGCCACCAGTGATGCCCAGTTCCCAGTTGGCGGAGGTGTTGCACGAGGAGGCGGAAGCTCTGAAGCAGCTTCTGTCAGACAAAAGCCCACCCGTCAGCTATGAGCTTCTGCAGGTTGGTCGGTTTGAGACGAGTCATTGATGAAATGTGTTTCCAAGGTCGTGTTAAGCCCCACTTACCTGATGCCATTTTCGTATTTGGCTAGTTATGTGGCAGCAATACCTTCAACTTTAATGGCAATACTTTGTAGACATTTGATTTGTATTCTTCAAGCAGTTGATACTGCAGATACTTTCTTAAAGAGGTTATGGTTTACAAAAAAAAGTTTATTTTTTTCAAATATATGCTTCGGAAATTTCAGTCCGAGTAGAGATATTTTCTTAAGTACATGCATTTTCTGAAATGGACATACTTGATTGGTTTTATCTCTTTTATAGCACCCTGAAATTTCTAACATCTTGGTGCCCAGCAAAATAAGTGCATTCAATAATATTGATGTTAAGTAGCATTTCCAAAGCATTTAAAAATACAAATAGTTAATGACATCTCATTGTTCAACAATGAACAGTTAAAAAGGTCACTTTTTAAGGCCAACGCACAAATTGTGACATGACATTTCTGCATTGCTTGGTCGCGTGACTGCGCACGTGAGTGCAGGTGGTCTTGTCCGGGGCTGACAGCTTGAGCAAGAAGAAGCTGCGTTCACTTGCCGATGCTCTGTGTCCCCATGAGCACTTCCTGCCGAGGCTGCAGGAGGCTGTTGCCCGCATCCGCAGTACCCGCATTGCTGCTGCCGCCGCCACTACTAGCACCACCCAGCATCCAGGCTCCACCGTCCTCATCCTGGACAAGGTGGCTGTGTGGTCACTGAAACTCAGCCTTGCGCATCACACTCATGCTGGTTTTGTCACTGATGCAGCAGACAGGGATTAAACTGCTGCTCGTAGTTGACTGCCTTATACAGGACATCGCAGACCATTTTAATCGGTGTTGAATCTCAACATCAGCAGTTTGTCATCTACGTTTCTGGGTCATCTGATGGATATGGGCTTGAGAGATGCAGGTAGACTGTAGTGCTTTTATTTTTTTGAAAATAATAGTACTTCGAGCGCAAAATATGCAATGCTCCCCAAAGGTGGCTATCAGCCAGTGTTGGAAATGTCACATTCCCATGTTGGAGTCCGGTCTCACTGAATGTAGCCACTCGTGTCCACATAAATATTGATCCGTGTTGACCCCCAACTCAGGTTTGAATTTGTAACCTTCCAATCGTGAGTTGAACATTCTCATCTCGGCACCGCCGACTGAATTTATCAAGAACACATGAAAATTAATAGTATCATTACGCTTAACAAGGCACAAGTAATCACCTCCCCAATAACATAGGTGACCGATTTATAATTTCCCGAAAGGTAGAAGACCTTAAGTTGTATATTCCTGTGGATTCTAGATAACCTAGGTGACAATAGTGCTTATTTCACATTCATGGACAACTTTGAACCTTTATTAATTCGAGGCAGACAAAATGAGCGATGTTGAGCATTATTGTCTTTTGGAGTGACTGGCACTTACCAAATGAATATAAAATTCCATCACTATCTTGGGCCCATTAACAGAGATGAGCACTCCAGTGCCCATTTGAGGTTGAGGAAACAACTAAATTTGTTTCCTCCCCGTGGTGTCACAGCAATCCTTTGTGAATTCAATAATGCGGCTTTAACCCCATCACACTAATAGCCAGATCTTGTTAAATTAACAATTAAAATGTTATTGCATATATCAAATGGCCACTTGCTATCCTGTAGTCAGTACTACCAGTCTCCAATGATCCTGACTGGTGTGAGTTTGGTGTACATACGAAACCACGCATAATTGGTGTGCTTCACGTTCTCCAGTAACCTTACCCCCCACCCTGTGTTCGGTGTGGGTGGGTCATCTTGAGATCCAGGTAGCACAGCCAGTGTTTCAGCTTGTCTCTCGCAGTGATATTTGGATACAGTTAGGAAAATAATTGTCTGCCCAATATTAATAAAAAGAGAATACAGAAAAAAACAAAATGGTATTTATTTAAAAAAATTCCGACGGTTTTTTCAATTTCAGTGCAGGAAAAACTACTATGCTTTCTAATAACAGCTGCAATAATGAGCACAGAACAGGTGCATTACGGTGCACAATTTAATATATTTGTGTGTTTTACGCATGCATAAATGTCTGAGTGTTGTGTGTTTGTGGTGCACAAGCTTATCTGTACGCACGCACATATGTCCACAGAACCTGCAGAAGCTGCCTTGGGAGAACATTCCCCTACTGCGAGCGAGCAGCGTCACACGCATGCCCTCTTTGGCCTTCCTCCTCGCTTCTGCGCTCACCACCAAGGTGTCACATGCCCCCCCCCCCCCCCCCGAGCGCTGATATCACTATTTGTACATTAATAAACGTAATCAATATAGCAGCTTACAAACTCCAATGTGTTAACATATATTTTGTTTTTATGTCTTTATCCCAGTACGTGAAGAGTAATGTTTTTAATGCCAAAGTGGACGTGCGGAACACATTCTACCTGCTCAATCCACAAGCCAATTTGTCCAGCACGGAGAGCACTTTCCGGGACTGGTTTGAAAGGTTCGTTGTTAATTTGAGTTTAGTTTAGTGCATATTTTGAAGCTGTCACTTTTAAAATAAAATATGTATTTACTTTTTCATTATAGTGTTTAATGTGATGAAAAATTACACGTATGCTTTCTGTATTGTATTAGGCTTTTATAACTTTTCAACTTGTGTGTTGCCATTGTCTGTAACCAGTCATGATATTGATGATGATTTGTTGTTTGTCCCGTTCTCTCCCTCGAAACTTGAATTTCATGGGTCTGCAGTGAAAAGGACTGGGAGGGTGTGATAGGAAAGGTCCCAACAGCAGAGAAGCTCCAGGAAGTTCTTACCAAGAAGGACCTGTACATGTAAGAATTATCCAAAGCCTTGTATAATAACTTGCAATGCTACACTGCACACAATACACTGACACTTTGTAATGAAATGCGTGACAGTGTAATGTACATGTGTTTGTGCATTCAGCAGCAGGATACTTTGCGAGACTGTTTTGTTTCTCGGATTATGATCAAAGCAAATCATTTCCCCCAAAAATATGCCCACAATGCAGTGCTTAAATGCTCAAACATGTCGGGGTCATTCAGTATGAGTTAGGGTTGGATTATATTTGAAATTGAACTTTGCCCTGAAACTTTAGTAAAATTCAGTCAAGAGGTAATTCTTTAGAAACAGCATTGCATGGTAAGTGCAATATTTAGTTGAAGTGAATTTATGGTAGTGAGCATAAGGCCTTTGTAATGAGTATGAAGTCGAAGGTTTTTTTTCTTTCCATTTGACTTCAATTAAATGTTTTTTGGGAACACACCTTCCTTGTGCGAAGTTCAAAAGTACAGCAGAGTGTAGCTGTAAGATTGACAGGCCACATCACAATTCCACATTACAAATGTGCATCTCGTCCCACGTGTGCAGTTACGCAGGACATGGGGCGGGAGCCCAGATCTTCAAGCCACACGCGATTCCGCGGCTCGACTGCCGTGCTGTGTCACTACTCTTCGGTTGCAGCAGCGGAGCTCTGGCGATGCGGGGCACCCTAGAGGCCTCGGGCATTGCCCTCAACTACATCATGGCCGGCTGGTGAGGGCACGTGACATGGAAAATATACTCTTCCCTGTAGCCTTACAGACTATTGGAGCAAGTGTTCATAATAATACACATCTAATAAGGGCAACAAGCACATGATGGCAGTGGCAGTGGCCAGCAACTTTCCCAGACAAATTTGTGTCCCCAGTGCTGATGCTGACACTGTACTCGGTGCCAATATAGGGCTGACTTTAACTATGGCAGGCCTAGTACAGGTTCACACACTAATTTCCACTGATGTTCATAACTGGGAATCAAGCCCAGATGGCCAAGATTGTAGCTCAGTGCACTAATTACTGTGCCACTGTGCACACTTGCATTTTATGGAGCAACATAAAATAGTGTGTTATTTATCAGAGGTCGATATATTAAGTGCCAGTTCGTGGGAAGTCAAGTCGCATTATGGAGAGGCTCACCTCCACGATAGTAATCTGGAATTTCCATGACTTGTTGAAGGTTACCATTAGCACGAGTGATAACCAATTACCTGCTTAAGCAGCCATGCTGTTAATGTAAACAGTTTTAAAAACATACTTTGCATGCCACCTCATACCCCTTCGTCTGTGTGCAGTCCTTGTATTCTGGGGAACCTGTGGGATGTCACGGACCGCGACATTGACCGCTACATGGAGGCACTGCTGCGCACGTGGCTGAGTGCACCACCTGGAGCTTCCATCAGCGAGCACATGGTCCATGCACGCCAGGCGCCACGCCTCAAGTTCCTCATTGGGGCAGCTCCCATCCTCTATGGCCTGCCTGTCTTGCGCAGATGAGCTCCCTGGATGGTGCACTTCTTCTACTCCTACCATCCCTTGGTGTTTGTACCACGTGCCACATCTTGACCTACTTTTACCAACTTGTCCTCCAATCCCTTGACTGGTAGCCGAGACTAAAAACAGCAAGGCCGAATGAAGACGGGCATATTGAATGCCACGTGGAGAAAATTGTTTAAATGGATGGGGTTTTACCAAAGGATTCATGGCAGCGTTGCAAAAAAGCTTATCAAAAGCTGCACATGAGATTTACCTTTCCTAAGCACACAAAAACATACCCATATGTGTCGTGTATTCAGATACCCTATCAAATGACAGGCAGATAACATTGGCTCCTCATCATAAAAAGTGTGGTTTTAGAAAGAATAAGAAAATAATGCATTATACATGGATAATTGTGAATGTGAGAGCTAAAACATACCAAAAGGCAAGGTGTTCATTGTTTTACCCTGGGCACTGCATTCTACTTTTAAGCAGTGCCTCTTCACCTCTTTAGCCTCTCTCCTGGGTTGTGTTGTCACCACACCTAATGCTTTGCAATGGCTGTAGTGGTGTGGGTTCATTCAAACGATGAGGTCAATCTGGCAGGCAGTTCCTTCCCTATAGCTGGAGCATGAAATATCGAGCACTCCATCTGCTGTTGATACTGCATTGCATTAATGGTAGTGTGTCCTGGGGCTACCTGGCTGTTGGAGTAATATGACCCCTATGCTCACACTCAAAGGCCAAACATCTTTCACTGCAATGCTCTATATGCAGAGTTAATGTTGTAGGTTGTCACCATGACTAAATAACATGTTTGTGGTGTATGTGTTAGTTCTACAAAAGATAGTCGATTGGTATTAAAACTAAAATTGCATAAAATTTCACATAAAAATGAGCAAAGCCAGTAAAATATAGTAAAATACGGGGAACCCAATTTGCCACCTAACTTGTTTAAATTACTGCATTTTCAACCTGGTTTGTTTGATAACCGAATATAATGCAGAGCAATGTTAATAGTAGTTATGTAGACCACATCATTTTGTTGCCGTCATAATTCTTTGCAATCCTGTGATTATTTCAAAATCTCCCTGTAAAAATGGTTATTCATGAAAACGTGTCTCAATATTTTTACCATCAATCTGCAAGTGTGCCAATCAAGGCTATCAAGTATGGTGCTGCCTTGCATAGTTTACAGCCCAGATTCATGTAGCAAGACTGAAAATGGATGTAAATTTGTCATGTATTTGCACTGTCACACATCCAGTATATCTGTACACGATTGCTAAGATGATTTTATCACCACATTTTTTGATTTGTGTGAACTGAAGTAATTGTGTTGCATAGATAGGTTCTTTGTAAATAATTCAGGTAAATGCCATATTTGTGGTGCTATTTATGTGGAGTTGATGGTGGTGTAAGTTGTGGTGCCGTTTTTTTAAATCAGAAATTGACAATTGCCTCCAATGAATACAAATGTTTTAATAATAAATTAATGTTTTCTTTATCTTTGAGGGTAATTTTATATGTGTTTTAGTGACTAGTATTCACAACGAGCATAGGAAGAGGACATGTGGGAATCCTGTTGCAACATTTAAATTTCTCATATAGGTTGAATTTTTGCACCGTATGTAGCCAACTGCTCATAGGAGGTGCGGGAAACAATGAAGCCAGTTGAACACCTGGTACAATATGGGAATTGTTCTTAGCATGAACTGTAATGTTTACTTGCTTTGAAAAATCAACTTTGTGTTGAAATTGGCCTCCATAGGTTCCTGTTCTTATTTAAATGTAATTTACAACAATTATTTAGCAAAATTTAACAAAAGCTACATTCTACACAGCCTCGTTGATGTAGATAACACTTGCAAATCAATTAAATTTACTTCCTTTAAGATCCAATAAGATTCCATTGAGTCTCATGCTTGTTATTCAATAGTAGTGGGTTCCCACGGAGACCGGAGATGTAGCTTAGAGGCAACACTGTTTATTGAAATATTGTAACACAAGGCCCCTTTATCCCCGCTACCTGGGGAGGTATGGCCTCCGGTCTGACGTGCCCTCTCACTGGGACTACGGGCTCTGATTCCTCCGGCTAAGGGTGACCTAGGGGAGGCTTTGCTGACACGACCCAGCCAAGGTGCGGGTCTCGACCACTGGCCCGCGCTCGGCCCCGGCCCTTAAAAGGAGGTCGGGTCCCGGGTTCCCAGCGTCCTAACCTAAGCTGGTCTTCAGTCTTCGTCTTCAGATCACTGCCTCCAGCAGTCCTGAGGTCCGTCTTTTATACCCACCTCGGGGACTCTTCGCCCCCGGTACCGCCCCCTTTCTGGAACCTTCCAGGGGGCTCTGAAATAACCCCCCAACCCCTCACCTGAGGTCGGGGGGGGGGGAACTCGGCCTCTCAACGGTCCGGCCCTCTCTCTCTGTCTCAGGGTGACACCCCCTACAGACCCGTGCCCGCAACTACAGGTGAGTATACATAGGGCGGCGTGTGCAATGTATTTCCGACGCTACACAATTACAGCACCTGCAATCAGCAGCTGCATTGACATTTCTTATGAATCGCGACTTGTTTGCTGATGCTACTTGGTCTAATTACTGGTATGAACCTGGTTACACCTTCCCACAGGGGATTATTGTATCCGTCGTGCAGGGTGAGGCTGGGAGGGGTGGGGCTGGGTGGGGAGGGTGGGGCTGGGTGGGGAGGGGCTGGTCACTCCATGGTGCCCTTATAAAACTCAACGTTTAACCTACTCACGCCGGCTTGTGCCCGCCCTCAGTCGGCCATATTTGCGGAATACACCATGCCGCCGATGACCCTGGCCATTGACCGAGCAACCCAACGTTCCTACCAGCTCCCTCCGCAGAAATGTGTTTCAACCCCTTTTCATCACAGGCAAGGTGGTACAATGGTAGTGTAATCGAGGATATAGATGCTTCTGCTGCTCTGGCTGTAATTGAGCAGTGAATGGGTGATTGATGACACTTAGTTAATGAACGCACCTGGGAGTTTGATGGTATTTTGTGACGAATGAAACTAGGTTAAAACTTCATGGATGTGTCGGGAACCTCCGTCGTATTTGATAACTTAAAGAATCATGTATGTTGATGGCCACTTGTCATTTTGGGCCAGTGCTAATCAACTGATGAATATCCCAGTTTTGGACTAAATTTGTATGTCGGCAATATCAGCCACAATTTTCTAAATGGGCAAGCGACGGTAGGTGCACATTCAACCACCGGATGTCTTGACACCTCGATAATAGTTTCGAAGAAAACAAATTTCGGGTGATAACATTACTCGAAGGTCGCGTAAATATTTAAAGAGTTTATGTTTCATAGGTAACAAATCTCTCCAGACGAAGAATAAAACCACCGATGTATTTGCTCAGTCTCCAAGGGATATTTGCCAACTGGGTGTGGAGGTTCTTCGTCGAACAACGGTATTTGAAATGCTTCCCAAACTTGTGTTAATGACCCAATCTTAAACGGAAAAGTTTGTTCCGTTTCAACACGTTCCTTCGGAGTGGGCAGGTAGGAACTTGGTTGGACAGCGCCTTGCATAGTTTACAGCCCAGATTCATGTAGCAAGACTGAAAATGGATGTAAATTTGTCATGTATTTGATTTGCACTGTCACACATCCAGTATATCTGTACACGATTGCTAAGATGATTTTATATCACCACATTTTTTGATTTGTGTGAACTGAAGTAATTGTGTTGCATATGTAATAAAGGATTCGACCACGAAGTCTGGCTTGGTGTCCTTTATTCGGTTCTTCCTCGTAACCCACACGGCTGTCCTTCTATAAGGCTTCCATACCGATACTGATACTGCTGTTAACCCCGTCACGCCAACAGCTCCTCTGTTTGGTCTCCCGTTGTTCTCGTAGCCTTGCTGGCTGTTACCCTCACGCAGCCCCCCACTGGCTGCTCTCCTGCAGTTTCTCCTCTCGTTGCTCTCGTAGCCTCTCTCTCCTCTCGTCGCTCTCGTAGCCTCTCCCACACACAGCCTCGCCGACTGTGTTCACTGCAGCTCCTCAACCGCCTTCTCTCCAGCAGCCCCACTGCTGTCTTCTCTCGCAGCTCCGCTGGCTGCTCCCTTAGCTGGCCACCGCTGGCCGCCCGTGCCACTCTTCCTGGCTTCGCCCAACGTGGCCTTACTCTTGTCCAGTCTCTCACTCTCTCCCCTCCTCTTCCGGTCTCATCCCTTAAAAACCTTAACCTTGCTCCCACGTCACCTAACTCCACCTCTCCGTGACGTCACATCCGGAAGGTCGCCCGCGCCCGCATTACACCACCCTCCCCCGTGGAGAAAAACCCAGCCGACCTCGGCTGAACAACACCAACAGTAATGCGGGCGAAACCGACCCTTGCACACCAAAGAACACCAAGCATGCAATATAACAGTATGAACAATCAACACAACATAATAATCAAGTAACGTAGCAGAAGCAGGCAATAAATACACAGTAAGAGCAATAATGCAACGTAACAATCAACGAAACACAAGGGATTTAGAACGTGTGCGGGTCGCCGGCCCGTCCCGGACGGTCGGCGGCCCACCCGCGGAACGGGAACGTGATGGAGTTTGAGGAGTGACAGGGTGAAATCCCCCTGTCGCTGTTGGAAGTCCACCAACGTCCCGTGTCCCTGAAGGATCAGTCTCGGGCGTGTCCCGCGGATGTGTCTGCAGCGGGGTCGGAAGGGCTGCAGGGCTCGAAGTTCCCGCAGATCTGGCAGGCACCCTCCGAGCAGGGCGCCTCGTCCCCTCTGGTGTCAAGGACGGCCTGCCTGGAACAGGTATGACAGGCGCTCTAGCAAGATCAATGGACGCAGGCGGGGGAGAGTCGGCAGCAACAGACCCCGGCAAGGCAACATTGGGAGATGAAGCATCATGTAGGGGAGCAACATACGGTTTCAAGCGCGACGTGTGAACAAACCAGCGGCGAGAACCAATCTGAACACGCGCCGACTGAGGGTTAGGAACCTCAATGAGGCGGACGGGCCCTTGCCAAGGTTTGTGAAATTTGGGAGAGGTACCCGGCCGCACCTGCGGGCAATGGAGCCAGGCCAGGTCCCCAACCTTCCAGGGGCATTCCCCCTTTAGACGCCGCGCATACCGCTCGTTCCGGGCCTGGGCTTTGGCCGTAGCCACACGGGCACTCTCCCGCGCCTCCGAGACCCGGCGAACAGTGTCCCGAATGTAGTCAGGGAGCGGTTTACAAGGTCCCTTCACACCGGTTCCCAGCTGCACATCCATCGGCGGCACGTTTTCCCGACCATACATAAGGTAAAACGGCGAATAACCTGTAGCCGCATGAGGAGTCATCCTGTACGCCGAAAGCACCCCCGGGATGTGCAGGTCCCAATCCGATTGTTGTTCACTCACCGTATGGCACAGCATGGCAGACAATGTCCGGTTTAGCCGCTCAACCATACCATCCGTTTGCGGATGGTATGGTTTGCGGATGGTATGGGGATGTCCGGACCTTCTTAGTCCCTAGGCCCGCACACACTTCCGCCAACAATTTAGAAGAGAAATTTCGGCCCTGGTCCGTGAGGAGTCTCTCCGGCGCACCCTTGTCCATAACGTATCCGAACAAAAAGGCGTTGGTAATGGCCAAGGCCGATTGGTCGGGCAACGGCCAACGGGAGAGGTACTCAACCCCGACCAGCAAATATTTATTACCCCTCGCCGATGGTGGGAAAGGTCCCAAAATGTCCAGTGCCACCAATTCATTAACCCGAGACACCTGAATTGACTGTAAAGGCGGCACATAAGGATGTTTAGGTGGCTTACGTCGGGCACAATCAGGGCACGCGCGGACGTGCCCCACGACATCCGTCGCCATGCCATGCCAAAAATAATGACGTTGCAACGTCAACAAGGTCTTCTGCACACCCAGATGTAATAGCGTGTCGCAATGGAGAGTTCTAATCAACTCGTATCGCAGGGACGCAGGCACCACCAGATGCCAGCGCTCCTGGAGACCTTCCCTCCACATGAGCAGACCATCTCGGATCGCGGTTTCCGGCGCACCCTCCGTAACCGGACCCCCAATCTCCACTTTAGATCGCTTCCGCAAGGACACTAACGACTCATCCATCATCTGCTCCCGTATCCAAACAGACCGTGGCAGATTCAAAACCCCATCAGTCGGCCCCGGTTCCACAGGAGCATCCGACTCCTCAACAGCCAACACCAGCGGCTAAGGGGGGGATAGGCTGGGCGTACATCTATGCGTCCCCGACGCACATTTGCAAGGGGAGCGCTGCGGCAATCTGGAAAGTGCGTCTGCGTTCGCATGGCGCACCCCTTTGCGATGGTGAATTTGAAATGAAAATTCCTGTAGCGTGTCCAACCAACGCGACAGCTGGCCGGAAGGTTGATCCACTTTAAGGGCATATTGCAAGGCCGCATGATCCGTACGTACGATAAAGGAACGGCCGTACAGGTACGGTCGGAACTGACGTAGGAAAAAAACAACGGCTAGGAGTTCCCTGCGAGTGACACAGTAGCGGGTTTCCGCGGGCGACAAGACCCGGCTACCATACGCAACGACGCGCTCTACGCCCCCTTTAGACTGAGATAACACCGCGCCAATACCTGTGTCACTCGCGTCCGTATCAAGAATGAACGGTTGATCGAAATCGGGATAATCCAATGTTGGGGCCGTAGCCAACAGATTACGCAGACTCTGAAAGGTGTTGTATGTGTTGGGTTATGAAATTTTGATAAAAATAATAAAAATTAATAATTTTCCGAAAAATGCGCAAATCGCATTAATTATGATAGTGTGTGTGTTAACGTGCATTAATTATGATAATGCGTGTAATTATATGCATAAATTATGATAATCACGGAGATAATCGTAGTAATTTATGCGGAAGCTTGCGATTATGTTAATGTGTGCAGTTGTGATAATTAGGCTCAGCTTCGTTTATCCAGAGTTATATCAATCAGGATAACACGATTATCATCAATTAAACGTTTACCGATTATCCTAGTGTGTGTTATAATATTTTAGGTCTCCATTTTCATATCTCATCGCAGGTAACAGCTCTTATGAATAAGACAGTTTTGCATGGACTTGGAAAGAAGCACTCGAACAGTTGGTGTGAAGCAATTTTATTCTAACAAGCATGCGACATTCTATCATGCAGGTCAAACATGCGCCAATAATTCATGAATAACCAAACACTTATGCATTTGCGATATCATGCATTCGATTAATATGAATAACTAAAATTCTTATGCAATTACGATATTATGCATTTGACTAAAATGAATGAATAAACACTTATGCATTTGCGAGACTATGACTAAAAAAAAAAACCCTCCTAACAACCAGGCATCTCATTAGTTCGCCCATGTATCGATCACAATCGGCGACTGGCCGAGTTTGAAACAAGCATGACACACTTCATTTTGCGGTAATAAAAAGCACTTATTGTATACCAAAGGCGAAAGTGTATGTATATACTGGTGGGTGAGGGCGTGTTGCGGGAGAGCTAATCTGGCTCTGTTTTAATTAATTCTTCGGCGAGACTCTTTGACAAAGGAACTGGTTTGACAAGATTTCCTCTGTTTCCTTGAGTCTGTATGTGGGGAGCGATACGACCTCTCTGCTGTCTGTGCGAGCGGCAGCTGAGACTTTCTCCGCTGTGAGGTGAGCGGCGGCGCTCGTTCAGAAGACTTTGACTCTTTTTCTCCACGGCGGGATGACGAGTCGGTTTTGGTTGATGCTGGTCGATCCGGGTGTCGCTCGTTGTCGCACGGTGGCGCACGGTGGCGCACGGTGGCGCAAGGTGGCGCACGGTGGCGCACGGTGGCGCAAGGTGGCGCACGGTGGCGCACGGTGGCGCACAGTGGCGCTCGTTCAGCGATCTCCGCCTTTCCTGCGGGTTGTTCGCTGGTCGTCACTCTGACGAGGAGCGATGCTTCGTTCGTGGCAGGGTGGACGTTGGCGTCTTTGTTGGCTTCACTCGCAGCTCTGCGACTCAGGGTAGCGATTCTTCTCAGGTGGTGCAGACCTCGGCTTGTAGCTACGCGTCGCTACTCCGCGAACCTCGCCATTCTGGATGACGAAAACTTCTTGACGATCTGTGGTGGAGTCGAAGCCCTGGCGACGAGTTGGGCCTCGTGGCCCGGATGATCTGCTTTGAATGGATTTTTCTTCGGTTTATATCTGGAAATTCCACTCAGTTTCCCGAGTTGTTCAAAGGCTGTCATAAAACCCTCCTGTGGGCTGAACCATCTGTGTTCGTTGTGTGTGTGTCCGTCCGTGTGTTTCGCGTGCGTGTTTGTCCGTGTGTTTATTAGCTTTGAAGACACAGCTGTGTCGTTCTGGAAGAAAGGGGTGGGGGTGCCTCGTGACGGCGCCACCGAAGTTATCCATTAGCCAGACCGATGATTCGCGTCGAGTTATATATAAAAAAAACATTCAAATCCATGTTTTGTTACTGAATAATATTTGTCGCGAAAACCTACGCGTTAAGCGAGCTTAATTATTCCCTCCCTTGCTCGGGGATCATATCTTTTGTCTTACACAGCTTAAGTTGTTTTGGTTTGGAAGTTGAAATGCGACTTATTTGCTGCTTGGTTGTTATGCCCAAGTTAATGCCGAAACCGTGTTCACGATGTTTCATCGTGACCCGATCTCTCATGGAAATGTTATTTCCTCGCGTGTGCAATTTTTTTCCTGTCCGTGTTGTGGGAAGACAAAGACGGTTGTTTCCACGGTGGAAGCACCCGGCGCATGCTTTTATTTATTGATCTTCGAAGACGTGTTAATTTCCTTTGAGCCATTGCCCCCTTTATGGGTGTCATTTCCTAGCTTTGTGCCTGCGTGTGGAGATCCTCTCGGAAAGACAAAGACGGCCGTGTTGCTCGCTTCCCATGGGTTGTTGTGTTTGGTTAATTTTGAGAGCCTTCTCCGCCCTGGATTCCTCTTCTACTTTAATTCCGTACTTATTATTTGACTTCTTGTGATTATTTAATCTGATATCCCGGCTAGGGATCTTTGTTTTGGAGCGAAATAGATGCCATAATTGTTCTTCGATGCTTCGGCCCGGCAGTGTAGAAATCCTTTAAAGGTAAATAATGTCAGTATTTAATTAACAATGATGAGTCGCGATTCTGGTGCAGACTGTAGTCTGATTTCCAATTGGAGTAAGGATGGATACTGTTTGCTTAATCTTCATGGCTAAGTTGGTACTTGTGCATCTAACATGGTTCAAAGACCCGTATGTGCTTTTTGTCGTCAATGCTGTTTCTTTGTTAAGAACATAACCATCTCTTCCTCCGTGGTGCCCGGCCCTGCAAGGCTTTTTACGAGAGGGTGTCATTCCAACCCCCCGCCTGCCGTTCCCCCCTCCCTTGTTCCTCTTGTGTGAAATTCGGGGGGTTTATGACCTTGATTACCCTCTTTCATGCCGTCTTTCCTTTGAATTGAGGTATGCGCGCATCTGTGGAAGTGTGGGGGCGTGTTCGTTCCACGTTGCCCCGTGTCTATTAAAAAAACAATATTATATATGATGGCAGAATAATTCTTTAAAAAAAATAATATAAAAAAAATAAAAAGGGGGTACATACACAATAAAGGCCGCCTCTTCTGGCGGTCCCCACACAAACTTACATCCCTTACCCGTAAGGAGGTGCAAGGGCCTCGCGATGGTCGCAAAATTCGGTACAAATCTTCGATAATACGAGGCAAATCTCAGAAAGCGACGTACATCCCCCACGGTGGCCGGAGTTGGCCAATCTCGGACGCACGCCGTTTTTTCCGGGTCCGTAGACACCCCCTCAGCACTCACGATGTGCCCCAAATAACGGACGGACCGTTGCAGTAGGTGACATTTCTTTGGTTTGAATTTCAAGTTCGCGGAGCGCATCCTCGTGAACACCGTCTCCAGCCGCCTTAAATGTTCATCAAATGTGCGGCTGAAGACAATAATATCGTCCAAATATATGAGACATGTCTCCCACTGCAACCCCGTCAAAACGAGCTCCATGAGCCTTTGAAATGTGGCAGGGGCCGCATTCAGCCCCATCGGAAGGCAGTTAAATTGAAATAACCCCTGCGACGTACGAAATGCGGTTTTCTCCCGTGAGGGCTCGTCAAGGGGAAGATGCCAAAATCCCGAAGAGAGGTCCAGTGTAGAGAAGAACTTAGCCCCCGACAATGCGTCGAGGGAGTCGTCCATACGCGGCAGGGGATACGCATCTGCCACCGATATCTTATTCAATTTTCGAAAGTCAACACAGAATCGCAATTTGCCATCCTTTTTCTTAACCAAAACCACAGGCGCGCCCCATGGACTGTTTGATGGCGATATAATATCCGCAGCCAACATGTCTTCCACTGCCCCCCGAACGTGTTCTAGCTCGGCGGGACTCATTTGGTGCGAATTCAACCGAATAGGGGTAGCGTCGCCTGTATCAATATGATGGTGAAGCAACGAGGTGCGTCCCAAATCCAAATCATTGGAGCTGAACACATCCGAATACGTCAATAACAATTTGTGAAGCGCACCCCGTTGATCCATAGACAGGGAAGAATTTCCGTCACATAAGCTAGCAATCCAGCGATCATCCGAAGCCCCCAAGCTCGGAAACACCAGCAACCACTTCCTGGCTATGCGAACAATCGTGAGCCATAAATGCCGTAGTGGCATGTGCCACAACCGTGCCAGCCGGGACGCAAACAATTTCAGTACCCGCATTGAGCACCTGCAAAAACGGTAATTGATCTGGCCGGACGATGGTCTGTGCCCCAACCAGCGCCAACCCGGCCGTTATCGAGGCTGAAGGTGACAACAAGATCCCAACCGCTCCTAGCTGACTAGGCAGGGGCTTCCGATACCGCAAGGGAATAAGCATCTGTGAGCCAGGTGGAATGTCAACAGATGCCACGGATAGCGCCTGCACTTGTACGGCCGAAGCAGGTCGCCCCTAGGGCGACGGCAGAAACGAAATTTGACGGCCACCCGGCAGTTCAATACAATTCTCATTAATTTTGATCAAAATAGGCATCTTAGCCAGGAAATCAGTGCCCAATAAACAAGGAACTGCCAAGGATCTTGAAATCAACACAACGCCCGAGGCCGACACATCCCCGATAGATATTTTAGCGTCCACCTGGCCCACGATGCCCATATTACCCCCGTTCGCAGCGACGCACGACCCGTAAATCGGACGCACGGCCCGGGTGGGATGCCTAACAGATGAAAAATGACATCCGAAATAATAGTCGCGGACGCCCCGGAATCGACCAAAATGCGCACGTCCACCCCTTGTATAGACCCCGGCACGGTGGACGAACCCGTAGCGGCCGCGACAACCCTCCGTGCCAATTTGCGCCACTGCGTCACAGAGCGACAAGGCCCCGTCGAAGGTCTCCCTTTAACAACAACACTAGGATCGCACAACGAAGGTGATGGGTGAGGTGTAAAGCCTTGCCGGGTGTCTGGTGCGTGCCGACTTGCCTGGTTCGGTGGTTCCTTGGTCGGCTTGGCCGGTGATGAGGCCTCCTGTTGCGGCGGACCCGGGATGCGGGCCCAGCAGTCCTTCGCGTAGTGGCCCCTCCGTCCGCAGCGGAAACAATCGGGGTCGTTGCGCCGACGCGCAGGCCTTGCATCGCGCCGGCCTCGTATCGGTGGTGCAGCACGAGAGGCCGGTCCACCGCGGCCTGACCATGGCCCCGAGGCGGCCGTCAGCTCCTGAGGGCCCCCCCCATCCGGCACGTATACCGACTTCGTAGGGTCCCAACCCAGAGTGCCACCCTCTGCGACGGGCCCCCCAGTCCACGCCGCGACTTGTTTCCACCGTCGTAGGTTGAATTGTGCATCCAGACATTTTGCCGCCGCCCGGGAGGTGAGCTTCTCATGCCCGCACACCGGCATGGGAATCCCAAAATCCCGCGACAGCTCGAGCATCTTGCCCAAGATGAGAGGCTCGAGCAGGTCAGGTGTTGTGTCTGGATACGCGGCCATAGCCAAGTCAAGCACCGCACCCCTGTACGCCACGGGCGACTCCTCGGGCGCTCGTTGTCGTTGAGCGAATCGCCGATGCGCGTCGTCAGGTGGCTCGTAGGCGTCGGCCATTTCTTGAAAAACTCCGTATAATGTCCTCTTCTTCTCGGCCTTAATGGAGCGAAAAAAACGAACAGATTCGTCGTCCAGAAGAGTCGGCAACACTTCTAAGGCCTCAGCATCGGTCCATCTCGCAGAACGGACCGCCGCCAAAAATCTGCAGGCGAAAGCGCTCCAGTCGCCCCCAATGGCGAATTCTTTGACCGTGGTGAGATGGCGACTCCGACTTCGCTTTACTCCGCCCTCCGCCGATGGCTCCTCCGGTGGCAAATTCAAAATGGCGTCGAACCGCGGCGTGGTCAAGATGGCGGTTTCCCGCCGCGGAACGCGCAAGATGGCGGCCTCCTGCCGCGTGGCCGATGGCGCCGGGAGCGAAGATACCGCGGCGGCCTGTGGAGCACTCTCCGCTCTCTCCGTCGCCGTCCTTGGGGTGACGAGATGACACAATTGGCCCAGGACGTCCTTGAGAGTCTCCAGTTGCTCCGCCACCTGCAGCCATCGCAGATCAGCGTCTGATGTTGTCGGCGGCCCTGACACTGCGGCTACATCTTCAACCCCCGTCCCCGCACTCGTTTCAGCAGGGCTCTCCTCCACCACCCCGGCAGGATCCATGTTTGGAGGGAAGTCTTCGTCTTCGGACGAAGAAGCCGATGCTGGCGCTGGAACATTTTTCTTTCTCACTTGTTTCGACATGCCGTTGCACTTCCGACACCAATGTAATAAAGGACTCGACCACGAAGTCTGGCTTGGTGTCCTTTATTCGGTTCTTCCTCGTAACCCACACGGCTGTCCTTCTATAAGGCTTCCATACCGATACTGATACTGCTGTTAACCCCGTCACGCCAACAGCTCCTCTGTTGGTCTCCCGTTGTTCTCGTAGCCTTGCTGGCTGTTACCCTCACGCAGCCCCCCACTGGCTGCTCTCCTGCAGTTTCTCCTCTCGTCGCTCTCGTAGCCTCTCTCTCCTCTCGTCGCTCTCGTAGCCTCTCCCACACACAGCCTCGCCGGCTGTGTTCACTGCAGCTCCTCAACCGCCTTCTCTCCAGCAGCCCCACTGCTGTCTTCTCTCGCAGCTCCGCTGGCTGCTCCCTTAGCTGGCCACCGCTGGCCGCCCGTGCCACTCTTCCTGGCTTCGCCCAACGTGGCCTTACTCTTGTCCAGTCTCTCACTCTCTCCCCTCCTCTTCCGGTCTCATCCCTTAAGAACCTTAACCTTGCTCCCACGTCACCTAACTCCACCTCTCCGTGACGTCACATCCGGAAGGTCGCCCGCGCCCGCATTACACCACCCTCCCCCGTGGAGAAAAACCCAGCCGACCTCGGCTGAACAACACCAACAGTAATGCGGGCGAAACCGACCCTTGCACACCAAAGAACACCAAGCATGCAATATAACAGTAAGAACAATCAACACAACATAATAATCAAGTAACGTAGCAGAAGCAGGCAATAAATACACAGTAAGAGCAATAATGCAACGTAACAATCAACGAAACACAAGGGATTTAGAACGTGTGCGGGTCGCCGGCCCGTCCCGGACGGTCGGCGGCCCACCCGCGGAACGGGAACGTGATGGAGTTTGAGGAGTGACAGGGTGAAATCCCCCTGTCGCTGTTGGAAGTCCACCAACGTCCCGTGTCCCTGAAGGATCAGTCTCGGGCGTGTCCCGCGGATGTGTCTGCAGCGGGGTCGGAAGGGCTGCAGGGCTCGAAGTTCCCGCAGATCTGGCAGGCACCCTCCGAGCAGGGCGCCTCGTCCCCTCTGGTGTCAAGGCCGGCCTGCCTGGAACAGGTATGACAGGCGCTCTAGCAAGATCAATGGACGCAGGCGGGGGAGAGTCGGCAGCAACAGACCCCGGCAAGGCAACATTGGGAGATGAAGCATCATGTAGGGGAGCAACATACGGTTTCAAGCGCGACGTGTGAACAAACCAGCGGCGAGAACCAATCTGAACACGCGCCGACTGAGGGTTAGGAACCTCAATGAGGCGGACGGGCCCTTGCCAAGGTTTGTGAAATTTGGGAGAGGTACCCGGCCGCACCTGCGGGCAATGGAGCCAGGCCAGGCCCCCAACCTTCCAGGGGCATTCCCCCTTGGAACGCCGCGCATACCGCTCGTTCCGGGCCTGGGCTTTGGCCGTAGCCACACGGGCACTCTCCCGCGCCTCCGAGACCCGGCGAACAGTGTCCCGAATGTAGTCAGGGAGCGGTTTACAAGGTCCCTTCACACCGGTTCCCAGCTGCACATCCATCGGCGGCACGTTTTCCCGACCATACATAAGGTAAAACGGTGAATAACCCGTAGCCGCATGAGGAGTCATCCTGTACGCCGAAAGCACCCCCGGGATGTGCAGGTCCCAATCCGATTGTTGTTCACTCACCGTATGGCACAGCATGGCAGACAATGTCCGGTTTAGCCGCTCAACCATACCATCCGTTTGCGGATGGTATGGGGATGTCCGGACCTTCTTAGTCCCTAGGCCCGCACACACTTCCGCCAACAATTTAGAAGAGAAATTTCGGCCCTGGTCCGTGAGGAGTCTCTCCGGCGCACCCTTGTCCATAACGTATCCGAACAAAAAGGCGTTGGTAATGGCCAAGGCCGATTGGTCGGGCAACGGCCAGGCCATCGGCCAACGGGAGAGGTACTCAACCCCGACCAGCAAATATTTATTACCCCTCGCCGATGGTGGGAAAGGTCCCAAAATGTCCAGTGCCACCAATTCATTAACCCGAGACACCTGAATTGACTGTAAAGGCGGCACATAAGGATGTTTAGGTGGCTTACGTCGGGCACAATCAGGGCACGCGCAAACGTGCCCCACGACATCCGTCGCCATGCCATGCCAAAAATAATGACGTTGCAACGTCAACAAGGTCTTCTGCACACCCAGATGTAATAGCGTGTCGCAATGGAGAGTTCTAATCAACTCGTATCGCAGGGACGCAGGCACCACCAGACGCCAGCGCTCCTGGAGACCTTCCCTCCACATGAGCAGACCATCTCGGATCGCGGTTTCCGGCGCACCCTCCGTAACCGGACCCCCAATCTCCACTTTAGATCGCTTCCGCAAGGACACTAACGACTCATCCATCATCTGCTCCCGTATCCAAACAGACCGTGGCAGATTCAAAACCCCATCAGTCGGCCCCGGTTCCACAGGAGCATCCGACTCCTCAACAGCCAACACCAGCGGCTGAGGGGGGGATAGGCTGGGCGTACATCTATGTGTCCCCGACGCACATTTGCAAGGGGAGCGCTGCGGCAATCTGGAAAGTGCGTCTGCGTTCGCATGGCGCACCCCTTTGCGATGGTGAATTTGAAATGAAAATTCCTGTAGCGTGTCCAACCAACGCGACAGCTGGCTGGAAGGTTGATCCATTTTAAGGGCATATTGCAAGGCCGCATGATCCGTACGTACGATAAAGGAACGGCCGTACAGGTACGGTCGGAACTGACGTAGGAAAAAAACAACGGCTAGGAGTTCCCTGCGAGTGACACAGTAGCGGGTTTCCGCGGGCGACAAGACCCGGCTACCATACGCAACGACGCGCTCTACGCCCCCTTTAGACTGAGATAACACCGCGCCAATACCTGTGTCACTCGCGTCCGTATCAAGAATGAACGGTTGATCGAAATCGGGATAATCCAATGTTGGGGCCGTAGCCAACAGATTACGCAGACTCTGAAAAGCCGCCTCTTCTGGCGGTCCCCACGCAAACTTACGTCCCTTACCCGTAAGGAGGTGCAAGGGCCTCGCGATGGTCGCAAAATTCGGTACAAATCTTCGATAATACGAGGCAAATCCCAGAAAGCGACGTACATCCCCCACGGTGGCCGGAGTTGGCCAATCTCGGACGCACGCCGTTTTTTCCGGGTCCGTAGACACCCCCTCAGCACTCACGATGTGCCCCAAATAACGGACGGACCGTTGCAGTAGGTGACATTTCTTTGGTTTGAATTTCAAGTTCGCGGAGCGCATCCTCGTGAACACCGTCTCCAGCCGCCTTAAATGTTCATCAAATGTGCGGCTGAAGACAATAATATCGTCCAAATATATGAGACATGTCTCCCACTGCAACCCCGTCAAAACGAGCTCCATGAGCCTTTAAAATGTGGCAGGGGCCGCATTCAGCCCCATCGGAAGGCAGTTAAATTGAAATAACCCCTGCGACGTACGGAATGCGGTCTTATCCCGTGAGGGCTCGTCAAGGGGAAGCTGCCAAAATCCCGAAGAGAGGTCCAGTGTAGAGAAGAACTTAGCCCCCGACATTGCATCGAGGGAGTCGTCCATACGCGGCAGGGGATACGCATCTGCCACCGATATCTTATTCAATTTTCGAAAGTCAACACAGAATCGCAATTTGCCATCCTTTTTCTTAACCAAAACCACAGGCGCGCCCCATGGGCTGTTTGATGGCGATATAATATCCGCAGCCAACATGTCTTCCACTGCCCCCCGAACGTGTTCTCGCTCGGCGGGACTCATTCGGTGCGAATTCAACCGAATAGGGGCAGCGTCGCCTGTATCAATATGATGGTGAAGCAACGAGGTGCGTCCCAAATCCAAATCATTGGAGCTGAACACATCCGAATACGTCAATAACAATTTGTGAAGCGCACCCCGTTGATCCATAGAAAGGGAAGAATTTCCGTCACATAAGCTAGCAATCCAGCGATCATCCGAAGCCACAGGCTCGGAAACACCAGCAACCACTTCCTGGCTATGCGAACAATCGTGAGCCGTAAATGCCGTAGTGGCATGTGCCACAACCGTGCCAGCCGGGACGCAAACAATTTCAGTACCCGCATTGAGCACCTGCAAAAACGGTAATTGATCTGGCCGGACGATGGTCTGTGCCCCAACCAGTGCCAACCCGGCCGTTATCGAGGCTGAAGGTGACAACAAGATCCCAACCGCTCCTAGCTGACTAGGCAGGGGCTTCCGATACCGCAAGGGAATAAGCATCTGTGAGCCAGGTGGAATGTCAACAGATGCCACGGATAGCGCCTGCACTTGTACGGCCGAAGCAGGTCGCCCCCAGGGCGACGGCAGAAACGAAATTTGACGGCCACCCGGCAGTTCAATACAATTCTCATTAATTTTGATCAAAATAGGCATCTTAGCCAGGAAATCAGTGCCCAATAAACAAGGAACTGCCAAGGATCTTGAAATCAACACAACGCCCGAGGCCGACACATCCCCGATAGATATTTTAGCGTCCACCTGGCCCACGATGCCCATACTACCCCCGTTCGCAGCGACGCACGACCCGTAAACCGGATGCACGGCCCCGGGTGGGATGCCTAACAGATGAAAAATGACATCCGAAATAATAGTCGCGGACGCCCCGGAATCGACCAAAATGCGCACGTCCACCCCTTGTATAGACCCCGGCACGGTGGACGAACCCGTAGCGGCCGCGACAACCCTCCGTGCCAATTTGCGCCACTGCGTCACAGAGCGACAAGGCCCCGTCGAAGGTCTCCCTTTAACAACAACACTAGGATCGCACAACGAAGGTGATGGGTGAGGTGTAAAGCCTTGCCGGGTGTCTGGTGCATGCCGACTTGCCTGGTTCGGTGGTTCCTTGGTCGGCTTGGCCGGTGATGAGGCCTCCTGTTGCGGCGGACCCGGGATGCGGGCCCAGCAGTCCTTCGCGTAGTGGCCCCTCCGTCCGCAGCGGAAACAATCGGGGTCGTTGCGCCGAAGCGCAGGCCTTGCATCGCGCCGGCCTCGTATCGGTGGTGCAGCACGAGAGGCCGGTCCACCGCGGCCTGACCATGGCCCCGAGGCGGCCGTCAGCTCCTGAGGGCCCCCCCCATCCGGCACGTATACCGACTTCGTAGAGTCCCAACCCAGAGCGCCACCCTCTGCGACGGGCCCCCTTGTCCACGCCGCGACTTGTTTCCACCGTCGTAGGTTGAATTGTGCATCCAGACATTTTGCCGCCACCCGGGAGGTGAGCTTCTCATGCCCGCACACCGGCATGGGAATCCCAAGATCCCGCGACAGCTCGAGCATCTTGCCCAAGATGAGAGGCTCGAGCAGGTCAGGTGTTGTGTCTGGATACGCGGCCATAGCCAAATCAAGCACCGCACCCCTGTACGCCACGGGCGACTCCTCGGGCGCTCGTTGTCGTTGAGCGAATCGCCGATGCGCGTCGTCAGGTGGCTCGTAGGCGTCGGCCATTTCTTGAAAAACTCCATATAATGTCCTCTTCTTCTCGGCCTTAATGGAGCGAAAAAAACGAACAGATTCGTCGTCCAGAAGAGTCGGCAACACTTCTAAGGCCTCAGCATCGGTCCATCTCGCAGAACGGACCGCCGCCAAAAATCTGCAGGCGAAAGCGCTCCAGTCGCCCCCAATGGCGAATTCTTTGACCGTGGTGAGATGGCGACTCCGACTTCGCTTTACTCCGCCCTCCGCCGATGGCTCCTCCGGTGGCAAATTCAAAATGGCGTCGAACCGCGGCGTGGTCAAGATGGCGGTTTCCCGCCGCGGAACGCGCAAGATGGCGGCCTCCTGCCGCGTGGCCGATGGCGCCGGGAGCGAAGATACCGCGGCGGCCTGTGGAGCACTCTCCGCTCTCTCCGTCGCCGTCCTTGGGGTGACGAGATGACACAATTGGCCCAGGACGTCCTTGAGAGTCTCCAGTTGCTCCGCCACCTGCAGCCATCGCAGATCAGCGTCTGATGTTGTCGGCGGCCCTGACACTGCGGCTACATCTTCAACCCCCGTCCCCGCACTCGTTTCAGCAGGGCTCTCCTCCACCACCCCGGCAGGATCCATGTTTGGAGGGAAGTCTTCGTCTTCGGACGAAGAAGCCGATGCTGGCGCTGGAACATTTTTCTTTCTCACTTGTTTCGACATGCCGTTGCACTTCCGACACCAATGTAATAAAGGACTCGACCACGAAGTCTGGCTTGGTGTCCTTTATTCGGTTCTTCCTCGTAACCCACACGGCTGTCCTTCTATAAGGCTTCCATACCGATACTGATACTGCTGTTAACCCCGTCACGCCAACAGCTCCTCTGTTGGTCTCCCGTTGTTCTCGTAGCCTTGCTGGCTGTTACCCTCACGCAGCCCCCCACTGGCTGCTCTCCTGCAGTTTCTCCTCTCGTCGCTCTCGTAGCCTCTCTCTCCTCTCGTCGCTCTCGTAGCCTCTCCCACACACAGCCTCGCCGGCTGTGTTCACTGCAGCTCCTCAACCACCTTCTCTCCAGCAGCCCCACTGCTGTCTTCTCTCGCAGCTCCGCTGGCTGCTCCCTTAGCTGGCCACCGCTGGCCGCCCGTGCCACTCTTCCTGGCTTCGCCCAACGTGGCCTTACTCTTGTCCAGTCTCTCACTCTCTCCCCTCCTCTTCCGGTCTCATCCCTTAAGAACCTTAACCTTGCTCCCACGTCACCTAACTCCACCTCTCCATGACGTCACATCCGGGAGGTCGCCCGTACCCGCATTACACCTAGATAGGTTCTTTGTAAATAATTCAGGTAAATGCCATATTTGTGGTGCTATTTATGTGGAGTTGATGGTGGTGTAAGTTGTGGTGCCCTGTTTTTTTAAATCAGAAATTGACAATTGCCTCCAATGAATACAAATGTTTTAATAATAAATTAATGTTTTCTTTATCTTTGAGGGTAATTTTATATGTGTTTTAGTGACTAGTATTCACAACGAGCATAGGAAGAGGACATGTGGGAATCCTGTTGCAACATTTAAATTTCTCATATAGGTTGAATTTTTGCACCGTATGTAGCCAACTGCTCATAGGAGGTGCGGGAAACAATGAAGCCAGTTGAACACCTGGTACAATATGGGAATTGTTCTTAGCATGAACTGTAATGTTTACTTGCTTTGAAAAATCAACTTTGTGTTGAAATTGGCCTCCATAGGTTCCTGTTCTTATTTAAATGTAATTTACAACAATTATTTAGCAAAATTTAACAAAAGCTACATTCTACACAGCCTCGTTGATGTAGATAACACTTGCAAATCAATTAAATTTACTTCCTTTAAGATCCAATAAGATTCCATTGAGTCTCATGCTTGTTATTCAATAGTAGTGGGTTCCCACGGAGACCGGAGATGTAGCTTAGAGGCAACACTGTTTATTGAAATATTGTAACACAAGGCCCCTTTATCCCCGCTACCTGGGGAGGTATGGCCTCCGGTCTGACGTGCCCTCTCACTGGGACTACGGGCTCTGATTCCTCCGGCTAAGGGTGACCTAGGGGAGGCTTTGCTGACACGACCCAGCCAAGGTGCGGGTCTCGACCACTGGCCCGCGCTCGGCCCCGGCCCTTAAAAGGAGGTCGGGTCCCGGGTTCCCAGCGTCCTAACCTAAGCTGGTCTTCAGTCTTCGTCTTCAGATCACTGCCTCCAGCAGTCCTGAGGTCCGTCTTTTATACCCACCTCGGGGACTCTTCGCCCCCGGTACCGCCCCCTTTCTGGAACCTTCCAGGGGGCTCTGAAATAACCCCCCAACCCCTCACCTGAGGTCGGGGGCGGGGGGGGGGGAACTCGGCCTCTCAACGGTCCGGCCCTCTCTCTCTGTCTCAGGGTGACACCCCCTACAGACCCGTGCCCGCAACTACAGGTGAGTATACATAGGGCGGTGTGTGCAATGTATTTCCGACGCTACACAATTACAGCACCTGCAATCAGCAGCTGCATTGACATTTCTTATGAATCGCGACTTGTTTGCTGATGCTACTTGGTCTAATTACTGGTATGAACCTGGTTACACCTGCCCACAGGGGATTATTGTATCCGTCGTGCAGGGTGAGGTTGGGAGGGGAGGGGCTGGGTGGGGAGGGTGGGGCTGGGTGGGGAGGGTGGGGCTGGGTGGGGAGGGGCTGGTCACTCCATGGTGCCCTTATAAAACTCAACGTTTAACCTACTCACGCCGGCTTGTGCCTGCCCTCAATCGGCCATATTTGCGGAATACACCATGCCGCCGATGACCCTGGCCATTGACCGAGCAACCCAACGTTCCTACCAGCTCCCTCCGCAGGAATGTGTTTCAACCCCTTTTCATCACAGGCAAGGTGGTACAATGGTAGTGTAATCGAGGATATAGATGCTTCTGCTGCTCTGGCTGTAATTGAGCAGTGAATGGGTGATTGATGACACTTGGTTAATGAACGCACCTGGGAGTTTGATGGTATTTTGTGACGAATGAAACTAGGTTAAAACTTCATGGATGTGTCGGGAACCTCCGTCGTATTTGATAACTTAAAGAATCATGTATGTTGATGGCCACTTGTCATTTTGGGCCAGTGCTAATCAACTGATGAATATCCCAGTTTTGGACTAAATTTGTATGTCGGCAATATCAGCCACAATTTTCTAAATGGGCAAGCGACGGTAGGTGCACATTCAACCACCGGATGTCTTGACACCTCGATAATAGTTTCGAAGAAAACAAATTTCGGGTGATAACATTACTCGAAGGTCGCGTAAATATTTAAAAAGTTTATGTTTCGTAGGTAACAAATCTCTCCAGACGAAGAATAAAACCACCGATGTATTTGCTCAGTCTCCAAGGGATATTTGCCAACTGGGTGTGGAGGTTCTTCGTCGAACAACGGTATTTGAAATGCTTCCCAAACTTGTGTTAATGACCCAATCTTAAACGGAAAAGTTTGTTCCGTTTCAACACGTTCCTTCGGAGTGGGCAGGTAGGAACTTGGTTGGACAGCGCATTCGTGCACGACAGACAAATATGCACGACAGACAAATAATCCCTGGTGGGCAGTGTGGAACCTGTTGTTCCTACCTGTATTAACCACTTGGAAACAAACGGATTCTGCTTGCTAAGGAGCAGCCCGGCTCCGGCATCTGCCCCCATGCTGCATGGTAAATGCGGCGACTGCATTCGACCACAGTTTGGAGTACGGGGTCAGGCAGTGTTGCCCCCCCTGTCTGGGTTTGTAGTTAAAGCAAAAAGTGCCTCGTGACGTTAAGTTAGTCTCGTTTTGCGTTCAGCCTAGCCGGGCCATGTTACATCGTCCAGTCGTTCAGCTTTATTTTCGATTTAAAGCTTTCGTGACTGCAGGGATTCATCTTCTTGGTTCTTTCGGTAAAGTCACGTTTTAAAGTAGCGGTAGCTCTCACACCTATAGAGCACACCCGTTTGATGACAAAGGGGCATGTCTGGGCGTACAGCCGTTTCAATACGGGCAAAAGAATGTGGTCCATTTGTGTTTTCCTTGTGATGGGGCTTTATCGGATGAACGTTGAGATTTATAAGGGCACGGGGTGAATTGGTCCGTAACAAGGTGACACCGATAAGGGGCCGTCCATAAATGACGTCACGCGATTTGGACGTTTTTAACCCCCCTTTGTCACACGGCGTCACAAAAAGTCAGACCCCCCCCTCAAATATGACGTCACAAAGCTCTGCCCCCCCCGCCCCCAAATAAAACATGCTTCAAATCGCTTTAAACTATTGTCATTGTAGTGCATATTTCACGTGACGCTGCACTCTGATGTTGTTGGAGAAAACATTTATTAAAAAGCATATTTAATTAAGTAGAACGTGTTGATCTATATTTATTTAAAGTTGCGCATTTTGATGTGACGTCACATTTCTCAAACCTCCCCGCCTCACCATTGGAACCTCATTTGCCAGTAACAAAAATGATAATTGTTTTTTTTACCCTTTTATCTGGCAACAAAACTGCAGGTATTGTGGTCAATGTTTGCGTTGACCACAATACCTGCAGTCGTCACAAATGTCTGACCCCCCCACTCCCTAGGTGCGTGACGTCATTTATGGACGGTCCCTAAGGGGTTGACGGGTATGTGCTGTAGGAGCTCTCGAATATAAAAACATCTGGCGGCACCGCAAGTTAAGAACATCACCGCTGTAGGAAAATGACAGAGCCCGCCAAGTGGACGTCGTCAGTCGCCACGCATCCATTTAAAGCAGCGGTCGGGAACCTATGGCTCGTGAGCCATATATGGCTCTTCCGGTGACGGCATATGGCTCCCAGACAATTGAGTTGAAAAGAATAATAATAATAAAATAATAATAAAATCAGTTTGGAACTGATTTTAAAATACTTGTGATATTGCTTAATAATACTGTGTCATTTTAAAGTAAACAGAAATTTGTTTTGAAGATAAAATTTCTCGGGTCACGGATCCCGTGACCAGAAGTCGCATTAAAAGTAAGACATATTTAATTTATTATACGTTAAAATACTATATGGCTGTCAATGAAATATATTTAGAAATATTTGGCTTTTATGGCTCTCCCAGTCAAAAAGGTTCCCGACCCCTGATTTAAAGCATGTGCGAAAGTCATCACGGACATCACTTCGGGGCAAATGACGTATGTACGTCATCACGTTCAGCACGTCACAGCCCAAGCCCACGCCAGCAACTCGTGTACGTCATCGCGTATTGCGCTTGCCAGCAACGCGGTGACGTAACCGCGCACAGCCGGAGCCAACAATTTCACGTCATCACGTACGAATGGCAGAAACTTATATTTGCATATGGGGTTGTCCATAAATGACGTCACGTGATTTAGGACAATTTTTGACCCCCCCCCCCCCTCGTCACACGGCGTCTGAAAAAGTCAGACCCCCCCTCTCAAATATGACGTCACAAAGCTCTGCCCCCCCCCTCAAAAAAATGAAACATGCTTCAAATCGCTTTAAACTATTGTCATTGTAGTGCGTATTTCACGTGACAGTGCACTCTGATGTTGTAGGAGAAAACATTTATTAAAATGATGTTGTAGGAGAAAACATTTATACTGGTAGGAACGAAGTGGACCAGACCACCAATAGATTAATGTGTCCGTCCGTCCGTCCGCGTTTGTCCGTCCGTCCGTCCGCGTTTGTCCGTCCGTCCGTCCGCGTTTGTCCGTCCGTCCGTCCGTGTATCAACATCGCCCCCTACTGCAAACACTTGGCATGACCCTGTCCGACAAGATGGCCGCCCGCTCCCCCTGCGATATGTGAATTAAACAAGATGGCCGTCGCTTCCGGCGCCTCACGGCAAAACTTTTAACTTCGCTTCAAAATTACTTTACTGAAACGCAGCACGTTTATTTAAAAAATTACTTTACTGAAACGCAGCACGTTTTTTTAACACAGAGACAAGAAACATTTATTAACACAGAGACAAGATACATTTAATCGCCTTATTTGTGCACGAAAAGCACGGCGCGAGGCCTAGTGCGGCAGGCTTCGCGAGGCCTAGTGCGGCAGGCTTATTAACACAGAGATGAAACGCAGCACGTTTATTTAAAAAAAATTACTTTACTGAAACGCAGCACGTTTTTTTAACACAGAGACAAGAAACATTTATTAACACAGAGACGAGATACATTTAATAGCCTTATTTGTGCACGAAAAGCACGGCGCGAGGCCTAGTGCGGCAGGCTTCGCGAGGTCTAGTGCGGCAGGCTTATTAACACAGAGATGAAACGCAGCACGTTTATTTAAAAAAAATTTACTTTACTGAAACGCAGCACGTTTTTTTAACACAGAGACAAGAAACATTTATTAACACACGGACGAGATACATTTAATCGCCTTATTTGTGCACGAAAAGCACGGCGCGAGGCCTAGTGCGGCAGGCTTCGCGAGGCCTAGTGCGGCAGGCTTATTAACACAGAGATGAAACGCAGCACGTTTATTTAAAAAAAAATTACTTTACTGAAACGCAGCACGTTTTTTAACACAGAGACAAGAAACATTTATTAACACACAGACGAGATACATTTAATCGCCTTATTTGTGCACGAAAAGCACGGCGCGAAGCCTAGTGCGGCAGGCTTCGCAAGGCCTAGTGCGGCAGGCTTCGCGAGGCCTAGTGCAGAAGGTGGTGGTGGGGGCTGGTGGTGGGGGGTGGTGGTGGGGGCTGGTGGTGGGGGCTGGTGGTGGGGTGGTGGTGGGGGTGGTGGGGGGGCTGGTGGTGGGGGGTGGTGGTGGGGGTGGTGGTGGGGGTGGTGGTGGGGGTGGTGGTGGGGGCTGGTGGTGGGGGTGGTGGTGGGGGCTGGTGGTGGGGGCTGGTGGTGGGGGCTGGTGGTGGGGGGTGGTGGTGGGGGGTGGTGGTGGGGGCTGGTGGTGGGGGGTGGTGGTGGGGGGTGGTGGTGGGGGGTGGTGGTGGGGGCTGGTGGTGGGGGCTGGTGGTGGGGGCTGGTGGTGGGGGGTGGTGGTGGGGGGTGGTGGTGGGGGGTGGTGGTGGGGGCTGGTGGTGGGGGCTGGTGGTGGGGGGTGGTGGTGGGGGCTGGTGGTGGGGGGTGGTGGTGGGGGGTGGTGGTGGGGGCTGGTGGTGGGGGGTGGTGGTGGGGGGTGGTGGTGGGGGCTGGTGGTGGGGGGTGGTGGTGGGGGGTGGTGGTGGGGGGTGGTGGTGGGGGGTGGTGGTGGGGGGTGGTGGTGGGGGGTGGTGGTGGGGGGTGGTGGTGGGGGGTCTTTAAATCTCACAGCGTTTCTTGTCAAAACAAACACTTATACCCGGTCGATATCCCTGTACCGGTACTAAGTATTATTCCTACCAGCCCACCCCGCAGGGTCCTGTTTAAAAACATATTTAATTAAGTAGAACGTGTTGTCTATATTTATTTAAAGTTGCGCATTTTGATGTGACGTCACATTTCTCCCCCCCCCCCACCTCGTCACACATCGTCACAAATGTCTGTCCTCCCCTCCCCTAGGTGCGTGACGTCATTTATGGACGGCCCCTATGGATATGTTTAATAGCTTAATGTCAAAGTCTACTCGCCACCAGAGGGCTTCAGCCTGTATAGTTTTGCTATTCCTTTCGTGGACGGAGCGCAGAATGCAGTGGTGGTTTACTATTAGTATACGGTGCGCAGTTTGGGATACAAGGCTCCAACCGCACGACCGGTGTGGCTGGCTGGTCCTTTAACTTTCCATGGCAGCAACTCCTAACGCAATCTAGATTTGAAGTTTATTGACTGCAGGGATCCATACTCTTTGGTTCTTTTAAAAAAAAATTCCCACTTCAGCAATTGTTTCTTGCCGTGGTTGTCCCACCTGATGACGGACGCTTGTGTTGCGCCCGAAACGTCGTAATTTAATTGATTTTATACCTACGTGACTTTACCGAAAGAACCAAAGAGTATGAACTCCTAACACATCTCGATTTAAAGCTTTCGTGACTGCAGGGATTCATCTTCTTTGTTTTTTCGGTAAAGTCACGTAGAAGGGAAGTAATAAAATAATTAAAATAAATATAAAACATTTTATTACTTCCCTTCTACGTGACTTTACCGAAAGAACCAAAGAGTATGAACTCCTAACACATCGCGAAACCAACCCCATTATGGTACAGCTGCGTGACGTCATTACGCACGAGGCGAGGGAGGCCGTGGCCTCGCACGCATTACGTCACCGCGTACGCCGCGGAGGGGCTTACGCGGTGTGGGCGTGGAAACGCGTGACCTCATCACGCACGCGTGACCTCATCACGCACGCCGTGACCTCATCACGCACGCGTGACCTCATCACGCACGCCATGACCTCATCACGCACGCGGGACGTCATCACGCACCTCACCACGCACGCGTGACCTCATCACGCACGCGTGACCTCATCACGCACGCGTGACCTCATCACGCACGCGTGACCTCATCACGCACGCAACGGTGCGGGGGGGTATAAAAGGCGTGGGGGTGGGGTAGGGGCCAAACGTTGATTGCGGCACGGTGCGCGCGCACCCCCCCCCGCGGTTCAAGCGGCCACCGTCCACCGTCCACGTCACGGCGCCTCGGTGATGTCACGGCCGCGTTTAAAAACACGACGACGACGCCGAGACGCGGGCAGGCGGGCGGGCGCGCGAGCCGCCCCGAGCCGCCTCGAGGGAAACACGCGCGGCCCACGGCAGCGGGCGAGACCGCATCGTCGCCCCGAGCCGAGTGCGGACGACGCGACGCAGAGGAGGAGGAGCAGTAGCCCGTGTGCCTCGCCTGCTCAGGTGAGGAGGAGACGAACGACGTCGCCGATCGCCGCCGCCGCGTTCGTTGTTGGCGCTGCCGCCGTGAACATGGCGGAGGCGGCTCCGCGTCTCGCTCTGGGAGGGGACGAGTCCATTATTGACTGACCGGGGTGGGTTTCTTTTTGCTTTTTGTAGATATTTTTGTTTGTTTTACTACGTTTCGTTTGAAGATTGTACGCAAACAATGGAATGCTTTTCTCAGGATTTATTTAACTCGTTCTCGGTATTTTTGCCGCTAGTTTTCGCCCCTCCGTCACACGCTGGAATCGCCCGGTCAAAGGTCACCCTCTTGCGGCCGTGACACTGAAGATATTTGTTTTTGTTCAACATTACTGTGGTGTAATTCGTCGGGTATTTTTTTCCCCCTGCTAAAACCCGTGTCTCTATGCGTCGGGGTGGGTGGGTTAATGTTGAATTCGTAACGTTAAGTAACGGCCGTGTGTGGTTTAAGTGTAGCCGGCTGTTTGTAATGGCGCTGTTGGATGTCCGTGTTGTTGAACTACTTTTAGAGTTACAAGTGGGAACAGTTGACCGGTCGAATCTTCTTTTCCTTAAGACTTCGCAATAAAACAACACCACTCCACTACTCATTTAGTTATCCCAAAAGATTAAAGGTGCATTCAGATTATCATCTCAATTCGGAGGCTTTCGTTTCAGCAATCAAAAGTAGCGTATTCGTTTTAACCTATTTCCAGTACGCTACTGTTGACCGATAATGGGGCCCAAACACTTGTGTCGATTTTTGCCCGGTGCTTTTTTTTAAATGAAATGGCAGTAACTTAAAACTTTCCTGGATGGTTGTTTCATCAGTTTTTTTTGCAAATGCTTATTTCAGACTGCCAAGCAAATGCATGCACTGGGCTAGAAACAAACCAGGTGAAATTTCTATAACAACTAAAGTGGTTTCTCCATTTTAAATTGACTCGGGGGGGGGACTGTACGTTGAATTTGACTCGTACGTTGACATGGCAGATGTGCAGCTAAACTTGCAATGTTGAAGCTAATTCAACACATCGCCAATGATGTAGTTAACATGTGTGGCACTTTGCACCGCCATGTGAAACATACCCAATTTCCTGGACACGCATTTTTACCCGAATTATTAGGCCACTATGAAGTCATGCATTTGGGTAATTGTTGATACGTTTGTTAAAAGCGATTCGGTGATTATCCGAAAATAAGAAACCCTGCACGTAATTAGTCAAATGTATTGATTGTGAAGGGGGCATTCGTCAGGTTGAATGTTTTAGTCCATATTGTGGGGGGCTTTTAGTGGCTGTTAGATTGCAGCTGACCTTATCGGTGTTAGGTTACTCGTTATGAGATTTATTATTTTCTCGCGAACGTTTTTTTGCAACAGGAAGTCGGTGCAAGGTTACACCATTGTTCTGTTGCAATGGCCCAGCAGTCGAAGCGAGCTGAATCAGTCGTGTATCAAAAACATTGAGTGGACATTTTACATTTTGAGCTTGCGTTAATTTGTGAAAATTCACACTCGACGCATTTGAACAACGAATTATTTCAAAGTGAAATGCAGTATTCTAATTGCAGGTACAGTATGTTGGTATTAATATGCCAGGGACATATTCATCGTATTGCGGGACCCCGGGTAAACGGAAGTCAAAATCGAAATTAATTAATTTATGGCGACTCCGTCCCACCGCGCACGTAAACGCCGCGACCCACCTGGCACGAATCATTCTGTTGTCATGTTCAAGCGCAGCGAGGACGAATGCGCAGAAGAGCTGAACAAGCGAATGCACCCCATGCTCGGGTATGGGCAGGATCATAAGTCTTATTTATCCAAAGCTGCTCAAACTGCCTACACGAATTAAGTCCTTTATTTGTCATAACGGTATGCATAATACAGTGAAACTGCTCTCTTATCTTAATTATTATTTGTGACCTACCAATGTCTGCAGCCAGGATCAATCCATGACAATCCTATTACCTGCAGATATTTAACAGATGAGATGCGTTGCACCGTTAATTCCTCCTGTTTGATAATACTTCTCTTGTCTGTATGCAACTGTGCAGATTGGCTTAACCGCAAAAAACACCTTAGTCCCCACATACTGCTCGTATCAATGCGGATACGAGGAGTGGCCACCCACTACTCTGTAGAGGAACATTGGTATAAACGCTTGTTACAATATGAACAGCGCATTGAAAACGCGTACTAATTTATGTTCCGGTTACAAAGTGTGTTTACAAATCCACACTGAGAAACACGATGATTGACAGAGGGGTGTAAATTATTTTTTGATAGTGTATTTAAATAGAGGTACTGCAGGTAAGTCGTTTTAAAGGGATAGTTTAACAAGACAACACTTGCCACCCATTGGTGAAAAAGAGCAAAGTTTTTGTTTAAATTATAATATTATGTTTATGCGAGAGCCGGGGGCTTATGGGACCCGTCATAAGGTTAATGTATAGTATTGGTGGCACGTTATCAATGGTTAGATACATTACAGTATTATAGGAAAACCTGTATCGTTGAATTCCGTACTTTGATTGAATTCGAACTGCAGGTGTAAATTATGTTCATGTGTCTGACCCTGCTAAGATGTTTATCGGGGAATGGTTTAATGCAATTTTAAACAGCTGTGATGCAGAGAACTGCAATATCTGTGCTGTGCATGTGGTAGTGATTCGATGCGTCGTCTTCAGTTGATATGACGGTTACGATATTGTACAGATGTACTTGCTTGCTCTAATTGTGCACTGATTTCGAATGTGTTTATTATGCACATTGTACGCCGCTGGGCTCCCAATTGGATTCCTCGTGCACATGCGTAGTCCAAAGCCAATTCAATTAACAATGTACCTATTTAGCATAATAAAAAAAATTCAGTTGACATGCAAACTTCCATTTATTTAATTCACCATGTTGCATGTCATGCTTTGCAGTTGTGAGATATGCTTAGTACCTTAATTATTCTGGAACATTTTTACATGGTTACCAAAACCAGTCATTATACTTGTACTCCCACAGTCCATTGCAGGTCACAGTTGTGCACTAAGGTCACTTACCCTATATGACATTCTTGGGACCTCTCAAATGGATCCTTCTAATTAATAATGGATGTGTGAAAATTAATTTCTTGAGACCTAACATTTTGAAGTCTTCATTTAAAGAATACTAGCAGTTGAGATGGCTGCTGACCAAAAGTGGTAAAATGGATAAGGAGAATCATCACCCTCAAGGGGCTGACCACTGGGAAGATGAACATTGATATTGGGACATGAATGAGTGAAGATGAATTGCAGCTGCTAAGGGCTATAGATCATTGCAGAACTGTGAATTGATGTTATGATATGTTCTATTCCAAAATTTGGGTGGATTCAATCTGTGGTACAGCCTCGTGGGCCATACACATTAATCGGGGGATCTGCTCGCATGTCTAGAGTTTGGATATGGAAATATCTTTTGCATGAATGCACACCAATACTTTTGTAAAACTTTCACTCAGTCGTGAACAAAAACCGACAAATTAAGGTAATATATAATAATTTTATGCATGCTTATGTAAGAACAACAAACCTGTAGTCTACTTAAATAATCAAATACTCGAGGTATTATAAATAAGAATTCTGACCTCTTATTTCTTCTGAATGTTGGTGAACAAGACATGCCGATGCTAAGGTAAAATTATTGATGTATAATATGACATTAAATAGTTGCATTGATCAAAATAATTTCCTTGTGGGGTTCATTGGGGTGGTTCCATCACCCAGAAGCTGATTGGTGACAAAACGGCATGCTCTTTTTTCAGTGGTTTCTCATTTTGACAGACACAAACCCATGCCATTTTTTTCCCGGACAGTATACTTGTCTATAAGAAGTGATGACTCTTCCAACTGCTCACTGCATTGTGAGTTAGCTTAAGATGTTTTGCACCTAGACATGCTGTACTGCATTGGAAGCAAGTGGAAATTCCAACAGTGAATACAGGTATCCCTCGATTTACGAAAGGAATGCGTTCTTCAATGAACAACAATTATGGATGTTTCCAACCTTTCTAATCTCAAAATATACACCTATCTCATGTGTCACAATACAAACATAATAATAAAGAACAAAAATATTAGAATGATTGAGTAACAATTTTTTTTACTTTTTTAAGGTAATTTTCAAAAAGATCTGCATGTTGGAACAATCTGAAAGGTGATGTGGAGGCATTACTGTGGCACTGTAGGGATACCGTGACTGTCGCGGGTGGATGACGCAGACTGCCGTATGGTTCTTGCTTGACTTCGTTGGCGCCTACAGTAGTGAAATTTTGTTTACATGGGAATTTGATTTCGTTCATTGAAAAGTGTCTATAATTTGTCAATTGCGTTAATGCAAAATTTCATCAACCAAACTGGTTTAACGTCATTGTAGTTTATTATCTAATTCATCACATTGCAATTAGTCCATTTATATTCTGATGTAAAACGTTAAGTTATGATAAGAAGTAGTACCATGCTGTGAAATTAGGTCATGCATAGTTAAAATAATAGTGCCCGAAAGGATTTGCATTTGCAATCTGCTTTGATTTTTTTTGTTATAATGGGAGTGTTTCACTGTCAACCTGTGCTTGGTTAAAAAAAGCTCAGGTCGTTTTGTTCTCCATAAAATGTAAAATGTCTCCACCGCACTTCATTGCATGTACGCTTGCACGACCAGCAACATCTGATCACTACAGCGCATATGCCAATCAATGAGACGTTTGGTGGCACTGATCATAGGCACCGAATTCGTTGATATTGCTTAAGTGCTCTCAAATGGGTAGCCATTAAACTGGCTTGATTATACTTTATTAAAAAAAATTCCCCTGTCATTTATTTTTCTTTGTTACGCGGTCGGTGCAAGTTATTTTATCAGCCATTTTTTTTCCACTGCTGAATGAATGCCTCTCCCTGTCATCACCATCTCGGTTCAGTGCTGCTACCATTTCCTGCATGTAAACTATCTCCATCAGAGGTTTTTGGGTTAGATCGCTGTACATATATAAATGTGTCGTTAAAACCCGCCACCACCCGACACAGCCAACTAGTAAGGGTTGTCACAGTAAACAGAACATGCCAATTCGTCACTAGTACAGCACAACGGTGTGTTGGAGAGCCGAGTCACAACATTTACAATCTGAATGTTGTGGCTTGGCTGTCCAACACACCTTAGTGCTATACTAGTGACGAATTGGCATGTTCTGATTACGTGACAAACCTTACACTTTCGTGACCAATATCATCCACGAGTAAGTGTTAAACTAAGCTGATCTCATAGTTCCATCTCTGCAGTGGTCATCTGCTTGGATGTGTTCTGTCCTGACACTGAATGGTAAAAAAAATAAGAGGTGGTCATGTGGCTCACTGCTAATATTATGTCAGCGTACTGAGCTGACACTGCTGAGATCCGAGGTTTAATCCACGCAACCTCTCCATGATTAAAATGAGTTTTCAGTGTTCGAGACGATGATCGTGAGAGCAGTCACCGATAGCAGCACAAAAAGATTACACTTTGATTTTCACTTAATTCTGCTCATTCCACTGCTGACAATTAAAATATTATTTATTAGACATGCAACACGCTTGTTGGACATAAGAGGTGTGTCCTGAGTATGGATGAAAGTCTTCAAATTATCAGTAGTTCTGTGATGTCACCTTGAAGACTTAAGTGCATAAGCAGTATCGTGTATTATTGATACAAATGTGTCTTCTGATCTTTGGATACAAATAATCCACAAGACATTTTCACAGAGGGGTGGAACCTACTGAATAAGGATCCAGTGACAGAAACAACTTGGCCTGTGTCGTGTATATAGGGTTAAAGGTTATGCTCTAGAGAATGGGGTGTTGGGTTTCTGTTAACAGTGTGTGAGAGCTTGATAAACTTCTAGTTGGACCTTAGAATGCTGCCCTTTATTTTGCCAAATACATTTTACAATGTCGTACTCGCACTTTATTTTGCCATGCAAAATAAAGTGCGAGTATGACATTATAAAATGTATTTGATACAGTTCCTCACTTTTTGAGCATTTTATATATGGTGTGCCTAAATCCTTGATTTGTTCATATATTTTAATATTAATGTAGTATAAATAAGCAAAAAAAATTGGTTATTTGACATGGATTACCGGGTTTTTTTGTACTCTACAGTTGAAATCAAGCCAGAAACACGTTGTGTGAGTTTCGTTTTGTAAGTACCATTTATGGATATAACCAGAAAAAAGTAACGGCCCTTAATGGGTTTAAGCCAGATTTGAACGACAGTGGCCTTGCATTGAAGCATCTATTAAACGTTAATATACTGTAATGAAGTGACTACTATGGCAGAGACGAATTAACACATTGTAGATGGTCCCAGGAGCAGCCAAGTGCATAAGCATGATTCAAAGACATTTGAGGTGGTGATTTAAATTCTTGCAGGAATGAACTTGCGGTTTAAGCCTTGTCGGTGCTTGTATGTGGATAATGTGCATCTTGATACGGTCACATTGCGCACGTATGTGCACCTCCATCATTGGGCTGGTTTAACTTCATTGTAACTGGCTTAGCACTGTACTCAAGACAGTCACTCTTTATGCAATCGCCTTTTGTTGGAAAGTTTGGTCATTTGTAAGTTAATGCTTTTTTTGTTCACTAGACTTTACATTGTCGCTCGCACATGTGATCCAGCACATTGGAGAGCAAGGTTAATGGATCAATACGTTTGTGAAATTTCCCAAGCTGCTGGGCGGAGGTGGCGAGGAGATGCCAATAATGCCAGTGGGGCCACGAACCAACAACCTGTGCGGACCTTCGAATGCTTTATCTTCATGTTGAGGGTTTCTATAGGTACTGCTGTTCTTTACCACATGTAAAACATTCCTTCAAAAATGAATCGCAAAACTTTTCAATGCAGAACTCTCCTGAAAGTCTTTGAGACTCGGTCCAGCCCTTGCTTCATTGGGAATTGAACTGCATTTGCATTGTTCAAAATCAGTACGTAAATGACTGCACCACTGATTCTCTCGGATACTGTACCACGCTGTAATTTTCTGCAAGTTTAGTTGCCAGGTTCCTTGCCCATGCAATTTTTTTTTGTAAATGAGGAAGGCACGGCACATCAGGCCACATATTTGCGGTCGAATCAGAAAAAAATCTCTGTATAAACAAAGTGTACACCTTTTTGCTTGGAGGTTCTGGGCAGCGTTGCTTGACGGTAATCACTGTAAATAAAACAAAAACCGCCTTATTCCAAACGGTTTACAAATCTTTGCATGTTGACTGGAGGTAAACATTTCAGTAAATCTAGGGGTGCTAATTATTTGATTTGATTTTTGGCATATCTTGTTCTACCTAAAATTTTTACGCTGCTTAAATATATTTATAATTGAAAGTGGGAAAAACGACTGTGCCTGGTTATTTGTTGGTACAGTGCAAAATCCTATGTTTTATATATAAGTAAACACATGCATGACTTAAGTACTTGCTTAACTAGATTGTAAAAATGTAAAGGCAGACTTGCAGTTCTGCATTGTCTTGCTCATGCCACTGCTTGCAGAAAGGGCTCCACTACAGGGAGATCTAGAGAGCACCTCTGGAGGGTATTATGACCCATTCTTTCACGCTTACCAGGCATTTGAAGATGTGCGAGTACCCACATTTGACCTTATCATGTGTGAGCTGTCAATTCAACTAACTCGTGTTACTGCTGGGTAGATAGGATTGGGGAATTGAGCAACGTACCCATTGTTTTAACGGCCTTTCCGGGAGATGGAACCATGGAGACCTCTTAATTGCAAGCCCAGCATGCTAACGATTATATGTAGCAACTGGATTGTTAAATTATAACTTTTCCTTCAGCAATCCTGGAGCGGATCTCTCAAGTGTTCATTTGGGTCCTTTATTGCTTGTATTTGAGAGATTGTAATCAATTGTTCTTGGTCTTATTATGTCAATAGTGGAATGCTCTTTAAAGCCTAAAAGTGAAATTAACTGACTGTAAGCCCTGCTGGAAGGCTTCCCTGGGTAGGGAAAAAATACCCTGTTCAGGGTGAATTGCCAATATTCTGCAGGTGGTCCCATGATCACCATTTTCCTCTTTCACAGCTGAAAACCCCAGACGTCAGCTAGTCACGTAAGCAGCCACGTTAACCATTGTGCACATTAATTTGATTTCCACTGGTGCATTCTGGCGTTCTGTTAAAGCTGCAATTTTTATATGCATATTTGAAAGTATGCTTGCTTTTTGGTGGGGCGAGGGGTGTGTGTGGGAGTGGGGATGGTCGTGAAGTGGTTAGCATACTGTGCTGTCAACCCATTTTCCCGAGTTTGGTTCCTAGATACAATCTTGAGTGAATTCTGAACTGTTCCTGGCTCTTCCTCCCTACACTAGCCTGGACTTTATCAGTACAATGAAGTATAGTCAAACAGCCCCACCATGACTTAAAGACATCGCAAGGCCTTCCTCTACCACTTAACTGATGGTTATAATATTTTATTTTAATCTTTTATGATAATGTATATGTTTAATATTTTTTTTGTCATTTTAAATTTGGATGGTATTTTTTTTGTTAATTATTTTTATTTATGAAATTGTCTTCCAACTACAGTACATACATTTATTGTGCTGATCACCATAATATGCAGATATCACACTGGGTATAATGTCTTTGCTCATTAAGGGCTACCATGAAGATATGTAACTCACTGTTGACCTGAGAAAGTATTGAGTTAATTTCAGACCACATGCTTATTGAATGGATCTATTGATCTGTGTGGCTTAATCATTGTTAGACTGATGCCTTTGTGAAGGTTAAGGTAATGGTATCACCCCATGCAGCACATACTGAATACAAGGTAAGGGTAAATCTGCAATGTTTTTTTAAAGGAAGTCGTTTGAATGTAAATACTCAATTGTGATGCAATGCACTTAAAGTTTTAAACATTAAACCCTTGTCAGCTTGCATGTATAGACAGGGTGTTTAGAGGTTTAATTAATTGTGTGTGTGTTTTACGTGCAAGGTGCTACACTGAAATACATTGGCCATGACCTTCCAGAGAGCTGGAATATGGCGATGTGCTTTCTTGATTAGTGGTTTTGGTGTATGTGGTGAAACGCTTCTCTTTTACTTCACTTGGCTGTTCTTGAATCTTTGTGCCAAGAAGCACTGCGCTTTGCTCCCTCATTCCAAGGCACTGCTCAGGGAATAGACATGTCGCAAACCAGCGTGTGCAACAAAGCAGACAAAAAACATCTTCCATATGCACCCCGGACCAGCTATGTTGTGGCAAGAATGATGAATTGTGCTTTAATACTCACAAGTCAGTTGCAGTGGGGAAGCGTATGGAGGCTGTGTGTGCTGAGCCCATCACTGCTCTATAAAAACATGCAATACAGCCCCTTATGATGTTTTTTTTCTTTTGGAGTGCTTATTTGTTTTACTGCTTTCATTTAAGTTTTTCTCTTAATTTGAATATATTAATATGCAATCTATATAACCTAATATATTATTGTGGGATAATAAATTTCAGTTCAGCGGAGGGCAAAGTACAGTGTTGTATATGTTCCACTTTAATCAGATGGCAAGGCTTACAATTATAAGATGCAGGATAGCTCTTTAACATGACTGCTGGGGTCACGAAGAATAGCCCCGATTTGTCGCTCGGGCATGTCTGGCTTGGCAGTGTAAAGGGCTTGCACTTCCCCCACTAATTGTGCACCTGACTTTCATTTGCTCTTGAGAGAGCACTATCGGAGCCTGCTCGGCAGAGGCTTTCTTCTCCTTCGTGTCTTGTTGTCGTTTGTGGTAGTCTGCTATGCGGTGTCCCGAAATCATGATACCGTCTGCTTAAACATTTTAACACACATGGTGTTGAAGCACTTCTGGCGTGCTTGCTGAACATTTACTTTTCTGTTAATGGGAAATGACATGTATTATTAATGCTGTTGTCCATGTGCTCCGACCAGAGCTAAGAATAACCTGATTCTGCAAGAGGTCTGCTTTATTGTGGCTTTGGAAAAGTTTTCTTTTTTAAATTCTTTTATACCCAACCGTTTTTCATTAAATAGTAACACAATTGTAAATATGATACTGCATTTTAATACCTTGAATGTCCCTTTATCTCATGGAATTTTGTCAGTATACACATGTGAACGTTTTTTCTATTGTAGAACAGGCTGTGGTATAAGTTTCTTAAGGATTTCCCCCATTTTTTGCTTTCAATACCTGTTGGTGCAAATCCCGTGCAATGATCCTGTGAAAAACTTCCATTATGGCACCGACACAATAAGCCCTTCACTGCTACCATTGGCCTTTGTCATCCGAGCTGCTTGCTTCCTTGTCTGATTCTTGCCTCCTCTGCAGACCTGCTCCATTTTCCTGTTAAATCTCTGCTGGACCGGAGCGCTATTTCGTCACTATTATTGTGTTCACACATCTCATTGTCCTGCCTGTTTTATCAAAAAGTCAAAGGTTCTCCACGCTCAAACAAGCAGCAGGTTGGTGGTCATCTCCCATTGTCACTTCTGAGCCAGTGTTGGAAAGCCTACAGAACATCAACATTCATCATGAAAGGAAACTAAACTTAACTATTTTTATTTTTCCCACTGAGCTCTTTTTCAGAAGAAACCTGGCCTCAAATGATAGTTAATAAAGTGGCTTATCATGTGGAAATGTATAGCAGCCAAATACTTTTAAAATCATGTTTAAAAATGTGGAGAGAATAACCAGAGGGCCCGGATAAAAATCCACGTGACCATGGTGAAAACATGCAAACTGCAAATATACAGGCGTCAGGGTCGGGATCAAACCCACGACCTGCGTATCAGGCGAGGCATTAAACATTCATTGTTGGATGCAATGCTGTTGGATGGAATGGGGTCCTGGTATACTGTAAAGTTTGGTGCTGGTAGTTTAGTGTTATTTCTTGTTTGTTTTTTAATGTACTGACCTGGCCATTTATGGTCCTGTTTCTTTCAAGGGTTATTAATATAAGCGTGTGTTTAGTGACTACGCTGTACTGAGTATACAGACTTGGGCTAAAACTAGGTACAAAGCTTCTAGATTAATAATTTGAAAAATGTTTTTTGTTAATACTTGGGCTCCAATTTTCTGTTGGATGGAGAATGATGCACAGTTTACTACTTATATTTTATTTTTTAATTACTGAAAGAACCAAGAATAAGTCAACATTATAGAATGCCAATACACTCACCAAACTTAAAAACCAGGCTACAGTCTATATTAATGTTTTTTTGTTTTATAATTTTTTATTTTATTTGTATTCACTTTTTTTATTTTTCTATCTACGTGACTTTATCGAAAGAACCAAAGAATATGAATTCCTGCAGTTACGAAAGTTTTAAGTCAAAAGTTTACTACTTATCAATAATTTAATACTGTAACTCTTATTTAGTTTAACACGTAGGCTTTCGCGACCAATATCTATAATAGAAGTGTTTTGGGTTAGATCGCGTAATTATATAAATGTGTCGTTAAAAGTTGTAATTACTGGCAAAACTTCGTACTCGGATTGTAAATGTTGTGGCTTGGCTCTCCAACACACCGGTGTGCTGTACTAGTGACGAATTGGCATGTTCTGTTTACGGTGACAAAACCCTTACTAGTTGGCCTTCGGGTGTTGGTGGGTTTTAACGACACATTTATATATTGACACGATCTATCCCCCAAAAAACCTATATGAACGCTTATTTAATCTGGGTCAGATTTCTACAGAAACAATGCAAACGGTTCTCTATATAAACATTTTTTTTGTATGCTGGTGGTCATCGTTTGTGAAGTGACTGAGATGTGGATGTGTGTAATGTGGAAAAAGGGTGGTAGAGAAAGCAGTGTAGGTCCACCACTGGAGGTGGAGCAGCTGTTACTTCTCCCCAAATCAAAAACAGAACATGTGGAAATGTGTAACAGAGATTGCAGCTGTAACCAATGGAATTCTTTATTTTTAGTGGGGATGAAGTTTCACTCGGCACTATTATTTTTTTGTCTTGTATAGGTAGTTACATTTTGTGGTGTTGCCGACTGAGGTTACTTGACTGCTTAAACGGCACCCATTACTACTTCAGCAACATCATTTACACATAACCTGGACTTCCAGCACCAAGAAAAACGACCACTATTGCAGTTCATCTTCTTGGAGCCATTTCATTGCAAAGAAAAGGCACAATTTTGTTATACTACGCAAAACATGCTAAAATGTATTCTGCTGCAACATTAAGCCAAATACTTTGATACTTATTCCCTAATGGTAATTTTATTGTGTCGGAAATATGAAAGCTTTCCAGGTGGTTAATTTGGCTCTGAAACCAACACCATTGCTTATCTTGCCAAGGGCACCATGTGCCCTTTATCAAGTGAGCAGGTAGACACTGCTTTGTTACACTGTATAATGTGCTCCCAATGCATTCGAGAAAGGCTGATGTTGGGCCTGGACTGAAACTGTTGATTATTGTAGTTTTTTGTTATTTTCTTTGAACCATCTAAGTGACTTTACCGAAAGACCCAAAGAATGAATAACTGTTGATTATTGCATTGCATTGCACTTGCAAACAATGATGCTTTACTGCTAAAGCACCCAACCAACTAACCTGGGATACATAGCTTCGTTGTGCCTGCTTTGTCATTGGTGATTAGCACAATTATATCAGTGTGCACTTCTTTGGTTTATTATTTGCTCTCTTAATCTTAAGTGAGATGCCAACCCCATCACTAAAACCTCAGTCCCTCACCTGATAAAATATGTGCAGCCTTGAGGTTTTTAAATTTGTTATAAGTAAAAGGCTTGTGTAAGATGCTTTAGAGAACTCTAGACATTGTGCAACCAACAGTTATAAAGTGTCAATTGTGTGGGATTTTCTAAAAGGTCACTTAGACATTTGTTTCTTGTTTAAACATGTTGAATAAGCAAACACTTTTGTGGTTTTACTTGGTATAAAACGCAGTGCTGAATACGCATAAGAGAATGGGGAGTGCGAGTTAGAAAAACCCTTCGACCTTTCTTCCTTTGTATACGAATATTATCAGTAGATAATATAAAAAATGGGTCTTGTTAATAGTGGTTAATGTTGTCTATACAGTGTGACCAAATGCTCTGTTAAAAGTCCCCAATCATAAGAGCTACATCTCAACTGTTGCCCTTGTGTCTGTATCTTGTCTCGCATACTCAATGCAAGTTGTATTTACATGTTTTGCATTACAGAGTAATGCATTAAAGGCGAATGGCTCATCCTGCAAAGCCCATGCATCTTCAGAGACTCCAATAACTGCCAAATTTAGATATTCCTCTTGTTGAGGAAAGTCAGATAAAAAAAATACACTGACAATTTTCTTTTGCTCTTTAATTCTGTTACTGTGTGCGCTCCTGTTCTTTACCCTATTTTAATAGTGCCATGCCATTTTTCAGTGGGATTAAATCTTATTTTCAGTTTATGATATTTTTGTGCCTAGTAGATTGGAGTACAATTTACCGAAATGACAACGACAAAAAAAAAAACTAAAGTCGTTCTCATTTCACACGCGGCTAATTGCATCGTGCCGTGTGGGCAGCGACGGCCATTTTTATCTGGCTGTGGCTTTTGTTCCAGGGCGGCAGCATGGTGCAGCTGAGCAAGCGGCGGCAGTCGGACCCTCAGGTCGTCCAGCAACTATGGAAGGCCATCGAGGTGATTCGCAACCAGAAGCAGATCGCCAACCTCGACAGAATCTCCAAGTACGTGTTGGCGTGCGCTGCTGTGCCGATGGGGTTGGGTTTCCTCGTCTCCAGATCCACCGTTGGGCATTCATCACAAACAAAAGCAAGCACATCAGCGTACGTACATGATCACGTCCGTGCAGGGCACCCGAGGCACTCCCATTCCAGTGCTGTGAGCTCGGGCACTTGCTCTCACTGGCAGCGCACAGACACGGGCACGTGCACACTGCTTTGCATGCGGGCAGCGTCTCAGCGCGTGAATGCCGCACACGCATAATGGCATTGCTGATGAGCAGAGTGCAAACACATTCAGGCTGCACTGTCTGCATGTTCACCCTGTCTATAGGCAACGAGCATATGGACTTTGGTTATTTATAAATAGTACACGTGCACGCATGAACTACGTACACCCGGGCTTTGTTCACTCAGGCATTATACATAGGCACTGCATATGCATGTTGCCATCGCACATTCCCATGGCTATACATGAACAGTAAAGGTACAGCGGTCATTTACACAGGCAACATGAGACATAAAAAAAAAACGCACGAAGTATGCACAGCAAACTCCCTTTCAATGCACGTAACTATTGGGTAAGCACATGTTAATTTTTAAGACAGTTTGATTTTTCACCGCTTCAAAGGAAGTGGAGAGTTTCTGGTTATGTGTCTTGAATACAGATTGTGATTTCTCGTCTGCTTCTCTCTGCACATATGTTAATTTGCTTATGTGTATCTCAAAATGAGTTTGTATGCATGTGATCCAGGCTTGCATGTTTGTTGGTTGGTTTATCTTAAACGCCCTTTGATTTAAGTTGAATCAAATACATATTTAGAGGGTACAAAAAATTCTACACAATTCACTGTTCAATCGTTATCACTGCAGTAATTACTATATGCATATTAATGATGCTATTTTAGTCTTGCACCGTTTTTCACAAAAATAATTTGGCCAAGGATGTTCTTGGCATCTTTTTTAAGATTGGCCTTAAGACACATTTTGGATGCAACACCAGCTAAAGTAAAATTAATGGGATGGCTTAATTTGCATATACAGACTTCATTAGTTTAATTTGCATATGTAGATTAGACTAATGAAATTAGTCTTTCAGTTGTAGTGTATATTGAAAGGTCAAGTGTGTCTTTATATGCATTCAATGTCTCCTAAAAACATATCAGCAATTAGATAAAAAAATATTAGTATTAATTACACGTCAACAGAAGCTTGCTGACTGCCATTTTGAAGACCCATGGACTCATTTTTGTGGACAGTGTCTTATAGAAAACATGTCATCATTAACAGAAGTGGTTCATGTTAAAATTGTTTATATACGAATACTCTCCGGTCATTCAATCTTTGTGTAGTCCTATTCCAACATTTGAGATCTTGAATAACGTGGTAATTCCATCACACATGTACCTTTGTGCCTTTGCATGATGTCAGTTCCAACTGGGAGACTCCCACCACCTTGTTTACGCCCATCATGAGCACATGTCATAGCCACTGGTGAAACACCGTACGGAAGAATGCCATTGCTCAAGCTCGTGTCACTGGCTCTTTCACTTTCACATAGATTATAATTATTGCTACCTTTTTTCCCTGACAACACATTTTTTGTAATGTACATGCACAGTAGCCATTTTTGTCAATCCACTGATGCATGACAGCCTCCCTTATGCCATGCACTTTCTGAGGATGATTTTACCATACTTGACCACTCTGGGCGACTTGTGGGTTGGTGGACATGGAGAGCATATATGTCGAAGCATAGTGCAGTGCAACAATGGATTTTTTGTTGCACTTTCCTCTGCTGACATGTAACCCCACCACAGCCTATAGCAACCTGTTTTGTGCATAGTGGTTGCCCATACAAGCATTATCCAGGCTTCACCCTGATATCCATCCTAGATCTGACGAGTTTGGGAATGTTCCAGGTCATTTGATCATACACTGCCCCCCACACGTGTTTCAGTTTAATATAACTTATGGCTTTGAAGCAGGTAATGACTAACTGATTATTTTACACAAGCCATCAATTTCCATTGCTCGTTGTCACCAGAACCAATATTATCCCAATGTGAATCTAGTTAAAATATACCACATATGCGGCTCCAAAAGGCACACCAAATATTGTTTGCCAAGCATGTTTTTCCAATCGCATATATTCCTGCTTCAAAAGTTAGTTTTATGGGCAACAGTAGTGATTGAGCAATGCAAGATAAAAACATATGTCACAAGGTTTGTTGAACTAAAAACTGACGAAAACCCCCCTGTTTGGATTTTTTGTCAGAGAATAACTTTTTTGCCCAAACGAATTTCTTTCCTGACAGTCGCCCATAAAAGTTTTGCAGCTGGATCTTGGACACACATTAAAAAAAAGATTATTCATGTGGTGGCTCTCCTTGAAGTACATTTTGATGGGGGAGGGATAATTACTTCTTGTGACTGTTAATGAGAAAAAAGCGGTCTCTATCGAGTAACGGTTTGCTAGTACACGTCTATTTATAGTGCTGTGGAAATTAGCATTTGCCTTAATTGAAAAACGGCATAGCTGGCAGCAATATGTTATTTAAACATTCTGAAATTGTGGCATAGCTCCAGCGTGGTAGTTTTGATTAAAACATGATTTTTTTAGAATTGTTTAAGCCAGTTATTGTGAAATGCATGAGCTCATTTCAAACGTGTCAAATAACACTGTCACAATGCTGTATAGAATCTTGGCCAGCTTTAAGCAGGGAAACATTGGTAGGTTTAAATACTTTGATAAGTGTTTTGATATTGGTGGGTGACAAATAGAGACCTTGAATTACAATGTTTCTTTCAATATATATTTTCCCAGGTATTTTTAAGTGGAGTATCTATAAATGGGTCCCCATCTATATGTATTACTATGTAGAATACAGTGTAGCCTCGTGGTTTGCTGTTGAGGTGAATCCTGACAGGTGGTTGTTCCTTCACTGTGTAGGGACATCGCGGATGTCACTGTGTAATGCCAGCCCTAGAGAGACACGGCGTGCGGTGTATTGACATCGCGGGCACCACGTGTATGTGGGTGCAGTACTGGCCCTAAAGGGGCTCGGTGAGCGCTGACTGACAGTGCTGGATGGCACCACGCTCTGCGTGCAGTGCCGGCCCCTACAGGATGGGGTGTCAGGGTGCCGGCCATGGGAATGGGGTTACTAAGGGCCATGGCACTCTGGTTGAAGGACACGTGACCGGTAAAGTCTACACAGGGCCCCCAGGTGGGGGCTAGGGGTGGTCACGTGTCAGGGCCAAGATCCTGCTCGAGGGTTATCGAAGGTGGTCGTGGCTAAGGGCGGAGCCAGCCACGCCGCAGAGGATATAAGCCGGGTCCCCGAGAGGGACCGGCTGCTGTGGTTATCCTGAAGAATCTACGTTCTACGTCCAAGAAGAGTCACCAACACGTGGACCTGGACCCCAGCTGGGGTCCTGTCCGTTGTAACTACTCCCAGTGTAATTAGTGTCGTTAGCCTGGTGGTCCACCACCATAGGTTGTTATCTGGTGAAGGGGCAGTTTACCCCTTGGTGTTGGTGTTGATATCAATAAATATGTTGCCTCCAAAGAGTACGTCTGCGACTTAGTTGAACTCGCTACAACTGTGGAACATCGTTGCTATATTGCAAGTAAATTAAACACGTATATTATTTCATTATTTAACCCTTGGCAGTAAAGTATAATTATTAATGCTTCTTTTTGCACGTAATGGAATCGATGAGTGAGGGTACTCTCCAGCCTGTGTGTGCATTCACACAACTTATCTGCTCTTGAGTTTTTCATTCCTCTAACAAGAAAATTACTTTATGAATATCTTGGTTGTGTGTAACATGGGGGAGCAGTAGTGTCGTGGTTCATGCACTCTGCTATGAACAGGGTGACCTGGGTTTGATTCCCACTCGCGATCAATAACAGTTGCGTTAGCCTGTTCCGGTCCTGGGCCTCCCCTAGGTTGATGCATCCTTAAATGGATACCTGATGTGGTGTGTAAACATCACTATTGGGGAGACGAAGGCAGCTGGGTATTAGGCTGGCCCTCATAGTTGCTCACTTACAGAACTTGCCCCGACAGCCTTTATGGTCATTGCGGTATCTTTGTCTTTGTTATATCTTGTGGGCAGGTAGCTTTTGCACACAGAATGGCATTGTTTGCCATGTTTGATATTTGAATATGTGTTTGCTCCAAAGCTATGGGACTGTTAGTGCCTAATTAATATTAGCTACGGAAATTGACCGGCGCTGAACTAATGTGCCGTGGGTATCATAATGGCTAGGGAGAAAACGAATTGCCATCCACCTTGTCGCAATTAGACAGGCTTTCGTATTCTGGGAGTAGTGGCAAACTTAATGAGCACACAACCATTCTTTCTCAGCCTTTGGTGAGTGGCCCAGGTCTAGTTTTTGTTCAGTCTTATCTATTGTATCTGTGTGCCCACAAGTGTATTGCCACAATTAGCATGTGAATGGCTAGGTTGTCTGCATACAACGTCGCATATTGACTGGCAGAGAAAGCTGGCCCTTGATGGTTTCTAGCTTCTTGGTTTAAATAATAAATGTGGTGAACATGACATCTCTGCCACTGCCAAGCATCCCAATGTCAACAACTTGTGATACTGAAAATGTATCAACTAAAGTAATGGCTATATTGTGTGGTTTATGTGCTTGCCCACTAATGAGTTGTATATTACTTAAAATCTTTTGTTTCACAAAATTGGTTTCTAAAATCAATTTTCCATATTTCAATCACCATAAGCATGTAAATTGGGCAATTGGGGTATACCAACGTGATTTCAAAAAAATGTTGGATTACCAGCATTGCAAAATATAACTTTGTTTTCCAGAAATCTTGCTGTGAAATTTGTCATGTAAATGTTTGTTTGTAATTGAAGTTTGTTCTTGTTGTGCTACGCTGGAACTTTGCCTCCTCTGCTTTGGAATATATTAAATGATTGGGCCATAACGGAGTTGTTTCATCAGGTTTAAAGTGCTTTTCTGTGGCCTGTGATGGTTTCCTACTGGTTTTAACTTGGCCTGAAAAGTATACTCATCTCATTTGAGTTACTAAAAGTATACCACAGATTTTGACTTAACTTTCGTGACTGCAGGAATTAATATTCTTTGGTTCTTTTCGGTAAAGTCATGTAGATCGAAAAAAAAAAACTATGACGTTTCGATCACACAACACAAGCGATCGTCTTCAGGAGGACGATCACTTGTGTTGTGATTTAAATGTCGTAGTTTTTCTTTTCTTTTTTTTCTATATATGTGACTTTACTGAAAGAACCAAAGAATAAGTATGTACCACAGGTTACACTAAACTTGAACCCAGTGTTCAGCCACGTGTGGTGCTGATTTTACTATCCTATTTGTAGGAGGTTGTGAAACAAAAGCTTTGCACACCTATATTGGTTCATTCTAGCTATCATCTGAGGCTATCACTTAACCCTCACACTCTTCAGCATTTATTAAACACATTTTTGTAGCTTTGTCAACCACATCAATAAGTACAGAGAAGGAATGAGGATTAAACTGTGCTTTGTATACGGATTCGCTTTTTGAGGCACTTTGGGAAAATGGTTTCTTTAAAATGTTGTATGCAAGTATGCTAAGCGAGAGTCTGTTTTATAAGTTGTCAGCAGAGCAAAACAATAATTAGCACCATATGCATTTTTTCTTGCACGCAATTGTATGGCTGTAGGTGGGCAGGATTCTGTTTCTGCTGTACTCGCCAGGGAAATAACCCAAGGACAAGAGCATTAATCAGCATTCCAGCTGGATGCTTCCTTGGTGGAGGGCAACAACATAGTGCCTCCGGTGGAAATAAAACTAAAAAAATGCTTCATTACTTCAAATGTAAATGTTGTTTAACTTTTTAGCCTTGGGGATTGATATTTCATCATGAATTGCGACTCAATGGGTTAAAAGCACAGATATATTTTTCAATTATGAGTTTTCTTCCGGGATTTCTTTTACAGACGTTTGCAGTCCCAGAAGTATGAATTCCATGGAACCTACTCACTTTAGGCAATCTAATAGATGTCTTCATATTTTTTAACAGTCTACTTCATTTATACTGCTCTGCCGGGGACCTCAATGCCTGCTGAATTATTTATCTGTGCTCACACTCTTAACAATGTAATACGTCATGCGTCAGATCCTTAGGACTCGCCATGTGTTCTAAGACTCAAAGGGCTAAGGCAGAAATGCAGAGAATCCTGTGCATATTGCACTGAATGGTTGTGTGCTCCAAGCTTGGCTGGTCCATGATCCTACTTCATCTTCCAATTGGGCCGCACAGGTAACGGCAACATTGATCATAGACCGAGCGAATTTAGAAACTCACTTTCCACTTCGTGCAATATTTAACATTATTTATTACTTCAGCATTCTCTTGCTGTGGTTGATCCACCTGATGGAGATTGCTTGTGTTGTGATCGAAACGTCGTGATTTGTTTTATTTTATTTCTACCTACGTGACTTTACCGAAAGAACCAAAGAGTAAAGGACAAAGTGTCTGCCATTGTGCCCGTTAATGTTACACACTTTAAGCAGGAATTGTATATCCAAAAAAAGTAATAGAATACGACGTTTCGATTGCAATACAAGCAACCGTCATCAGGTATGAATGAATGAGAAAACAAACCTAGTAAACTTATAAATGTAATGCAATGCAATGCAGAGAGTCTGCTAACACAACAGTTAACACTTTACCTGGTTGATTACGTGCTTCCAAAGATTGCTAAATTTGAGAGAGCTACAAAACACAGACACAGAGAGAGATCCATACACAGAGAGAGAGAGACACACACATGGGGGAGAGACACATAGAGAGACACACCTCATTGGTGTCCAACTCCTATGGCTGTGCACAGCTGCAGGCCACGTTTATTACATGCTCCTATTTTCCCAGCTTTGTCTATTCCAGGAGGCACAGTTTTCCAGAGATCTTAAGATGTGTTGCAGTGATCAAGTACAGTAAAAAGCTAAGGCCGAAGATTTGTGCACTCCTAACAACAAAGTTAGTAACCTCAGTGGACAGTGAACACCATGTGACGGTGTTATCGGATAACATTTCCACCCTTCTAAACTCTCCAGAACACCAAACATGGGAAGCAACACCAAGTAAAAAAAACACCATGTTGCTCCCCTCGTTCATCCGATCACTCCCCAATCCTTGTACCCCCCCACCCACCTTGCTAAACCCCCGTCACTTCCCTCCTCTTTCCCACCAAGAAAAACAACCAAAAAAATCCAGCTTGAGGCAGAGCCAAGAAAATCCATGGGGCCGGCAGCGAAGCACATGAGCTGTTGCCGCCATTCAGCCACCACCATGGCCTTCCGGGCTGCATCAACATTCTGTCTGGTGTGCGTGTTCTCTCCCACCTTCTTGCGTTTTCGTTTTTCTTGAAAAATCATTCTCAGAGTCACTTAATTTATGGTGTTGTTAAACAATATTTTCTGCAAACGGTGTGGAGGCATGGCACAGTGGTTAGCACATATTATTCACGAGCTTGCTAACCGTGATTTTTGCCTATCCGCGAATCGCATCTGGAACTCTACATGACTGCATCGAGAGAGAGAGCAAGAAAGCTATTTAAATAAAGTGATGAGCGAGAATGTGATGCGAGAAAGTGATGTGCAGCATCATAATTTATAATAATTAAAATTCATGACACGCATTCCATCCTAGGAACCCAATGTGCATTTAATTTATAAACTTATTTGATACTTTAATATATTTTTTTATTTACATTTATGTTTATTATTTGTAGACCTATATTATCCATGTAATTTTCTATTTACGAGCATCTCCGGAACGTATCCCTCTCGAATAATGAGGGAATATTGTACTGCATTATGAACCCAGCAACTGGAGTTGAATTCCTGGTTTGGGCTAACACCAGTTGTGTGTTATCTGAACTGGCCCGACACCTATCCCTTGAACAAACCCGCACTGATTAGCATACGTGTACGTATGTATGTTGAACTTATTTCGAACTGTACGTAGCCAACCACGGTGAAGTATGTTCAAACAACTTCTATGATAAAGTAGTGGGATGGCCTTCATCCAGCATGGAATGATAAAGGGCTGTAAATTAAATCTAAGGTAGTATTCTGTGTGTTCATTGTGCCATAAGTAACAGTGAACATCATCCATGCTTTATTTTTGCCATCCTGCGACCATGCCTCCATTTTATTTTTTGGTTTGTTCACTGACGGAAGTGGTCAGAGTGTTGCAATGGACTTTGGCACCGTAGGACTGGAGTGGCATGATAATTGAGCTTCTCTTGATTTGAAGCTTTCGTGACTGCAGGAATCCATCCTCTTTGGTTCTTTCGGTAAAGTCACGTAGGTATCAAATAAAATAAATCACGACGTTTTGAGCGCAACACAAGCGCCCATCATCAGGTGGGAAAGCATGGTCCCACCTTTCCCACCTGATGATGGACGCTTGTGTTGCGCCCGAAACGTCGTGATTTATAAAGCATGGTCCCACCTTTCCCACCTGATGATGGAGCTTGTGTTGCACCCGAAACGTCGTGATTTATTTTATTTTATACCTACGTGACTTTACCGAAAGAACCAAAGAGTATGAGCTTCTCTTGTTGGCCCAGAGAAAATGTTAATACGAAATTCATCACTTCAGGTCGTGCTAGAATTCTGTCCATTGGTAGTGAAGGGGGATGTACTTTGCGTAATATCAACTTGTGAACTAAATGTTTAAAGTTACGAAGTTTTAAATTAATTTTTATTGAATGCCTATGTATCTACAAATTCTGCCAAATGGACAGATGACATCAGTGCTCTTGTTCTGCTGATTTTATTCCACCTAAGCTGCATAACTCTTCATTTTATTACACATACTTGTAAGTCCATCTGATAAACAGCTGTATACCAATACAGGATGAAGGCTGTGTTCTTATAATTACGGTAATACTTTTAAAGTATGAAACCTGTAGCCCTCAGCAGGGTGTGCTATGCCATGGTAATTGGTCCCAAAGGAGCCTGGTTCTAGCGGTGGGCAGAGAGAGAGCATGTGAGGATGTAGCAGCCCGATTGGCTGGCAAGGGCACGTGACAGGACAGGGCCAAAGGTGACAGAAGGGGCATGTGATGTAAGGCCCAGAGTCTTCTAGGGAGTTCTAGAAGGGGGTGTGGCCGAGGCAGAGCTAGACCATGCTGAGGAGCATAAAAGGGAAGTCCCGAGGTCCAATCCGGGCTGTCTACTGGAATGGAATCCACCGTGCTACTTCTCTTCGGTCTTTGGTCTTCACGCTCGGCATCGTGGGTCAAGCAGTGCGTTAACTGACCCAGTTATGTAGTTACCCCGTTATGGTCATAGAATAAACGTGTTGCCTCCAAAGTCAAGGGTGTTTCTCACGTGAACCCACTACAGATGTATTAAATTTCCTCTTCAGTAACTGGGATAAAGGCCACTACTGCTGACCACTATTCCTCGACTTGTCAAAATGCTTTAATATTGTTGACCATTTAACACGTAGGCTTTCTCGACCAATATTATTCATAATAAAGGTATTTGGGTTAGATCTCGTTATTTATAAATGTCGCAACCCTCCACCACCCGACATGGCCAATCCAGTAAAAAATGTGTCACGTTGACAAAAGACAAATAGTTCTACTTTAGCCCACGAGTGTAAAAAGTGAATCCACAACGTTTACAATTTTTGAGTACGACGTTTCGCTGGTCATTACATCCAGCATCATTGGGCGATTTGCCAGAATCGTGAAGCCCTCTACCTGCTCCCGGTCTCAAATAGAGCAGCAGGGTGATGGCTTCATTTAACCCAATCAGGTGCAGAGATCAGAGGTGGAGGGGGAGTATTGTAATTATATTATAGATTAGTAATTTATTAATTGTTATGATTAGTAATCAGTTGTAGATTAGTAATCAGTTGTAATGTGCATTATTTAATAACTGAACCACCCAATCATTAATACACAATCAGATGTAGAAATCATAGGTGGTAGAGGGTGGGTTATTGTAATTTTATACTACGTTGGTAATCGGTTAATTAGTATGTGTTTCCTTTATAAGGAATTGTAATTGTAAGATGTATTATTTAATAATATGCTTGACCATGATATTCTGCTCACAAGCCTTGGTCAACTCAAATTTTCAGATGGTACAATAAAATGGTTTAAGAGTAACCTCTCAGACCATTCTCAAAAGGTACATGGTGGTAACATCTCGTCCAGAAATATTTAAATAACAAAGGGTGTTCCACAGGGTTCTGTGCTGGGTCCAATTCTGTTCTTATTTTTAAACGATCTTGGTCTAAACTTAAATCACTCAGAATTAAATCTGTTTACTGATGACACTCATGCTAGTAACTGGTAAATCTCCAATCAAAGTCAAGAAATATCTCCAAAATGATTTCCACTTGATTCAATATCATTGTTATCATTAAAATGTCATGCTCTTTTTCTTCACCTATTAGGGATATCAGAAACAGCATCATTGAACAGAGTGCTTAAAATACTTGGGTTGGCCGAGTCAACTTACATTGAAAACACTTACTGATCATATCTCAAAGGAAAGCAAAGATAAAATAGGGGTTTTATACAAAAACAAATATTGTTTTCCCAATCAATTTCCTGCAAAGTGTTAAAGCTATAATTTTGCAACTTTCTGACAACTGTGCTGCTTGCAGATCAGCAACAAATGAAACCTTAAACAGACTAAACTCGCTCTTTACATCTGCTCTTCGATTTGCACTGGATGTATTATACAGGACCTACCATTGTTACCGACACTTAAATCCAGTCTCGCATCGTTTTATGCAGGAAGAAATCTACATTGGGCCTTGTTCATCCATAATACTTATTGGAAAATCTTCACTATACTGAGCTAATTCATTAACCCCATTGTCAAACCCAAGAAACCTAAGACGTCCATCTAATTGGCTTTTAACTATCCCGTGAACAAGAATTGGAATAGGTAACAACGCCTTTGCCATTGCAGCACCAACGTTTTGGAACCTTGTTTCCTCCGTCAACATCGTAAGTCTTCCTTCAATAAATGAACCTTATGGCGGAATCCCAAGGCGAACGATACGGCAATCTATTCCTCTCGACGAGCTCTACACGATGTACTAATCAAAGTTTCAATGTTTTGTTTCTTTTGCACATTCGTCCACGCTGTGCGTGGACGACATGACAACAATGATCCGCGCCAGGTGGGTCGCGGCGTTTATGTGCGCGGTCGGACGGAGTTGCCAAAAACAAATAAATAAATATAGATCCCTTTTTTTTCATTTATTCGGGACCCCGGGTCCTGCCATAAGGTTCAAATATCCCGAAGTAGAAAATGAGTACTGGATACAATGACATTTGCAAATGTGATTTGTAGCTTTGATCCTTACCTGTATGTGGATAGTTATTTTATGTGCAATTTTGTTGTGGGACTGGGTGTTTTCTTGGTGTGGTCTGGGTTTGTTTTTATTGCAGCTTTGTTGCCTTGCCCAAGGTTGCATCTAGTGTTGAAAAATCGGGGCAGGAATGTATGTACTTATGCAATTTGTGCTTATATACTTTATTTTTACGTATTGATTTTCAGTGACTTGCTTACATTTTTGTTTAGATTGCACTCCTAATGTTTTCTGTATTGTTTGTTGTTGTAACTTGCTGACCTGTCCCTACTGAACAGCTGTGAAAAAGAGCTTCAAAGATCATCAGATTGCTCCAGGATAAAAAAAAAGATTCTGATTGTGAATGGACATCACCAATGGGCTCTTATTTGCTTGAATATCTTAAAATCAGCTTGGGTTATGGCCATTAGCTGTTGTGTAGGTGAACTGTGTTAGTATGTACAATGACTCTTACACATTCATCTTGCTTCACAGAGGAGCATGGCACACCATCCACTGCTACGGTGAAGTGGGGGCACGGAGTGTGTGCATATCCGTGGATGATTGTTTCAGCTTCATCTTGTCTCCTGGGGTTCGTTGCAATGGCCTACCTTTGCTGGTTTGTGATGCATACCAAGGCTGGGCTTGGTGCATGTATTTTTAAGAGGATTTGGGTCTTAACGTGTATTAAAGGCTCATTCCGTGTGAATTAATCCCTCCTGTTTATGGCGAATTAGTGTTGAAATTAGAAAGAGATGGACTTTTAATCGGTGCAGTGAGAATACGTAAAAAGCATTTTTGCACTTGATAGAAACACTCAGCATTTTGGTCAAAGGGAGCAGTGGATTCAATCCTCAACATAAATACTGAGCTACGATTAACTGTTAAGACATTTTGCCCGAATTTGGTTAAATAACGAGGACCTTTTCATACTGGAACTGTATGGTGTCAGACTTGTTAGTTATTTTCTCCATCTCGCAATCTTCCTTTTCACTTGTGGCCTTATGTGGTTAGCAGATGGTTCCTGCTGCAGCTATAACATCCCGTTATTCCTTCTGGTTAACCATAGGCCAGAGGTTAACGGAGCACTACGGTCCACTCAGTTTGTTCCAGGGACTCTGGGTGCTTCAGCACTTTTTCTGCACCTATCAATAAGCTGCATACAGACAGCACCTTTATCTGTCTGGCCTCACTGTGTTAATCCAAGGCCATAAATTGCCTAAGCTTCAGAGTGATCCATTGTCTTGTACCCTTCATTTGTCCTGTGTTGGCTCTTGCAGGTGTTGTCATTGAGTTTGGTTGAGTGGGTGTCCTTAGATTCTGCAGCTGAGCTTACACCTCCGACTTGTGTGCATCAACATAGTGCAATCCAGCACCAGTGTAAGCATCCGGTATGGTACGCAGTGACGATGCATGTGTATCCAGGTCGACCGCTATTGTAAGCCAATGTTTACTCTTAAGGCCGATGTATATATGGCCAATTTTAGTGCAATAATATTTTTTGCATTGTGGTAGTTGCCACACTATTAAAAAAAATGAAGTGACCCAAATTTTTAATGCTGCTCCCCTTAATTTTATTTACCAAGGAATGGCAGCTTATCATTTCAAACACTAGTTATGTGACTACTCTGTAGTCCAATAATTATTCCTCAAGCACACTTTTCAACAAACTTTCCCCCCCCTCCGGTTTCAATATTGTTTGCGAATGCTGTACGAAGTCCTGATAGTTGCTTGTATTAAAGCATTGCCAGTGATCATTGCTGGCAACTGTTGACCCAGAACATTGTCCTCGTTTCTACTTGGGAAATGAAGAGTGTCCGCAGGCAATCTGTCAGTGCTTTCATCCATTTGGATGAGTGCGAGCCCAGAGCAAGTAGGCTTCAGGTGTTGTTGAAATTTTAATTACCACAAGGTGTCATTTTATTTTGTCCAGATCCTTCAGGGTAGAGCACATTATTATGCAGAATCTGTGGACTAACGTGGAAATATTGATGCTTTTGAAGATGGAGCTACAAACTGGTTTAATCTTCTTGGTTCTTTCGGTATTGAGAATTGTATTATTTTATTATGTTTTATTTTTATTATATTATTATCTCCCTTCTACGTGACTTTACCGAAAGAACCAAGAAGATGAATCCCTGCAGTCACGAAAGCTTTAAATCGAAATTTTAACTGGTTTAATTTAAGCTCTGGCATTCTTAAGCTTGATTATTTATACTTTTCCTGTGACTTTCCCTGCTTGATTGACAGCAAGCTGCAGTTTTTTCACTTTACTTCTACAGGGTGGGCCATAAGTAACTACCTGATTTGAAATAGTGGAATTTTGTGTTAAATTATTCTGTTTATTTTGTTGCATAAATGAAGTAGAAGATTGGGAGTTTATGATGAACCGGTATAGACCTCAGCAGCATGCAAGAATAGTTGAAATTTATTTGAGAAACAATTGTTCAATTATTTCAACAAAGGGAGTTTGTGTTTTTCATTTTTCAAAAGTTATAAGCAAAATATATCAGGTACTGTAGTTACTTATGGCCCACCCTGTATATATCATCCATTAATGTGATATTGTGTGCGAATGGAATGTTTGTTTGCGTGCCATTGTGTATCATTTAGATCTCCAGTACAAGAAGAAACATTTTCTTGTTCATTCGTGATTAAAATGAAACGGAGAAGAAAATTAGATTGTTTGTGTGGAACAACGTTTGGCTTTATAACTGTAATATATAGTGCTATAGGCATAATTGTTGAGTATAGATACACTCTCAGTTTGCTAATTCAGCCACACTAACTGTACCTTCGTTAGCTGCTCGCCTGGGGGAAAGTTGATTTCAATTGACAAATATGGTGCATTTGTGGCTGTTAACATCCAGCAGCATAATATTCTACTCTCATCATGCTGTCTGGTACAACCTTGCACTTTTTTTAAGATGAGGATCACCGTGCATGTGTCACCATCAAACATGCTCTATCCACTGTTGGATGAAGGCTTCATCAAATCATCACCATCCCTCATGCTCCCGTGATTCAACAATCTTACCTAGCTCCTGCACATGAGCTTTCCATTTGCCTCTGCCATAACCTTTTGTCTTGGGTATGTAACCCACGTTTAGTTGCTACTCAAGCAGTTTTTTTTTTTTATCACGAGCCATTCATGCCTTGTTAAAGATATACCCTGACCAAGTTCACATCTTTTTTCTCCCACAGTTACCATTATTTTTATATATTTTTTTATTATTCTTTGATACTTGCATTTTTATGTCTGCCAGTATAATTCTAAGTATGCACTTTTTTTGTTCCGATAATTGTCAGCCGTAGGTAACATGCACTCATTGGAATGTTCTTATTTGCACACATTCGTATGTTTATTTTCACTGCTCCTTTTAGTAAAAGTACTCTAACCTGATCTCACTTATCTTTATATTTAATAAAATGCTCCTGGTATGACTTCAGTAATTCTCATTAGATATAAATACTATGTTTTTAGCTGTCCCTCCAAAATATATTTGTACATAACTTATGATTTGCTCATAATTAGTTTGAGCCTTTGCTGAATAAATTTGACAGTAAATTGGCGCACTCATCCAAGCTCTCAATAAGAAGGCCTAAATAAAAAAAATATTTAGAAATTACAGAGAATTTGTAAAGTTGGAATAGCTGCACTTAAATTGCTTGAGGAACGTGACGAAATACATAACAGGAGGCGTCAGGCAAGCAGATGTGATGTCACCAGTTATTCAGTGGCATAAGATGATTTCTGAAACATTGGTTGGAGAAATAAAGGTGTACATTTTAAAAAAAAAATTAGAAATAATGTCAGATTAAACAATGACAGGCATCATACCAACCAATGGAAATTTATTTCAGCAGATCATTGAACCTATTAAAGAAAACTGTAAAGTGCATGTTGAGAAATTGTACGACTAAAATTTCAGACACTTTTATTTCTGGTGCCTTATATAACACACGCAGGGTTGTGGGCTGTTTTGTAGGTTGTTGTGACCTGACGTCCAAACTAAACCGTTTCAATAGTTATCGTCCGCAGAGCACATTAATTGGTTGATGTGATGCATGATGCGCGCGTGCCTTCTGGGAAATGTTGGTTGGCTCATTATGACTCTACACACGGACGATTGGTCACGCTCCAATGTGTAACAACACCCGTGCCTGGGATCGGTGCGAAATCATTACTGGACCGCAGGCCGTGCCCTTTTGTTTGGCTTGATTTGCTGCTCTCACGCCAGAGATGCACCCCGCTATCTGTTGTTGGGCTTGCACTGTGAGCGCGTGTGGTGCTGAGAGATACGTTTGTGTCGTCAATCGAGTGATGAAAGCTGGCCTCGCTGTGGAGGCAGGAATGCATGTGTGTCACACGACGCTTCACGGGTTGCTCATTTGGCTACTGGGAGGGCCCTGGCTGACGGTCACTGTACCGCCCCGTGCGTGCGAGGCACTTGCCAGGAATGTGGTGTGCATTGGGCAGCGTAGAAGGGGAACGTGCCCTATGGGTGGGTGCGTAGACTTATCCTCATTTGCAAAACATTCACGTGACACGACAGATATTTATATCAGTCCGCTAGTTTTAGATACAAGATACTTGTAGTGCTTCGGCAGATTTTTTTAGCAGTAGTTCTTGTTTCCACAATTTGAACTCTTATTTTAGCACGTTAAATGTTGTTTTCTGTAAATGTATTAAAAACATAGACGTGTTATTGTTTTTTACCACTTTTTCATAATTTTCAATCAAAGTTGGCATTTTTAGAATTCTGTATTGAGATTTTTTTCAAATTAATTAATATAACAGTAAAATGTTAACTGTGTGCGTTAAGTGTTTCTAATGCACACTGGTCGGTCGGTCTGTGCAGTGAGTTTTTGTTGCAAGGCAAAGCGAGGTGCCAACCATCCCCAGCCCTCTTCCCCCAGCCCCTACCTTGCCCATCCCCCCTCCCCATAACCTCTCTAAGGACAGGAATGCTTCTCAGCAGGGATAACACTATCGCCCCCACCCCGCTGAGCTTGGGCAGGGGTGGGAAAGTATAACGTGAAGGTAACTTGAGCCTCTGTAGGTTCTACGTGGAACAACAGGAGAGCGAGTCGAGGATGGCCAGTGGATGGGGCCGTGCTGCCGGCCGAGGGTTAGAAGGCTTCGACACTCCAGGCGGGCACAAGGCCAGGTATCATTTAAGCGCACACTGTAAGGCAGGGAGAGTTCCCAGGTGACAATATCAATGTGCAAATGTCTGTATACACTCACCCACTTTGGATGTTGTGTGTAGAAAAAAGAACGGTCTAGTAATTGCAATTGCTTTTACACAATAAATAGGAATTTTAATAATGTATTAATGGTCCTTTCCACTTTTCTATCCTTCCCATCCTCTACTAGTGGTTTATTTGTATTCGTACATGTGCTTACTGCTGTTTTTATTGATGCTTAGGAACTGGTAATCTGGTTCATTTACCTTGCTGTGCGTGAAAGCGTACAGCTCCTATTGCTGCTCTCAAGTGCATGCGTGCTGTGCTCGTGACATTGCAATAATGAATAACCCCTGGGGCCACGCAATGTTCAGATTGTAAAATAATCTTATTGTATTGCAGACCTTTGGTCATTCGAACCTGGCTACAAAGTCTTGACCAATTGATATATGTGGCCCCTTAGGACCTAGAGAATTAGAAAACAATAATTGGATAAAATTAGTTCATTGAAAAAAACATGCCACAACCTGCTGGATTTGTCCCCCTCGCCTATTGCTTTCTTAACCTGCTTTCGTCTTGCTTGCTTCTACGACATTTTATAACATTTTGGCAGCACTGCCATCGAATATATTCTGCCGCGGCACCAAAGCTTCTAACAAAGTCACCGCCACTCCTGTCAAGCCATAATGATAGAACCTTTTGTCTTCTAACAACAATCACATAAATTGCATGTAATTGTACCTCCATTTATGTTGTTACTAATTAATCATTTTTTATTAAGTTTCACCAATTACTCCTAGTGTAGTGTGAGCACTACACTTGCCAGAAGAAATGGTATGACCTGAGTGCCATGGTCTCCTGCCGGTCCTCAATGGAGATTGGTAGATTGGTAAACCCGGGATCTAGAGAACTGGCACCTGCAAGTGCCTTTCCACATCATCCATCGTGATTTCGCTTGGTACTCAGTCAGATCATACGAACCTGTACTTGGTCAACAAGAATAAAGAATAGTGCAGAAGATCAGTTGCTTAGCAGTTTTCAGTTTACTTTATCATAGCTTCGGAGCATATGCATTTAATAAGCGTGCTCTGGTCGGGTTCACGACCATGGCTTGCTCCCAGTTTGGCTGTTTTGCTGGGTGTTGTTTTCATTAAAAAGAGCAGTCCGCATGCACACCATTATTTTGGAATATTTCTTATTGAAAAATGTAACCTGAAAGAAATAAATCATATGAAAAATTATGAGTATTGGTATTGTACCACGCCACAGTGTAGTGTTTGGTTAGCATTGCTTGTGTGGATTATCACCGGTAATAACTAGTTGTTGAAGCTATCTGGGCTTGAGCCACCTTTGTGCCTTAGTCTGAAACAGCGACTTCATAGCTCAGCAAAGTGCAGGGCTGACCTGAGAGAGGAACCGCAGAGCAAAGTAAGCCCTTGACCACGTGGCAGCCTCGGCTTCAGGGGATGTCATGTCTGCTTTAAAGGAGCTCTTGGCTATGATCATAAGGGACGTTGCCTCGGGGGAAGGTCTGTCGAAGGCACAGGAGGGCTGACCTTCCAGATCTATTGGAAGCTCCTAAGGTTGAGGAGTGCACATTCAGGGTCTTCTGTCCTGGGGCAGTTGTTTGTGATCGTTTGACAGATAAAAAAATTGGCCTTGACTTTTAAGCCTTGGCTGGTAGTTTGCTGGAAGCATTGTATATGACTCTGTGGGAGCATTGCAGGAGGCCGTCAACGGGTCACATTATTTAACATGTGCATTCCACCAATGGAATAGCAGCCTTATGGGCTTGTACATCAGGAATCTCCTTGCAGTTCATCTGCAAGGTGGCAACCCCAGGATGGTTTCCTATTCATTTATTGAGCACTGTTGGTTGGATTACGTTAGCTTCAGTGAAGGTGTCTTTTGGCAGTGCTGTTTTGTCCGGCTGTGCTGTAGGGGAGTCTTCTATCTTCTTTTGTAAATGTGCTGGTACATATCCAATCTGTATGGAATCATGGGAGTGGTGGTCACAGCGTAATAGAGAGTATTTTTATACTTGCCCCATAAATACGTGTTCTGTGTATACGTCACAGTCCTTCCCATTTTTAATTGCTGTGGTTCTGGGTGCCGATTCTTTGGGTCTGGGTGACACACTCTCTGGTGACGAATGGTGGATACTTCAGCTCCCAGGGCGTTACACCAGACTCTTCGTCATTAATTAAATAAGGTAATTAGTACATAGATTTGGGCACATTAATGTGCGATTCTTGCAAGTGTTGGCAGATGACAATAGGTTATATCAGTATTTATTCGTAGGAATGGCAAATGTACAGAAATTTATTTTTACATGATGAGTAAAAAATATATACTTTTGCATGTCTTTGCATTGGCAATTGTGATGACCAACATTTGCAGGAATTTGACGGACATAATGATATGTTGTTACAACTTGAAACGTAACAAGCAGAAATGCAACGAAGCTTTTTCCTTTGATTTGTTGGCTCAATTTGGCTAAACTTCATGGACAATTTCCTGTTTGGCCATGGCAAGTGGGGGTAATGGAAAATATCGTTGGCTCATTTTTCACATAAAAGTGGTATTTAATGAATCTTTAGTAAGCGGGTAGGAACTTTTATGCAGAAAATGTGCACTAATACGAGACCAGAATAATTTCTGTGTTGCACAAAGAATAGAAATAAAACAAGTTGTGGGCAAGCAACAATCGACAAATTAATGATTGCACAATTTAGTTAATTTAACTTATTTATTGCAACATATGACAGGGTCAATTTTTTTGCTCAACAAATGTGCATTTGTATTTCACAATGCAGCATATCTGCAAAATTCTGCATTCCATTAGCTACGACTTGCTTCTCTGCACTTCATGTTTCCCTTGATGTGTTCAGCGTGTGCGCACCTTAATTACAAAAAAATACCAAGGCATTTTGTTTGAAAATGAATTGAATGTATTAAGGAAGTTTTTATTTCATTAATGTACTTTATTTCAAAACTCTTTTAAGAGTTAAATATTTTACAGGACAACTCTTATCCACGGTGATTTTACAAAATAATAGCGAAGCTGCTACCGAATACTTGCGATTTGTTCACGGATAAAAAGTGCAAGCGTTTTGTTACTTGGGCACCATTACCACATCTGATGGATGGTGTTCTCGAGAAATTGGAACCAAAATTGGAATAACCAAGGTAGCCTTCAGAAAGATTAATTAATTTCTAACCAAATGTCTTTGCTGGATAATTGAATAAGTAGATGATTAGGTGAGTAGTAGTGAGAGGGAACGGCTTGCTCACAGAGGTGGTTGAGGGAAGATTCTTTAAGAAAAGACCAAGAGGAAAGTAAAGAACACTGATGCCTGAAGCTGTTCCACAAGGACGGACGTGAGGGCAGATGAAGATAACGGTGCAAGACAAACAAAGGAGAGCATTTTACCTGGGACCTATCCATGGACACCACCTTAATGAATGAGCTTCCTATGAATATATAATTAAATTAAATCATAATCACTAATGTTTTAGAGAATTAGATGTTACAATGGATATGAAGCATGTAATTTACTTGACTTGACAGTTTACAATAGCTAAGCTTTAGGGATTTTCTTTTTCACTTTTTCTTTATTTTAAGGATCAAATAATTTTGCTCTGTGTAAATCGAGTTTATCTAAAATGTTTTATTTTAAATCGTGAGGTACACTTGAAGGACATACGTATGGTACCAACTTGTTTCTGTACCAATTCTAGATTTGAATCTTTCGTGACTGCAAGGATTCATATTCTTAGGTTTTTTCGGTAAAGTCACGTAGGTAAAACATCAAAATTAATAAAAATAAAATAAAGATCACGACGTTTCGGAGGCAAAACAAGTCTCCGTCATCAGGTGGGACCGTCACAGCCGGATTAGCTGCATCAAGTGAGGCAATGATTCAAGATGTAATCCCTTAAAAGCGAGTTGAGGGGGGAGGAGAGGGGGGGGGGGAGCTCATCAGAATGTGGTAGCCAATGAATGGAACGTATCGGGAGGGAGGGGGGCGGGGCCAAAAGGGTGTTTCTGTACCAGTTTTTAAATGTGTTGCGGCGCAAGTTACGACTCAGAGGCAGGTTCTGTTAGGGGCTCACGCCGAGTTTATTAAGGGATTACGCCTGACCAATCCACCCTAGCCTATAGCTCCCCAGGGGACAGGGTACTGTGAATCCTACAACCCTAGCTAACTCGGCTCTCCTCCCTGCTCCGGCCCGGGACTACCCCAACCTCGGCCGGTCGGGCGGATTAGCCTCCGTTAGCCTCGTGTGAGGATCACCTACCCCGAGTCCCCACTCCTACCCCCGACGATCCCCGGTTATGTCAAGGGTCTCCCTTTAAATACCCTCCGGGGGGGACATGACGTCACCGTCCCCCAAGGTCTGCCTGACACGTTCTGCGACGCCACTCCGAGGGAGAGCGTGACGTGATGTGACCTCACCCACTACTCCTCTACAAATGTACTGCTTGAAAAGCTGGAACTGGTTCATAGCATCGTTGTTGGTTTAAAAGTGATTCGTCGCCGAGAAAAATAGATGCGTTTTTTTTAAAGAAGAGGTTGAAGAGAGGCAACATCTTTTAAGACGTAACCTAATAGATTTTGTGCAGTGGGTCATAGTGATGGGTATGATATTAGTATCGTGCTCCAATTATGATAAAAATATAAATTTTATCCTGATCACAGTCGCACCCTTAGTCAAGCAATCTTGTTGTTCACAAATTTCAACAACAAAAAAATTATCTATTTGCTTCATAATAGTGCTTTATTTGAATAATAAAGAATACATTTTAGTAATATGTGCCAACTTAATTTTCATAGCGTCTGCTTCTCTTATGAAACATAGATTTAATGTAAATTTCATGGTCAGCTGTGAATTGGTAATTGTGATGGTCACACCAGCTGTGGACACTTTGGATAAGCGACGGCTGGCTCGTTCTGCTAATCAACTGGAATATTAATCATTCCTACATTCAGCTACACGGCACGAGTATGTTTATAGCTTGCTTTTAAAACAGTGGCTATTCAAGGGAGCCTGTGAAAACACTGGGAACGTCACTCTTCTGGGCTGTAAATATGGTTCTTGCCATTGACCACGAGTAATCAACAGGTACCCCTGCATGTGTGCCTTCTGCTAGCGGTAGTCACCGAAGCAATCTTGAAATGCATGCTGCCACATCTACAACAGTGCTGGGACCTCGAATCTGTTAAGATAGTAATCGTTAACATTTGCATTATATATTTGTAGAGCGAAGTCGTAGTACTGTGGTTAGCACACTGTAGTACACTGCACTGAATCTGGCAATCTGAGTTCAATTCCTGGCCAAGTGATGTTTAGGTTTAAACAATTTTGGGAACATGTCTATTTTTGGATTGATCTGAAAATATGACCACTTGCATGGTCATGCTTTTTCCACCAAAAGTGAATCCATGTGGCATCAGGTTACGTCCCTTTTCCTAGCATGAAGACGCAGTGAACTCTTACATCACATAAATTACCTGAAAAAACAAAATCCAAAAAGATCTGAATTTATCCTTAAAATTTTGAAAATACAAAACGTCTAAATGATAACATATTAAAGGGTCTTAAAGTTGTCATTTTTTGCAGAAGCCATTACCCTTCGTCCTGTTTGGGGGTTGGAATCGTTTATGGGAATGTTGGCGTGTGAGTGTAGCCCCTGCAGCTACAAAGTGACTCGGTGTCCTGGATGTCGTCACGGCATTTTTTTGACACCCACAAGCGAGTGATTGGGTCATCCCCTGTGAAGGACAAGCGGCTGTTGAGAATAATGTTCCTGGAATTTGCCATCGGAAGGCATTAAATCAGGGAATATGCAGTAAGAAGGCAACAAAAGGCATGGACAGAACAATGAAAGGATTAGCAAGCAACTCAGCCTGCACGTTAAAACAGTTCTTCTCTATAGTTAGAAATAAATAATTAATGGACATATGCTGCTGTGCCATGATGGGATGCGATGTCTCTTTTGTGCATCCCCGGATTAAAAAAAAACATAAGAGAAGGCAATTGGTACTGAGTTTAACATGTGATTAATATGCCATTAAAACCTAATAAGTATTTCATTGTCATTTTGTGAGCTGTACTGCTGATATTGTTGAATTGACCTACTGGGTAAAACTATGTATTCCATATTATTTTTGGGGCTAATGTCACTTTTTGAGGGTTTGGCATTACAGCCTCAAGTCCAACTTGAGCTCATGATGTTTTCCACTTTGTGTTTCTAAATGGTTTTTCCCAATATATTCTGGCCGCAGGTTATGTGGGATCAATTCACATTATCAAGCAGAAATGAAGAGCATCTGCCTGATAAAATATTTTGCACGATGATTTCTCATTAAAATAGTAATAGTGTCAGTAATGCATTATTGTACCTTCATGTCATGAGAAATAAGTTATGTTTGGCAAAATAATACTTTCATGATCAAGTCTATGAATAGGTGATGACGTGTATTTTTCTTCGTAGCATTTTTTCGTTCTCCACGTACTGGTTTTTCCAGCGTTGTCCCACTGTTACTAACGTATCGACAGAGGCGATTCCACATTGCCACATCCGATGTTGGAAAAAAATTCAAAAGTCAAAATTACTTCACAAAGCACTCTGCTCCAACGTTGGCGAGTTAACATTGTCAAGCAGAGCAATTCACTAGATGTTGACTCTCAGCATATGCAAACATGTAAACGCTTGTGTTGATATCCCTGTAATAGTATGCCCCTGGCACGCTGCAGCTTGGTCGTTTTGGCTGGTCATGGCACCCGTGTTCAAAGCCTACCCACACATTCCTGTTGGATTAAGGCTGGCACCAAGTGCCTTAGCCACAGCTTTGTTAACCCCTATGTTTAACATGTGGAGAGCCATTTGAGCATGTACTCGCTTGGCCCATACTCATTCAGCTTCATCCCCTTCTGTCGGAGTTAATTTCAACATTTATAGTGCACGTTGTTTTGCTTGGTTCAGGTTTGCATTTCCCAGAGGTTTATTTGCTGGCAACATTATTTTAATGTTAATCTGTTGGGTCCCTTATTAACAAGGTGATGAAATATATCCATTGAGACATGAAACATTTCCTCTTTTGCAAGGGTGATCTGGGAATCTGAAAACAATTGTGTTTTGTGCTCAAAGGTATAGTGGGCTATGTCTATATTTACCTGTGAAAACGGAGCTGCTATACGTTATTGGAATCTAAATGCACAACTGCAGTAGGTTTGGTATGTAAATAGCATTTCCAATCTTGTGGAACTGTCAACTTCAGCATTGCATTATGTGGTATGGGGACTAGGCAGTACTGTAGTGAAACACTTGTATTCTTAGTAGCTAAGCCTGCGGTGCAATGTTATTCCTGGCTGGTTAAACATTCTTCATTGGTTCTTTTAAATATCTGACTGTTAAACCCTTGTAATTTATTCCATTCCCAGTCGTCTGTTTGGTATTGGGTGTGCCTGGGTACAGATTGGATCCGTGTTCTATTTGGGTGTTAACCATTGCAAGTTACTATGGAGCCTCAAATAGCATCTTATGGATTTCACTGCTCATCTGGGCAAATTTGAACCCATGTTTATTTAGTAGTTTGCTGTGTTGGATTAAATAGCATACACCTTTTGCAATTAGGCAAAGGTTATTTTAACATTTGGATATCGCCACCTTGGCTCTTTCCAGAACACAATGGCTATGAAGATTTGCATTATTTTTTAGCCCTAAGATTGCTTCTTGGTGGCAGCAGTGAGTGGTGTATAGGTTGTGACATGTGCAGTCCGTTAATAAACTTGAATATTCACTGCAATGTAATGAAGCTAAAGTTTGTTCAAGACAACATGCCATTGGTGTGCGTTGACTAACATGGTGGTATGTCTGTCTTATTCAGTCTCTCGAATACAGGAGCCAATAATGATGAGAATTTGGGAAGCAAGGCACATTTCATTGTTTTCCAATGGCCCTTCATAGCATTATTTTCTTTTAATGCAGTGTTATTTATGGGTTTTTTTTGTTAATTGTGCTTATGCACCACTGCCAATGCAGTGTCATTAAATAATAATCTGACATGCAGGTCGCTAGTTTGTCACCATTTTCTTGCATTGGACCAATAGCACAGTGCAGTGTAAGTCAAAATAAACCATTTGAAATATATTTTTGGTGCACTGAACAAGAAAACGATCAGCCATAATGTGCTGGGATAAGGTACCACAATCTTAATACATTATCTCGCCTTGGCATGGCTTTTCTAACTATTGCTAACTGAAATAAGTGACTTGTTGAGTTCCCTGACAACAGGAACAGTTTTGCAAAATCTGTCATGAGTAAATTGTATTTAAAATAGTCTTTGGTATCATTGGCATGTGTGTACCTATTTAATTGATCAAGAGTATCTCTGCTTCAATCCATGCGGCAGGTGATGAAAATACACCAGGTTCTTGTGTATTAAGTTTAATTTATTTCATCATAGAGGTTTTTGGGTTAGATCGCGTAAATACATAAATGTGTCGTTAAAGCCCGCCACCACCCGACACAGACAACTAGTAAGGGTTGTCACGTAAACAGAACATGCCAATTCGTCACTAGTACAGCACACCAGTGTGTTGGAGAGCCAAGCCACAACATTTACAATCTGAGTACGACGTTTCTTTCAATTTCGATAGATTGTTTAATTCGTCTTGCCCAGTCGTAGCTAGTTTTGCACAACACTTCAACATTATCAAAATCAATTGAGTGTCCTTGTTGGCACGCGTGTTCTGTTACTGCTGACAGTTGTATTTGGGAGAACTTAATATTTATCTGATGTTCTTTTAGTCTCGTGCTGATCATTCGTCCAAAATTGAAAGAAATCAAAATAAATGTAACCGTTCGGATAGCTACCGCCTTAGTGCTGCGTGGAAGCGAATCATCAAATAATACATTATTTAAATGCATTCCTACAAAGAGCAGCGTACTTCAATAGGGATTACCGTTGGTAGGAACATTTTAATAAACATTAGACAGGAAGGACAAGTTCAAAGGGCCTGCATAATGCACATGCATAATGTACGTTGCCTCAGTAATCCCCCCCCCCCCCCCCACATTGTGCAAGAGAGCAGAAGCGTGGTCAACACATCTACGCCGCTAAATAAGGAACGAAACAGTAAGACTCCTCCACAAATCTGGCTATCGCCTGATGAAACTAGTTGTAATTACTGTCAAAATGTCGTACTCTGATTGTAAATGTTGTGGCTTGGCTCTCCAACACAGCCGTGTGCTGTAATAGTGACGAATTGGCATGTTCTGTTCACGTGACAACCCTTACTAGTTGGTTGTGTCGGGTGGTGGCGGGTTTTAACGACACATATATTTACGCGATCTAACCAAAAAACCTTATGGATAATATTGGTCGCGAAAGCTTACATGTTAAACTTGAATTCATTTTACTTTTTTTAAATCTTTGGACTGATGGCGGAGAGTTGGTGCTTACTTGAAAGGTCTTGGTCTAAGAGGATAGACCTCCACGCTTAACACTTGACCTTATCTTGACACAGTAAAGCCTGAACATTTTTGAGCGGCTTAATATTTATTGTAAGGAATGGATGAGATGTGCTTTTCCCAATGGTTTTTACAGCCATTTTGACACATTTTTAATTGGTGCTTTAATGAATGGCACATTGTGGCCTTTTAACATCGAGCTGAACGATTTAATCAGACGGGTGCCCCCCCCCCCCCCCCCGCCTTTTGATAATAATTTTCAATCGTCAAAATCAATGACAAAAAAGGTTTGGCATATAAAGACCAAGGTTTCAAGCTAGGTTCACGGGTTTAATGGGGAATCATTTCCCACAACCATGTACGTTTGCGCAGCCTCGCTGAACACCATAGCCGGGAATGTCTCACTCCATTGTGTGGAGCTTCCAAGGTCAATTGGAATGTCGTGCACGGCTCACAGCATCCCACTTTTTCATGTAGCACACCACGCTGCACGTCTAATCCAGTGGTACAGCGCTGCAGCATTTACGCCCCCCCCCTCCGTCTGCCACGTTGCTCGTGAATGGATTCTCTGAGACAACCGCCTCTGGCCCTCGAACGTCGAGTTCGCCTCATTCCGACCACTCGATCACCTCACCCCCCCCTACCGCGCCATGCTCGGCCAATAGTGTACCAGTTGCCGTGGTAACGATAGGCGGTCGTCACGGAAACCGACGTGCCGCTGCTGGCAGAGTGCCTTCAATGGCCGACCGCCGTGACACGAGGCACGTTTGTTTTGCGCGTGAAAATGCGGTGCCCTGCTTTGTGCAGTCACGTGGCCAGATGGTTTGTGTTTGGCCGTCGCCGCACGCGATGTTGCGGCAATGTTTGCATGTCGTACAGTGGAGGGGAGGGAGAGTTCTCTGATGGAGCCGGCCGGCGAAGTTCATCCATCGCTCGTCGTGGCGTTACAAGTTGGCTGAGCACTTGGTTGAGTTCTGTCAGAGATTGAACAGTGTTCATAACATATTTATAGAATTGAGCGACCAGCGTTGTTGTTATTAGACATCTCTCATATCCCCTCCCGAGTTATGAGTGTGCTGCGTTAATGCCTTAACACGTTTCGTTCATGTTTTTATTTCAATTATTAAACACTTTATAATAGTACGTGTTTACATAGATCAACAAGAATAACATTTCGTTCACGATCATTACTGGTGGTCTGAAGTGCTGTGAGGCAAGATTGAGACTGGATGGAGTAGAGTGCGGTTATTACTGGGTTGATTTATATGTATGAAAGAGCAGTAAAAAATATACCCCTATTATTTCCTCATATTGCGCTGGAGAGAGCAGCTGAATTGTTGTTAAACATTTACACACATTAACTGTACTCAATAGTTTACTAATTTTAAATGTATATATTATACATGTGTAGTGAGTAGCAGGGAGGCGGACGCCGGAGTTGAGGCACACTCTTTTTATTAACTCAGGGACAGGCACAATAGTTGAAGGGGTAACGGCCCCTTCACCCGTACTATCTGGGAAACCACCCTAGTACTAAGCCCTCTGTCCTGTTCCCCAGTCCTCCTCTAATGGTCTACGGGAGGCTATCTGATCTGGCCCTGGTAAGCACAGATCTCGGCACCAGCTAAGCCGGCCCTGCCCTTACAAGGGCAGAGGTCCGGGAGCTCTTGGGCCGCGCCGCTGGCTTTCCCAGCTCGGCCCTGACAAGGGCAGCGAGACCGGGGAGTTCCAGGGCCTAATCTCAGAGTCTTCAGTCTTCACTGGTTAGCTTCGTGTCGAACTGGCCACGAGCTCTCTGGCTCCCCGCCTTTTATAGAGATCCCCTCAGAGGGGCGGGGTTATGGGGGATCCCAGGGCCCCCATGACCCCCCAGTGGTTAATGGATGCGGACGTCGGTGTGGCCACCCGTGTGTGCGGGTGCCGACACCCCTGTGTTTCTTGTCCGCCGTTTCTCCCGTTATAACCCCTACACATGAATGAATTTAGATATTAATCATTCTTGCACCTCATGAATATTAATCAATAGATTTTTAAAAAATTGTTACTCGAGTGGTGTTATTTTATTATTCCATAATTTGATAACGTGATCAATAAACTAACATTTATCAAGATCATGCACTTACAACCAGGTGAGGCACCGCCAAGACAAGTCTCTTTTGCAGAGAAGACCTGGCTCTGTGGTGGTTATGTGAGGGGGGGGGGGCGGTGCCGCTTATGGTGTTCCTCCGCAGGAGCCATGGCCTGACACTGTCATCTGAGCATGTTCCAACTACAGTGCACCAGCACTCGCTCCAGCCAGAACTTGACAGAAAATTCCACTCTCGAGCAGAGGTCGCAACCGGGTACCCGTACCCTACCCGATACCCGGCCGGGTACGGGTAGCCGGGTATCGGGTAGGGTACGGGTACCCGTTTGCGACCCTGGTGCGGCCGGGTACGGGTAAGGAATCAAAACCCGTTTGCGACCTCTGCTCTCGAGTGCTTGGTTAATGTCCAGGTGTGCGAGTGGGGAGGTAGGACTATCATTGCTGCCAGCAACCGTTTTTTTGCCAGGCTTTTGCAAAACCAGCATGATGGGGAGTTGGAGCGAAATGCGCCATTATAAGTCAGGGCAGCGTTCGTGCCACACTCACCCTCCGGGTCCAGCTGCTTACCCGAGTGTCTCATTTGTAAAAAACCTCGGCAGACTGTTTGCTTTGATATGTCTGGCTCACGATATACAGAAGACGTGTGATGTTGGCATGCATACCTGTCACATGCATATATGTGAACCTGTGCAGTCCTCGACTTACGAGGACCTTAATAAAAAAAAACAATTTCGCCTTAAGTTAATTCAAGGTGTGCCCACCCATCTCTAAGTGTGTTTGGGTGCCTCTTTACGACTTGAGTTTTTTGCTGTTGGATACAGTGCTGTAGGATGGCTTTCAATAAAAGTTTATCGTAGGTCCAGGTATAATCTGCATTACATAGAATATAATTTCTAATCTACCTGAGTGCCTGGCACTTTAAAGATGGCGCAGTGGTAAAATTGCGCCTTGGATGACGACAGGCCTGGGTTTTATTCCAGACTCCTGTACCTTTTCTGTGTTGAGTTTGTATGTTCTCCTGCTGTTCTGCATGGGTTTATCCAGGTTCTCCAGTTTTGTTCATGGCGAATATAAAAAAACCCCAGTGTAACTGCTCTTGGCCAAACATTCCAATGCTGACAAAATACCTTAAATGATTGAATTGGGATCACACAGCAATATTGTCCTCTTCCTGAAAAGTATTGACACTCCAGAAGGATTTCCTGGGTAAATAAGTGCAATAATAATAAAAACAACAATTATTTAACATAGAGCCAGTGATTGAGTGTTATCATGTGTTGGTGGGGTCGGTGGTGACTCATTTCGCAATAAAAATGTGTAGGTTTTTGTTGAAAAGTGTGCAAATGCTTCGTCTAAACTTTTAATGCTTTCATTTTTTTTTCAATCAAAAATGATATCTTGTTTGCCAGTCTTACTTTAAAATCTATCCAAATCCTCAGGTACGAATTAATATAATGTTGGTTTCTAGAAAAATAATCCTTACATTTGTATTCCTTCCAGGCGTGTCTCTAACACTTGCTTCCCCCACTGCTTAACCTTCTGTATAGATCACAACATCAGTTATATAGTATGAAATTGCTATACCTTGTTGCAGCATAAGACAATCCCAATAGCAATAGATGTACCTATACAACAACTGCAACATTTTTGCCATCTAAAATAAAATATAAAACAATTCCCTTGCCTAGATCCCAATATAATAACATGACAGTATTTTTTGTCAGTAATAGGCTTATATGGTCTTTAATTTGGCAGCAAAGTCTGGTGGTTTTAATTACATTTTACTGCAATAATTCCATTTTAAACGAAATAATATCTACGAATATTCAAGCTCGCAGCAAACTTTCTTACATGCACAGCTTATGAAATAGCACATGCAATCTGGAAAATAATTCCACACGTGTTTGCAAATAAAAAGCATCCCGAACTGGTCATCCTGTTGGTCAGAGGTGGAGACTCGCCCTGACAGATGTTGTAAGGAACACAACCAGTCGCAGTGTTGTGGGAGTTGCAGTTGCAAGTGTTACGCTTATAGGGTGCTGCTTGAGTTTGGGAATGTAGCTGTTGGAGCTGCTGTTTAATTTAGTCACACTGTTTGTATGTCTGCTCTTGGCTGCCACTAATACCAAATGGCAGCGTGAATTGTATGAGATTTCCTGCCACTAATCTACACTCTATTTAGCTGCTGGAAGTCAAAGCAATTAACAGCTGTAATACAGGTGTCAGTGACTTTTCCATGTTAGGGGGTGTTTATTGGAATCATTACTCATGAAGGCTGCCGATTGACTTTTTAGTCAAATCAGCTGTTACAGAACTAAGCCTAGTTGATAACTTGAGGATCCGATAACTATATGTTATTTCTTTCTGTTTGTAATTTTCTCTGATTCTTGCATTACGTAATTTCTACGGAAAAATCTTGTGCAATCTGTTTTCATTGCGTGGTTAACTGGCCTTGGTGTTGGTCCACTAAGAGTTAAACGCATCGCAAACATTTGCAAGACATCTCTATAGGTGTAGAAAGTTCAGACAGAGAATAATAAAATATAAAGTCACTCAACCTGCTGGCAGTTATTGCCCATGTTAACGATTAATGGAAAAGCACTGGAAGAGTTTGTGGGAACGTGTCAGGCATGATGCATGCCACATTATTTTTGCCCCCCACTCAACTTGCGACAAATCTCTCTCAGGAAGCGAGGGCCCAACAGAAGAGGCTTTCTTCTTGTGGAGAAAAATATGGCCTTAATTATGCTATGAAAACGAGCATTGCTGATGGCAAAAGTCCAGACTTTGTTCTCAATACTCAGTGATTCTGAATCTGCATGCAAGTGAGAATAAGCATTTTTGGTCCAAGAGGGGAGGATGACACATTAGTGAAACTCTGAAATCTGATGGGACGTTAGATGGCCAGGAGATTACAGCAATGGGTTTTGAATCTACTTGAGTATTAACGCTGTGTACGTATGGGTTTATATAGATACTCTAGTTTCCTCCCTTGTGCAAAACATTAGTTAATGGGATTCACCAATCTTGAAGCAGAATTATTCTGGAATAGTGTCCGGATACTTGAGCCTTGTTGAATAAATAAATCTATGCCAATCCCTGACCAATTGCTATACTTATAAAAGGTCATTTTCTATGACATTTTGGACGGCTTAATATCAATGCAGCTGTGCCACCCTATGAAATTGCAAGCATCTTTTTGAACGTCTGTTCTTGTTTGTCTATTATGATTTATGCCAACTCTACTCACCTCGACTCCCTTCACAAGAGTACACATTAGCCATGAGTGGCATATTTAATGGTATGATGTTAATAACACTAGATTTAACAGTAACATTTCCAGCATTTAAATGCGTGTTAAAAGTTAAGAACTATTTGAAAAATCACTTGATTCCACTTTAACGGTGACAGCTGCAGTGATAAAAAAGGCTAAGAAACCAATATAGGCTTAATGGTACATTCAAATGGAGATGCATATTTTAGACCAAAATGATGCCCCATTGCGCTAGAAAGCTATGTTGTTGTTCTTGCACACAGGATATCCCAGTCAACACTGAATATGTAGTTTACACTTTGGAGCTTAGCATCAACAAAATAATCGTGGACCTTTGTGGAAAGCCCAAAGGTTTTACCCAGCTGTACAGAATCGATTTTATTCTGTGTGCATGTGGTTTTTATTCATTGGTTGATATAAAAGCAATGTGTGGCAGGTAGGCCTAGGAATGTAGCTGAACATATGTGGCCTCATGTTTGCCGATTTTGTTCCACAAATGTAATGTGGAATTTTTATACTTAAAATTGTTTATTCATTTAGTTCAGATGTACACGTCTTTGTGTTGCGTGTGTATGTGGCATAATGTAAATTAAGATGTGTTTGACTTGAAGCTCATTCCTCAGTATTTGGTATTATAGTATTAACGTTTTTTCTCCAAATGAGAACACTGCTGTGAAACTTAGATTTCTGTGTACTTTCATATTCCCTTTACTAACACATAATTTAAATTAGACGGGTATGTCAAATACTTTCGCTAACCTTTTGAGGATGATTTTGATGTCAAACTTGTTCTTTTAAACTATGTCGGCATCAAGAAAAAAAAAATCTTTGTATAAACATTTTTTAATGGATGTCGAGAAAATGTGATTGTCAATTTGACAGGTAATTTGTGACTCCTTTGCATTTTGTACGTATATGTTGCGTACGCGGTGTGCGCATATCCGTTTTGTGGAGTGCGTAGCAGCATTGTTACCTGAACCCAGGTGAACACCCGAGTTTGATTCTTGGCCACGGTTAGCATCAGTTGGCCTTCAATGAATACACCAAAACCTTGCCCATTGCGGGGTTTACGATCTTGCTAAATAGCCGCAATGTGGAAATCCACGATCTGCAAACGCAAAGGCATATAGGAAACTAGGGTTTGGTTTATGGTTCGTAATAACCCAAAACATGAAATAGGAAGTATTTTTTAATTTGTACGGTATTGTATACCTTAAAGTAAACCTGAAAATAAAGAAGGTTAATGACATGCCCAGTACATATGCAGTTTAAGGAAGAACAAGGTAAAATACTTGCTTGCTATGAATGATGATGATGGCGTGTGTATTCTTCCATAGAGCATCATCGCGAGCAGTACAGTTGGAGTGCACAATTTTTTTAGATGCGTTTTTTACGGGAATCTCAGTCAAAACGACGAATAATCTAGCCACAGGTGTGCGATCGGCGAACCGTACCTCAATACATTTTGCGCAAATAGTCAAATCTACGATGGGAAAACCCGCGATGGGCAAGGTTTTTATGTACATGATAGTGTAGAAACATCATCACTGGGGAGACCAAGAAAGACAAGTGTCGTGCTGGCCAGATGAACACCTTGTACGCCGCCACTTTTAAGAGGTGCCCACCTACAGAACCTGCCCCAATAGTCTATGTAGCTGACATGGGGGATCTTTGTCTTTGTGTGTATGTTGACATGAAGGCACGTGGCACGCATTTACAGCATGCATCCCAAGGAGACGTCTCGTCAGCTGGGACTGGCTGTGAAGGATGGCCTGATCGTGGAGACGATGACTGTCGGCTGTAAGGGCTCCAAGCTGGGCATTGAGCAGGAAGGATATTGGCTTCCTGGGGAGGATAATGTAAGGAACTCGCCTCTACTGCCTTTCTACAACTACATTTCTTTGTTCAGCAAACATTTATCTTGCATTCACGTCTACCAAATCTCCCATTGTCACCCAAACAACCTGATGAGAAATTGTGTGTGTGTGTGTGTGTATATGTGAGCTTTGTGTCTATTCCTCTTGTTAATTGTCAAGTCGGCTGGGCTTTCCTCACCGTTATCGTCAGACAATGTACCGCTGAATAAAGACCTGTCCAAGCCGGCACCACCATCTCTCATGACCTTGCGCTATAACTATTCGCCTCGCAACCTGCACACGAACTGATTTCATTGCTCCCCCCCCCCCCCCCCACTGTCGTAGACGTCCTGTCGGGCACGTTCCCTCCCTTGGTTGCCACTCCATCGTTAGTGTCGACCACCGGCCATCATTCCTTCTCGAAAAGTATCTTGCCCAGGTCCACATTTGTTAACAGTCAAAATTATGTCTTTAACCTAACTGTTTTCCAAACCAAGTGTCCCTCATTCTCAATTTCCAAGTGTGTATTTATTCACACTTTCGCATTTTGTTTCATTTTCTTAATCTTATCCATTTGCCATAGCAGGGTAATATGCACTGTTTGTTAACTTTTTGTACAAGACTTATTTTGCGCATTCATCTTGAGCAAACTTTTGTAGCAGACATATCCACAACTTAATTCCTATTGCACATTACAATGATTGTCGTCGGAAAATATGAAATGGTTAATATTGTCTAATATTTATGTATTTGTCCAATCCAATTTCCTGTGCTTATTAAACTGTCGCTAATGTCGATTTGGATTGCATTTATTTGAGTTGAAAAACAATGAGTTATGGCAGGGGTATCACAGAACAATGTTTTGAACCACATGATATTAAGCTGTGTTTGCAAATTCTCTCATGATTGTATAAAATGTGGGGAATATTACATAACTCCCTTTGCGCACCGCCTTGGAGTATTATATTGAATAAATTAAACATTGTTGCTTTCCAAAAGAAGACCTTGCTGTTGTTGAAACCCAAAAGGGGCAATTCTGTTGCAGTTTTCCTGCTTGGATCCTTGCCAATTTAGCTGATGGCCTGAACTACATTTAACGCTAAATTTGGAGTGGCAGCATTACTAGATTTTTTTTATATATTCAGAACATTAAACATTTGTGATGGTTTTTTTTATATTAATACTCTGAAATTTCATTGTTTTGGTTTGAAAATTTTCATCGTCCAAATGTTAGGTTTGCCTTGTTTATCTAACAAGGCGGTTATTAAGGTGATAGGGTGGCTCAGCGGGTCAGACTGCTGAGTTGTTACCTTCCTGAGGTCCTGGGTTCAAGTCCAGGCAGCCTCTAATGATTTCAACTAGGATCTCGAGTGCCAAAATTTATTGTCTCATTTCAGTCACCAACGGCAACACACACACACAAAAAAACGATCTCACTAATGTGTTTTTTTCTACACTCAATTTGGCAAATTTCCAGCAACTCGTAATAATTTAATTAGTTATTTGACTGTCAGCATGACGAACATTACTCTTGGTGGCAGGGTGGGTGAGAAAGTGCTGTGGGGTTACATTAGGGGATCTGAGAGGTAGCTCTTTAATAGCAACTTCTGTGCAAAATTCTCTAACACGAAGGGTTGAATTGCTCTTCTAGAGATCTGAATGTATACTCTGTCTCATGACATGACCCAGATAGGACTTTTGAATGAAGAAAACAAATAATAAAAACAAGGCAATGAAATGCATCATCTTGTTTATTTGAGTTAATTGCGTCATGTTTTCTTACGAGTGTTGATTTCTGCATTTCTATTTTAGAAAATATACAGTTTATAACAGGTGGGTATACACGTTTCTGGCCAGCCCAGTTCGTCTAATCTCTGGTGAAACCTAGTTGTATTACAAGGTGTAACTTTCATTGTAGCAGCCATACCTTTGTCGTATTTTTTAAATTCCTCATTTAAAAGTAGATATTTTTTTACATGGCAAATAAATCTCAAGTGACTTCCTGATTATCGGTTTTGAATTCTCACCTAAAATTAGCATGATGTTATGGCAGCCAATGAGAAATGACAGCGGTTATTGTGAACTTAGGAAAGACTGGGCCATGTTAAACTAAGAGACAAGTCAGGAGATGCATGTATAGACATGTAATTTAGAGGCATCGTGACTGGGGTGTAAAAACAGCTAATCTCTGATTCCAGTGGCAGGTGGGGAGCGTGGCATTTACATACTTATTTTTGTGTTTAGTTTATTGTCCTTTCCCCGCACCTCCGATTAGCATGTTTGGCTACATACGGTGCGAAGGAAGTTCAACATACCTACATACATTTGTCATCTGGTAGCCCGAAGAGGAGGAGACGAGCGACTGGTACTGCTTTGAGTGCCACCAAGCTGGCGAGGTGCTTGCGTGCGAGAGCTGCTTCCGCGTGTATCACCCGCGCTGCGTCCCGAGCGAGATGGTGCCCGGCGATGCCGACACGCGCTGGGCCTGCCCCATCTGCCAGGTCCTGTCACGCACCGCATGGTCCATCACTGGCCCAGCGCCGTACCACTCATTTGCATGCAAAACGCCAGCGCCGCCCTCTTACAGCAGACGAGTCTGTCCATTAATGTGGTCAGATCCAATTCATTCTTCACTGGTTCGTTGAATGAAAGTCATGCTTATACTCGCAATCAATTATTCAAATGTTGCTTGTAAGAATTGTTTTCAGTTTATGCGAACGATCCTGCACATTTTTACTTGTCCAAATAAATGACAACGTAAGACCTTGCATGCAAAACACTAGCGCCGCCCTCTTGCAGCATATGGGATGAGTCTGTGCCCATTAATATGATTGGATCCAATTCAATCTTCACTGGTTCGTTGAATTAAAGTCATTCTTATGCTCGCAATCAATTCCTCAAATGTTGCTTGTAAGAATTATTTTCAATTTATGAGAACGATCCTGCACGTTTTTACTTATCGATCCAAATAAATGACCGTAAGATGTGGAGTTGACAGCCGCAAGATACGAAATATTTTATAAAATAGACTGGCAGTTCACACAATGTGCAATAAATGAGAGGCAAAGAGTAATTGAGAAAGATCATGAAATGATACAGATGAAGCAGAGTGCATTCACAAGACCCCAAATTCTGCCAATCTGCTTAAATGGGATTGGAGGGGGTTAAATTCTTACATACCTTGTACATTACTACATGGTATGCGTTCACATTAGGCATAGCCATGTTGCTGCTGGTCACGTGGGAAAATACCAATCGCATCTTGTTTTATCACCTCAACTGAGTGATCACTTAATTGCAACATCTCTTTGGTCATACAGTATTTCCAATTTATAATGTAATTAATTGATTTGAGAAAAAAATAAAGCGGTGAATTGACCCACATTGTACCTTTTGGTGGACGTAACTTTTGCCAGCCTCGCACCATCTCACTACCTCGCCACTTGCACAAAATGACGGCTTTCTGATTGATCGGTTCTCGAAAGGCAGGTGCTGCTGTGTGGAGCTGGGAAATGCCATCTGAGCTGCCGTTCTCCCTTGGTTGTTATTTGTCATTACCCACAGCACCTCGTAAATGTCCCTGCCCTATGGGACTGTCAACTGTCACTAATGGGATCATTCTTGTTGTATGTTATACGCAGAGTTTCAAGCAGCGGAATTGGCCCAAACAGGAGCTCTGCACTTATCTCAAGTTTGTGGTACAGCGCATGAAGGAGAAGGTGAGAACTTTGAAATCCTAGTCACTCGTTTGTTCATGACTGTGGGGGCCCCTTGTGAATAATATTTGCAGTTTTAACTCCATTTTAAATATTCTTCGTGATTTGTTTTTGGAAGTGGGCCACATTGTATGAACGGCTTTGGTAACGTTGAAATAATTTCTATCCCAGTTGGCGCCAACGCAACGATCACATTGACACATTGCTAATCTTTCTGTGCAGTTGCTCTTTATTTTTGAAAAGCATTAAATTATATTTGCGTCATTGGCAGTGCTTGACAGTTTTGTATTTGGCAGAATATTGCGTTCTTTGGGGTGGTATATGTTGGGAAAGGTATTCGGGCATGAGAATGGAGGGTGGGGAATAGCTAACAGAAATTCCCTTTTAATACGACGACCAGCGCACCAAGCATCATCTATTCTAAGAAGCCACTGCTTGCGTGACATTTTTATTTACAAGGGGGCCCGGCCCTGCTTATGACCAGTAATGCTTTAGGTGGTACAATAATGCATGGCACGGGGACGATTGCTCACGAATTAAATGTCAACTCCGCTTACTATCGTGTGTGTTTGTGGATCCCGAGAGCTTGACATTAAGAGGTTTCCCGCTGTATTTTCAGTCCTCAGACATCCACCAGAAGGTAAATGAAATGCTGCACCCCCTTGCAGCCACATTATTTGGCTTCATATTGCTGTGTCTGATGGTTAACCCCTTTTCACCTACTGCATTACAGTGAAACCTGTGTAATTGCCAGGCCAAATCAACTTACCAAATCTAGGGGGGTTGATGGAAATCTTTGTATACGCATTGAGTGGTTTACTTCTGTACTTTTAGCTACACCTGACTCCGTCTTGTTTTGGTTGGTCCCTGTTTTAACCCATGAACAAAAACAGAAACACTCATGAGTGAAATATTCTATGCCTGTGTCATTGTCTTTAATTTGGGGTCTGCAGCTGTGACAGAAATTGGCTGGAAAATGTAAAAAATGTTATGCTAGTGTTTAGCCATTCCTGAATGCTTTCCTTGGCCAAATGCCATGTTGCTGAGCTGGAATTGATTTCTGGGAGCCCAGGTGCCATGAGGCAATCCTTGGCATATATACGATGATATAATGGTGGACATTTGGGTATCTCATCCTTTTGGTCTTACGATCTTTTGCAGTGCTTTTCTAGCACTTTACACAACTGTTATCCATACCAGCTGCAGTGTTTATAAGCTGAATCTCTAACATTGTCACATTTCCATCATCCTTTATTGCAGAAAAAATATTTCTGGCAATAATTTATGCTTTTGTTCTGCATCAATATATTATCACCATACTTTGGCTTTAAAGGCTTTTAAAAGTGTAGGTAAGGGCAATACTAGTTGGTGTGGATATGATTAAACAAGTCTGCCTCTTGAACTAACGTCATAAACTATTTGCAATCTGAAATGTGGCTTTGAACTTGGGTTGCTAGTCTACCAGGCAGCATGTTGGTATTGGGAACGATATGAATCAACCATTGGATTTGTGCAGAGTTTATTTTTTGTGAAATTAATTCGCAACCAAAAATCAAAGCCTTCAATTTTGAAAATGGGTACGCATTTACGAAATTGTCTAACAAAAGTTGTTTATCTGGAATTTAACAATGTTCTTTCATTAAACATACTCTTTACTAGCATCCCACATCACTTTTTCCACTTGGGAGCTCATTGGCCATTTACTAACATTATTTCCACACTGCTTTCTGTGCTGCTCACAATGCATTTAAATGCATAATGGTTCACTTATGCCTTGACCAAAGACAATGAATGTTACTTCTAATGGAGAGAAAATTACACATTTTCACTAATTGTCCACAACACAGAAAATAAATGCAGCGAAGTGTAGTTTCAGCATCGCAGTAATTTTTTTTAAAGGAACACAGAATACACAAATTTAAAACGCACACGACAGTTGGCAGCACGCCACCCATTGGTGCGGATGGAGGCTTTAAAATAACAGAATCAAAAACTGTTCCCTTCCTGTGCGTACATTTCTGCAGTTACGGATGGGCGGATGTGCTGATTTCCCAACGCTGGGTGAAACTGTGGCCAACCAAAGCGTAGGGGGGCATGTGTGGGGGGAGGGTCGATAAACTGCAGTTGCATCCACACTTTTGGCTTAAGTGAAAAGTTTAATATTCTTTGTTCTGAGAGGCGGTAAGTGGGTCCTGAAAACAGGTGGGTGCTATATGCGTACAGACATTTTCTTGACACAGGTTTCACAATTTTTTATTTGTATATATCACTTCCCTCCGTAAGATATTTTGGCAATAGAAGATATCATTTAAAGTTTGTTTTTTGGGAAAAATGTGGTTCAGCCTGCATCATGTTTGTCTTATGGACACTTTAATGGATCCATGACATTTGGTCATATTTGCCTATATTTACTGAAATTTCATGAACGAGTTGTGAAATATACACTACTCTTAAATACATTTCATTATGTTTAGCATGTGTGTTACTTATGTTGTAGTTATAAACTATGCGAGAGGGATTTTTTTGCAAGTAATATTGTATGAAGTGTATTTGCATTTAAGCAACAACGTTGTATTATTACCTGTATAAAAACCATGTTTCAGATTGTATAAGGCTGCATAATAAGTAACACAATGCATAAATAGTACATTGTTCTAACTATTTATAACATTCAAGAACAATTTCTAAATTAATGCGCTAAAGAGCATACATTGTTTATTGCGATGACCTAAACGTGTGTTAACTTGCAAACAGTTTATCCTGTAAAGGTCCATTATGCCAAATCGATTTTAACATCACAGACGCAGGTGTCACAAGGAATTTATCTTTTACTTTACATTTTTCTTTTTGACCTTTTCAGTTCCATACATAATTTGTCAATGTACCCTTTATTCCATTCTGTGATCATTCCCTTCTGATTTGCACAATACCTTTACCCCCACTACCTGTTCAAAAAAAAGTAAGCACGGCGACTTCGGCTCGTCTTTTCTGCATGCCGATTCACTTTGGGCCCCCAGAGCGCAGATGGCACCAGCAGCAGCAGCGATATGGCTGTGGGTAGCATCCCCCCACCCCCAACACCCCTCTGTCCCTGCCCACTATGTCTTCCCAAGCCCTAACAGTGCTCGTGGCTGTGTGCAGTCCCCAGACATTTACAAGAAGGTGAACGCCACAGGCCACCCGCTGTACAGGCGGCTTGTGCACACGCCGATGGACCTGTGCTCCATTCAGAAGGTAACCATGCAGAGTTGCCTGCCTTGCCTGCCTGTCTGCCTGCCTTGCCTTCACAGGTTGTTTGGCCTGCAAAGTGGGACGCTCGTTGCCGTTGCAGGAAGGAAGTTGTGTGTGTGTGTGTCATTTTTTGGTGACATGGTCTGACGTGCTCTTTGGTTCTTTCGGCAAAGTGACGTACATAGAAAATTAATAGATCACGACGTTTCGATCGCAACACAAGCAACCGTCATCAGGTGAGACAAACAGAGCAGGAGAACTGCTGACGCGTCACCTGATGACGGTTGCTTCTACGTGACTTTACCGAAAGAACCAAGAATATGATAACTTACGTTGGATCTTGTGTAATTGGTTGACATGGCTGCTGCCCATGTGTTTTCATTGAGCTGCTTGCAGTATCGAGGCGAGTGATCGGAGTATTTAGAGAACATCTGCTCCTCACTTTGCTTCTGTCAAGCAGTTCCTGTGTAGTGGGGTTAAACATGGAGCACCTTGTGTCCTGATTGAGAGCCAGATTCAGAGGTGATGGTGTCAGAATATGGTTGCCTTTTTTAGCAGTGGCTTGAGAATCGATGTAAGGTGATGGCCTTGGTTGTTGTGCCCTGCGTGTGCGCTCATGACTCGTGCTCTTGCTTCAGAATGTGGAGTTATGCAAGTATCGGACGGTGGATGAGTTCCTGAGTCATGCACAGCTCTTGCTGCATAACGCCGTGCTCTTCTTTGGAGGTGTGAACAGGACATTTGTCACTTTTCTTTGCTTGGGATTAAGTTAACATAACCTCGCAGCGTGTAAACTACAGACACTGCTTACCCATATATGGTCCAGCTTTGTACCAATCTACAGATGACGCACGTACACATTTTGTTTGCTATGGATGTAAATTAATGTATTTTGTCCCTTACGTATGTTACTACATTTACATATACAATTTCTTGCTTTGCTTTGGTTTATTAAAGGTGTTCTTGTGTGCCATATAGTTCATTGGAAGTGTATTTTTGTTATGAATTAAACACTACTCGTGTCTTCTGCAACAGAAATAAGTCCTCAGGCTGAAGTGTCCAAAATTCTCTACCGGGACACAAAGCATGAGGTGGGTGTGCTTGGTATTCTTGTTCACTTTTCCTGCATTAGCTGAAAGTAGTTTGTTCACCCATGTGTAATACGAGAGTTCATCGCCGATCAGTGGGATAGGCTCCGCCGCCTGGGCCATCAACCAATCAGAGGGATGAGCCGAAGTTTGGGGCGGAGCTTAAAGGCTCTGGGGAGTAACCATCTAGAAGGGTCGTGAGGGGGTGTGGCTGTAGGCAGGGCTTGGTGACGTAGGTCAGGAGATATTAGGGAAAGCGGAGGAGAGCTCGTGGTCAGTGTGTGGAGTCGGAGAGCGGGACCACGTCTCGCGCTTCCGGAACGCCAGCCGCCACGTGGCGGGCCGGAGGCTTCCTCCTTGCGAGCCGCCTGTCAGCGGCGCGCGGGAGCGGGAGAGGTTGTGAGCGAGCTGGCAACATCTAACCACGTGGGAATGGGAGTGCAGCCATGTCAGAGTGAAGAGTGCGGAGCTGTGCAGCTGTGAAGGAATAAATAAATAATAAAGAAGATACAAGTTCCAGATTGTCGTCGCAGTGGTGTATTACAATGTATGAATGTAGCAGATTGTCTCTGAAGATGCTGTAAAGATCCATACACGCTTTAGCCAGTCCCACCTTTATAGCTAACAGAGCTGCTTATATTCTACCAGGAAAACCACTGCATTGTTAGAATATCGGAAACTTTTCTCAAGTGCGCCAGAATTTTGATGTTCAACAGCAAGGCGTAAGGTTAACAACTGGTTGCTTCTAACCAAATGTGCATGGCAGCTTTCCCTGTGAACTAGTTCATAGTTTAACTAAATGGGCCCCATGTCCAACAGTACAGGATCCAGTTCAGAAATATATTCATATAGCACTTAAATAATGTCCATTAGCAGTGGTGTTAAAGCTAGGTATGAAAATATATACCACAAGCATTGCCTTCGAACTATCTAACCAATAAATGTAATTGTTTGTTTGTGTTTATGTCTGTGTGTGTGCGTCCGAAACTTGCAAAGGATTTGGCTCGCAAACCCGTGGGGTTTACGTAAAAAAAAATAGCCAGGTACCATGCCGTAAGCCCCGTGGTGAGCCAGCGCTGTTTTCCCATCCGTCAACTTTAAAGTAGTAAAATTAGCGATTTTGTGCTGTTTACATTTATTTATTAAATAGCACGCGATCGACCGTACCAACTCGCACGCTTTAGGTCAGGGGGACGGACCCTACAAAGTTACACGCGTTCGCATGGGGTGAGGGGGACTTTTCTTTTGCGTTTAAAAATGCAACAAAAAATACACAACGCTGAGGTAAATTCTTCACAGTGTGATGTCCCCCCCCCACCTCGATGCGTGCAGTTACTGCTATACAGTCGGTAGATGCTTCCACTATCGGCCATAGATATTACTGCAGAGTGGGCAGGGGGATCGTGGCTGGGGGGGGGGGGGGGTAGCAGCCCAGCCCCAGCCTGCCAAGGTGCCACCTCGGCCGGCTGGGCAATCTAGGCGAGGCCGGGGGCTCTGCATGGGACTAGGCCTCACCACAGCAATGTTAAGCACTATTTCCTTGCTTTCGTTCAACTCGCATAGATAGAAACCTATTATTTAAATAATCACCTTGCAAATAATAAAATAATTGTTTCTGTGCAGACAACTAATATTTATATGTCTTGCTTCTTTCGCTATCGTCACGTACATAGAAAACTATTATTATAAAAATAAGTTTGGAAATATTAAATGATTAATGTTTGTGTGCTGACAACTAATGTTTCAAAATGAAGTTGCGAAATATTAAAATATTAATGTGTTTTATGAAGCTGTGCCAGTGTACTGGGAGTCTGTAATGTGGCCTGTTGGCTGCTTATTAATGAAAGTCAGTGCACTAGCAGTCTATTATCTACACTGCAAATATTGCTATTGGGCAGGGTGAGTGTATGCCAGTCTATAATCTGTTTCCTGCTTCTTTACCTCGGTCAGTGTACTTCCAGTCTTTCATGTAGACTGTAGCCTGCTTTTTAAGCTGCTGACCGTATTGCCAGCTTATTATGTCGACTGTAGCAATGCTTCTGTAATTGAGTCCGCGTACACGCAGTCTATACTCTAGACTGTAGCCTGCTTCTTAACTTAAGTGTGCGTACTGCTGCGCTATAATGTAGACTTATTCTCGCTTCTTCAATGCATTTCTATTGTTCGTTTGCTCGCGTCACGCTATTTATTGATATTTAGTACTGCGATGCTGATTTCTATGTTATACTGCTTAATACGTTGGACTTTCTTAGCTACAGCCGATTACATTTCGTCTATCATTTTGTTACATTGGTGGAAAAATCAACCTTTTAAAATTTGGCGTACTGCACCTTTTATTTCGACCCAAGCGGGGAGCACACAGGGAGGTTCAATGCCCCAACTTGTGTTGAGGTTGCTGTTCTTACGGTGGGTGAGGAACATGGTAAGATAGACGTTGTGCTTCTAGACCAAGACAACACCATCAAACGATTTCCTGAGACAAACAGCATATGATGCCCTACAATACCCCATTTGAATGTGTCAAGGCCAAGATGGGTACCACGTACAGATTCCCAAAATTATCAAAGCTACAGAACAAAGACATCCTCACAAAACTGTCTCCTCTAAAGACTTCTATTCCTTCATGATCATGGACAGAGAAGGAGGAAACCCCATATTCCGGTGCGCCAACCTCTTTCACCAGTATATTGTTGATGAGTTTGCCAAAATTGAGAGTGAGCGCCTTCTTTACATTCAATTGAATCAAACACGCCTGCGTGTAGACCAGTATGCTCATCTCAGGGACGTTATCAATGCCGATGGAGATGCAAACGCTCAGAATATGGGCAGATGAGTTATTTTGCCTTCATCCTTCACAGCTGGACCAAGATACATGCATGAGAAGACTCAGGATGCCATGATGTACATCAGCCAATATGGCAGGCCCAAACTCTTTATTACCTTAACTTGTAATCCTTAATGGAAGGAGATCCAGGTTGAGCTTTATCCAAACAAAAAAAGCCAACCGACAAACATGACATCATTGCAAGGGTCTTTAAACTCAACGTTGATGACCTCATGAGGCGTATTACGACTAACGAAGGCGGCGTCTTTGGAAAGACAAGATGTAACTTGCACACCATTGCATGGCAAAAACGTCGTCTTCATGCTCACATTTTGCTATGGATGAGGGAAAAAATCATGCAAGTGACATTGACACATTTGTCAGTGCTGAGCTACCTGACCCCCATCAAGATCCTGCCCTATTTGATGTGGTCTGCAAGAAAATGGTCCATGGCCCATGTGTGGGGAGTTCAATCCTAATTCGCCATGTATGCAAGACCGCAAAGTGTACCATCAAGTATCCACGAAACGTATTGAAAGACACTCAGGGCATGAAGGCTATCTATATCGTCGCAGAAATACTGAGGATGGTGGATTTGAAACAATGCTCAGACCTGGCACTAACTCTGAAATGAAGGTTGACGACCTGTGGATCGGTCACTACTGTCCTCTTTTGTGCAAGATCTTCGAGCCCCACATGAATGTGGAATTCTGCAATTCTGTGAAAGCCATCAAATACTTTAGCAAATACATCAACAACGTTCGACACTTCACGTGGCTTCAAGGTGCACATAGCCTGGCACAAGCGTCGTGGTGATGTCACTGCCACTTAGTGGCGAATGGCGGTTGTTGTTGCGTGTCTTTTTCGCCCGGGCAACGCCGGGTACTTCCCGCTAGTGAATATATAATCTAATGTTTTAGGTACATTGAAAAAGTGAGATTCCTAAGTTCGAAACCCTAATATAGCCCGAACATGTACTTGCTAACAGCACTTTCTATAACTGTCGATGCGAGTGGTTTCCCTTCTACATGTCCCAAACGCTGTGAACCCGAGTTTAAAGAAGGGGGGAGATTGGGCTCGCTGCCCCACCGAGTGGGGACTGTGAGCAGGTAATAATTTTTTTTATATGGGAAGTGGAAGGTTAGGTAAAAAGAACTGAAGAAATCTTGGATTTTTTATGTTTAAGAACAGTTTCGGATTTTTACGTGATCGCATTATATATTTGTGTCTCAGACTAACAAAAAGTGATATCACTGCCACATTACACCATTTTGGTGAGAAAACAGTGGAAGTAACGTCAAATGAACTCGGAAACACGTGCAGTGTATACAACAGTCCTGCAAATAATAAATTATTAAATAATAATTTTTTTGCGAATAATACATGCTTTGCATCTATTGCAAGGAGTTAAATGCATTTTTTTTTATATATAGATATTTGCGTTTACATATAATTAACACCTTAGATATTTGGCTAACAATTAAATATCATCATGGGACCTCCCCTTCCCTGTATCCAAATATACGAATAGGTTTTACCCTTTCTGGCAATAAAACATGTTAAGATGGTAAAAGATGAAACTGATTAGGAATCATGTCTGCATTAATCACATATACTTGTGGTGAATATGCAAAAAAAAACATGCTCTGATAGTATATGCATTGTCTTTGAAACTGATTGGTCCACACCAGAGACAGCTTTCTTTAGAGCCTCGTCTCAACAGTGTTAGACCAGAGGATGCCAAAAGGCGAACAGCGATTCGAACAGAAAGGGTAAAACCTATTATCACTAAATATCAATTACAATATCTACATATTTAAAATGTATTATCTTGTGGACCTTGAGATTGTCAGGTTGGAAACTGCTGGTATATGTAACATCAACTGAGGATCGGTGGGCATGGATGTGTGTGTGCGCACAGCAGCATGACATAAACCCAATGGTGTTAAATGTGTATTTTATAATTTGCAGTTCTTGGAAATGTGGGTAACCATGCAGGGGAATGAAGTTCATGGTAATTCATTATTTTTCCCCCATTGCAGGTGGATGAGCTGCTGCTGTGCAAGACCTGTTTTTATATGTCCAATGCCCGGCCGGAGAACTGGTTCTGCTACCCATGCGTAAGTCCGCCCTGCTCTTCGTTTGAGATTTTTTTGGAGTGCGTGCCATGTGCCAGCATGCATTTTTTTTCATTGACTGGCTGGGGAATCTGATGATCTAGTGTGCTTGCCTATCAGGGGACTGGTTCACACAAAATTTCGATTTAAAGCTTTCATGACTGCAGGGATTCATCTTCTTGGTTCTTTCGGTAAAGTCACGTAGAAGGGAAATAATAAAATAATAAAAATGAAACCTAATAAAATACAATTCTCACGACGTTTCGGCCACAACGGGACGCCTGCTTGCGTTGTGGCCGAAAGGTCGTGAGAATTGTATTTTATTGTTTTATTTTTATTATTTCCCTTCTACATGACTTTACTGAAAGAACCAAGAAGATGGTTCACACTACTTGGTCTGTTTGAATACCACGCTTCCCCCTTAATGTGATGGGCCACTTGCCAACGTGTATTGTCTCCAGTAAAGTCCGTATTCAGGATGCTGTGACGCAATAGGTTAGGGGTACAACAACGTTTTACTTTCGGTGTTGTAGTCTACAGTTGTCAATGTATAATTAAATGCAATACCCTGTTCAAAAGTGCAAGTATTCCATGGAACAAGATGTGACATTAATGTCCGTCTAATAATGTTTTGAAGGCATAAAATTGAAGACAGAATGACACATTTTACTACATTCAATTCAAGTACTGTATTTTAAAACTATAAATCGTTTTCGTTTCGTTTCTGTTATATAACTGAAACCTAGAATGAGTCCCATATATATATTTTGCTTTTTTAATGAAACACTGAAAAAATATCTACAAAAGTAGTTTTTTTAGAAAGTTTCCAGCACCAATTATTTTTAGCTTGCATTTATACATGCAAAATAAAATAGTGATAATTGCATCCTGTATAAATTATCTTCAGTCTCGGCCCAAGATTAAGATCAAGTAATCTCTCTTCAACACTACCTATGTCTCTTTTCAATGAAGAATCATCATTAGTACCTCATTATGACCTAATATCAGACCCTAGTGCCTTACACGCTCCACCCCAAAAGTAAATCTGTACAAAGATCACTTGCCATTCAGGTCCCCTTAATGTGCATGACCCCTATTTTCCACCATCTTTCGTTATGATCACATTTAGATGGTATGTAAAGTAGTGATTAAAATTTTATTTTTGGATTATGCCACGTAATGATCTGAACAAACATGTGAACCCCCCTTCGTCTTGGGCAGTTAATTTACTTATTAATCCAGGAGAACCACACCGAGTCGGAGGCCTTTTTTTCAGCGGAGTTTTGCATTTATTTTTGGTTTAAGATATTTTCAGCCATTTTATGAAAGCTTATACAAGTGGGAAGAAACCGGAGCACCTAGAGAAAACCCACTTGCTTGAGGGGGCAACACTCTATCCCCGTACAGATGGCAATAATTCCACTTGCTGTACTGCCTTCTCCTGGGGAGCCAGGATGTGGCACCTCAACACCCATGGGAAGGGAATTTCCCACCGTTTATGTAATCCACCAACTTTTGCCTCCACAGTGCTGGATTACAGGTGTGCCGCCACCACCACCTGACGATAACAATTCCTTACTTTGAATTGTAATGCATTTCTTGGAATTTAATACTATTCCTTGTAGGAGTGTGAGATAATTGGAGAACTGGAATTGCCACTTTTATATGGAGACTTGCCAAAAAGCATGCCATCTTGTGGTGACTGAAATACCATAAATTGGGATTCTTCAACAACCATTCTTAGACAGCCTAAGAATTTCCACCAGGAATCCCTTTTATTGAGATCTCAGAATTTCCATTGAAATTAATGGGGATTCTATGGATGATGGAGATGCAGGAATCTCCACTTAAGTGAATCTGGTTATTTTGCAGCTTAGGATTTTTCTAAAAGAGAATGATTGTTCATATCAATGTAGATGCCTGCATCTTATTAAAATAAATGGGACTCTGTAGGGGTTTCATGATCACAACCAGCTAATATGCTTCGATACTTCCCCTTGGCATATACTGGCGATTCCATTATTCCAGCAATCCTACAATCCTATTTGACTCAAATATACATTCTTGGATTGTCATTTAATTGAATGAGAAGCAGTGGACAATTCCTAGAATTCCTGTTAGAATTCTGTGAATGTGAATTGATATTTTTACGTAGGAATTACAATACAATATTTACATTCCTACAAGAATCGCCCATGGTAGAATCATGGAATTCAAATAAAATGTATGCAGGAGTGAGCCAGCATGACTATCAACACATTTGATTGTGTTATAACGGTCATACAGTATCTCTATGAGTATTACATTAGCATACTTACACTGCAGCACAAATCATAATCTTATATGTCTTTGTCTTGTGCTATGGTGGTGACTATGTCGGTGCAAAATGACTTGACACATCTGGCCTATGGCCAAGCCTGGCACAGACCTCACCTAACCCTGGCACGAGTGTCGTGGTGACGGTGGCACCTGCACAAACTGATCCGACTCTTCCTTGACGACACTGTTGCTGTGCTCCTGCTTCTTTTCAGAATCCGCCGCACAAGCTTGTGTGGGCGCGCATGAAAGGCTACGGCTGCTGGCCGGCCAAGGTGATGCAGCATGTCGACGACCGGGTTGATGTGCGCTTCTTTGGGCACAACCACCAGCGGTGAGGTCCTGCAGTAGGCTTCCATTGAGTTGGTGATGGCACATTAAATTTCGATTTAAAGCTTTCGTAACTGCAGGGATTCATCTTCTTGGTTCTTTCGGTTAAGTCGCGTAGAAGGGAAATAATAAAATTATAAAAATACAACATTCAGACGCTGTCTTCCAGACAGACGTGGTCTTCACCTGAGGACGGCTGCTTGCGTTGTGGCTGAAACGTCGTGAGAATTATTTTATTATGTTTTATTTTTATTATTTTATTATTTCCCTTCTACATGACTTTACCGAAAGAACCAAGAAGACGGCACGTTAACTTATAACATAATAAATAATGCTGCTTTCCCACATTTGTCTCCGTATAATAAAAACAAAGTATTTTCACATTATCGGCTTCATGGCCTTCTGGGACTGCATATCATCAGCAAAATTGGTGCAATGCAATTATACATTTGAGTGGTTTCTAAATTCGGTGTCTCGTCAGCAGTCAGACATGCTTCTTGAACCATTCATTATGGTCGGTAAACTTTTTTTTCGCTGTCAGGTATATTCCATTTGCGATCTTGTAATGAGGTTAATACATTTGTCATTAAAATACTCAGCGAGTAGTTCTGTCTGAACGGCCTCTGGGAGATAACATCAGAGAACGTGTTTCTGAGGTATTTTTACCTGTGCCTTCTCCGTGCTAAGTGGGCACCTTCCCACATGCCCTGTGCTAGAGGTGATTGTCGCATGGCATGCAAACTGAGCTCTTTTAAACGTTCATGCTGGAATAAGATGAATTATATTAAAACCGGTAACAATGTCAGCCTGGATTCTCAACCACCTTAGGTATGCTTTGCACATTCACCCTGTTTTAAGCGTAACATTGTTAAAGCTTTTGAAAATGTATGGAACTCTGGGAATGCATAGAGATAAGTTCAACAGCTATATTTGTTAACAATACGTTATTGTATAATTAACAATTTCGTTCAATGTTTGGTGCTTGGAAAAAGCCATCAACTGGCCACCTGCAGAAATAATAGAAATACTATTTCATAGTTATTTAGTATTATATTTAACCAATCACAGAAGTTGACAGAATTAATAATTTATGTTTTATATATTGTCAATTTATACAGGAATTATATTTTAGGCACCATCATCAGTCAATGAGTCAATGAAAATATAAAAGCTAAAATACACATAGTTAATACATAGTTTGTTTAATACATTATATATTAATACATATATTGTAAAATAACCAAGTTTCTACTTCACTGAGCTAAGTAATTATTTTTGAATGAATGCTGCTATTTAAGTACTTTCTCTAAGATTCTCAGAAAGTCACCAGTAGCCGTTGGATGCGAGGTCGCGAATGCAATTGTCATCGAATAGCGGTGACGTGCTGTGGGCTCGTGGTGCTGTGTTCCTCCTCTCGCGCAGGGCGTGGATCCAGGAGGAGTTCGTGCGCGACATCTCGGCCGGCATACATGAGCTCGTGATCAAGCGCAGTTCCGGCTGGAGCAAAGCGCGCGCGGAGCTGGAGCGGTACCAGGAGTTTGTGCGCGGCGGCAAGGTGTGGAAGCTGGGCGATGGCGAGCAGCGCTCCTCCGACGACGTGGAAGTTGGCATCTCCTCATCCTCCATTCCCTCCATCTCGTCCACCAGCTCTGAGCAGGTGTGTACCATGGCAGCCCACTGGTAGGACTCATGTCGCGCGAAAATACACTGACTTGTGGCGCCAGGGTCTAATAGTGAAGGTTCAAGTGTCAACTTGCTCAAATTTACATAAGGCGCAATCCTATGGCGGTGGCCTTGGAAGCACTGCTTCAGGGTGACCGCTGTTGGGCTTTATCAACCCCTAAGCAGGGATTTTAAATTGTAGTGTTCTGAACTACATACATTTTAAACACATTTACCTGGCAGGATAATAATATAGTAAACGGTGAATTCATGACATTGAGGAGGAAGGAACACACCTAGAAGGAGGGTCTCATGGTTGTCAAGAGGCAAGTTGTGATTATTCACAACTTGGACCTTGAGCCTCAATTCCCATGGGACATTTGTGGAGATCATGACGACCCAATGCTGGTCCACACGGTAATAATAGTTATTTAAAGTAAAGCACCATTGAAACGGTTGTTGATTCTCCAGTGTAAAAGCACTCGTAACTCTAGTCATATAAACAATAACATGCAAAGTGCACATCACAATCTTATATGTGGTAAAATGTAAAACACCTGTAAACTATTGTACTTCGAAAAAGACATTTGAGGAATCGTAGCCATGGCCCAAAGGTAGCGTGTTCGCCGCTTTTTGCAGAGGTTCGCAGTTCAAAATGCATGTGGTCTGCTTCACAGTGGTCGTTAAAGATCGCTTAATGACATTTGAAATAAGTAGGTCATTGTGTGCCAGCGTCTTGGGTCCAAATTTGCCAAATTTCTAAAATGACCCACAAATTGCTCAATTTGGATTACACATATCAGGCATCGCCTTCTATTGGCAGACTAATGCCCATTTGCAGGCCAGGTGCTGATTCATTTCCTGTCACGCAGGGACCACTGCCACTGGGGGTGCCCTTTCAAATGTTTGCTCTGAGATTCCTTGCATAAAGGGTGTTTTATCAAATACAAATTATTAAATATGATTAAATTGATAGCATTTTATACTAAATAACTGCAAATGTTACACTTTATACACTCGAAGTAGATTAAACAGCATTATAAAAAAACTGTTTCACAAAGTGAATGGTTGCGTGAATTCCACAAGTCTAAGGATCCTTAAAATATGTATCACAACATATTTGTTTCTTGCAATGCCACACATTGTGACACTTTAAGCACGTCTGAAGTACGCACAGTCAAAGTCGATGGTTTTGTATTGCAGTGCTCCAAGCTAAGGTGTAAAGTCATGCTGTACAACCTGTCTTGCATTCAGGCAAGGCTGCAGCATGAACCTAAAGCTAAGAAGCCAAAACTTGCCAAGTATGACTCCAACTGCAAAGAGGTATTGCCTAAGCGCGTGCATGGGAGTATGTTCAGGAATCAGGTGTTGGCACATCACACTGTGATTTATCCATTCACGTCCATGTCATTTCACCTCGCGTGCACACTTGTTGGTGGTTGTATTGATGGGCTGCCGTATGCTAAATGTACATCATTATATAAATTCAGAATTGCTGCATGGCCACGTCACGTCAGGTGATCTAGAACAGCATGGTCGCTTACCTCTGAGTATAAATTGTTCTGCTATCCTATGCCCCTCATTCAGTGACAAATGAGGGAAACTGGACATTTCAAAAAGAGTGATGGTAACTACTGGAAGTGAAATGGAAATTAATGAATTATTGCACTTCAAAGTCACGATTCAATTTAAGAATTTTAAAAAATTGATGTTTAATAGATCCCGTAGGGGTTTAGTGGTAGCGGTAATGTTAACCAATTACATACACCGTATGTGAAACGATTAACGTTGATGAAAACCGGGTTTAACGTAAGTGCTGAAAGCCAATTTCATTTTGTAATTATATAAACAAAAATTCCACAAACTTAAAAATCTGTATTGTTAAAAGAAAATACCACTGACAACCTAGTGAATTTAGAGACAGCTTGGAATTTGCAATAAAATTAGCGAATCACTTGTCAAGTTCGACTCAAGTTGAAATTAGGTGGTATACATAGAAAGTTATAGATGTGTTGATTATACAGGTGATTTGGTGGAGGCCTTTATCCAGCAATGGATTGATCATAGCTGATGTTCAGATGCCTGTATGGGCATGATTGTGTAATTGTGTTTATTGCACATGCTCATGGCATGCTTGTATGCCTTTCTGTGTTTATACGTTGTAGGATGCTGTACACGGTGCACACATTTGCATGCGTCTATTCATGTACTGTTGTAATTACATCTTGCCTGTCTGTCATGTATATATGAGTACACATTTGCATGCCTACATAAGTGAGTTGAAAACATGTGGTATATTCTAACCATCATAGAATCCTTATCAATGGCAACCCTATTTGGCAATTCCTTGCACTTCCATTTGAGTCCCCAAAGTATGCCTTCATTTTCTGAAACCTTTGCTCTGAAATTTGACTTGTATTAAAATAAAGCAACCATCCTTCACTCCATTTTTAAAAATGCCAAAAAAATTACGACAAACTTGGCAAACATTGATGCAATATCACAGTCAAAGGTGTTTATACGCGCATACGAGTGTGGACCAGGACAAACCTTAGTTTATGGCCATGAATTTCACATTCCTAATGAGGTTCAGTCCTTCCATAAGACGACATTTTAACTTGCCAAAGTGCTACTTCCATAAAAACTCTCAAGTGTCTGACCTGCACACTGTGATCAGAATTTAAACTCTTCCCCCACCCAGAGTGACTGCAGCGCCATTGCTGATGCCGCATTAACTGGCCTGTCGTGCGTGCCCTGTGCGTCTCTTATCACTCTTATCATATCACAGCGCCCCTGCGCGCCGCGTCAGAAGTGTGAGGAGGCGGAGGTGGAGATGGAGTGCGTGAGCTCCAGCCAGGAGGTGCCACAGGCCGCGCCTCCCATTGAACGCCTCTCGGTGGGCACGCAGACGCGTAGGGCCGGTAGCAGCGGCGGCACCAAGACGCTGCACCGCGGCACGCAGACCAGCTCGGACTCGCCCTGCCACAACATGTGCCATGAGAAGTACAGCAAGATCTTTAACGAGTTCAAGGAGCGCATGGAGGGCGACCACAAGCGTGACACCGAGCGGCTCGTCCGGGAGGCCCTCGAGAAGGTGAGGATAGCAAGAGCGGGTAACAGTGTTTTATTGTAGTTCTAGCCTCTTCGTGTGTGTGGTAGCCTTGGTGGAATTTTGACTGCGTTGGCTGATAATATAATGTTGGTGTGAACCACACATGTGCATCCCCGTGTAAAAATGAAAGTAGATGTGGCAAGCAAACTCCAGCAGTTTCTTGTCCCTCAGTCTCATGAAGGACTTACATGGCATGATCAAGTGGCCAAAGTGCAACTGCATTTTTCTGAGTCCGCCCTCGTTGGTGTTCTTTTCAATAAACGAGGCCGTTCGTTTTCTGCGCACACAGCACTTGTTTAACACGAAACATTCTTCTCGGCATCTGTGCCACGTGCACAGCTGCGCAGTGAGCTGGATGAGGACAAACGGGCAGCGGTGACCAAGGCTGTGGCGAACCTGCAGGCGGAGATGGACAAGAAGTGCAAGCAGGTGAAGGAGAAGTGTAAGGAGGAGTTTTTGGAGGAGATTAAGAAGCTGGCCACGCAGCACAAGCAGATGATTTCGCACACCAAGAAGAAGCAGTGGGTGAGTGAGCCATCTAGCCGGTTGCTTTTTGCCCGTTCGCACATTTGTGGCAATTTACGTGAGCCTGTCATCGGTATATTCTAGGTTGGCTTACATTATTGACTGTTGTGGTCTGTGGGTGGTCAACACCCCGTGTTCCATCTTAAACGTTATCTAAAGCTGAACCTCATGTCTGTGCGTGTGCAGTGCTACAACTGTGAGGAGGAGGCCATGTACCACTGCTGCTGGAACACGTCATATTGCTCCATCAAATGCCAGCAGGAGCACTGGCACTCAGAACACAAACGCACTTGCCGTCGCAAACGTAGAGACTAAACTAGCCAAACAGGAGCCTCTCCATTGCTCATGCCACCATTCCCTTACCCATGTTTTAATAATCACAACTTGGGTGGAGGCTTTTCCAAACAAATATACCTTCCTTAAAAATATTTAAACTGCACCCACACCAACATTCATCCTTGACAAATACACATTTTAAAAAAATAGTCTTGTAAGACCTCCTAAGAACTAAATATCCATAAGGGATGATTTTGGGGGTTTCGTTTTTATTCAATTTTAAGGAGTTTAAAGGAGCTAAACAGTGAGTTTTAGTACACACGTTAAACTCGGTTTTCATAGTTGGTCATGGACACTCTCCGATTGGATGCAATTGAACACTGTCATGGGAACCAACTGAATATTCAATTAATTATGAATTATGATTTTAGTTCCAGTAGGGGCTCTTCAGAGGGGGGGGGGGGAGCCTCGATTGCATCAAATGACCTCTGCTACCATTTCCTCAGTGATATGTATAACCAAACCAAGTCAGAGAGGGGCAGGTAACAAATACTGCATCTGTGAGTAAAATACGGTCTAACAGGACCGAATCAACGAATAACAATGGCAAACACAACCCAGGAATTAAAAGCACAACTGTGCAATTAACTAACCGATTCTCACACATGCAAACTCATTATCCTAATTTTTCAAGAATTAGCCTTTTTACTGGGATGGAGGGACGGATGCAGAGTGTATCATAACAAACTATAAAAAAACTGGGTTTCTCTTCATATTTTGGTCACAAACACAAGCTGATGGGTTACAATTGAATCATTACCATTGAGTTCCCTGACTGCTTTTTCACTGGAATAGTGTTCCAATGTCTGTGTTCGAAACATATACTGGTGACCAGTCATGAAAACCAGATTTTATGCAAGTACTAAAATCGCTTTTTCTTGGGTTCCTGTTCAATCATAACCAACGTATGAAGAATTTAAACTAATCTAATAACAAGTGGGATTATATAATTTGATTTTATTGAAAGGGCACATTTTGCTCTTTGCAAACTGATTTTATTTTGAAAGCCAAAGGGAATTTTATATCAGTGCTTCAGATAAAGGTTATGTTCCATTTTATTCCACTGAATTTAGTTTTTTTTTGACCCACAGCTTAAAATTAATTGCATTACAGATTCCATAGATGGAGCAAAAATATCGTTCCAAAGCACAGCACACTGCATAACACCTTGGCTTTTTAAAAAAATATTTAAAATTAAACAAAAAATGTGTTTTATATTTCATATCCCCCCCCCCCCCCCCGCATCTTATGGATTTAGGGTTGGGATGATATCACTGCTCCTAGTGCATATACAGTCTGTCAACCAGAATTTTGGGTTGGAAAAGTAAATCTGTGAAATGCACTTTTGCTGGGCCCTATTTAATGTCTTTATCCTTTTCGCACTTAGTTTTGATATGAACATCATTCTCTTGTGTTCCACCAGCCTGTCCGATGATAAGACTTTTATTTTTTTGCCTATGTGCATTCCCAACTTGCAATGATGAAACGCTTAATCAAGCACACAATTGTGGCAATTTCTCGATTGACCAAAAGACTTTACTGCGTCAACTAGGTTTTTTAATCGATTATTTTCTTTCGATAATCGTTTTCAGAATCATGGATTGCAAATTTTTGAATCAATCATCAATTTGTTCCATTTTTAGTAACGATTTTATCGATTTGGTGCACGTGAGCATTTAAACTGCACGGTGCGTTCAAATGCGGTTGGCCACGGCCAGCAATCAGCTGCAGGGTTCTCATAAGTCTCTCTGGGGTACAGATGTGTGGCAATCCGAAAATCAATATTTTATTACAATCTTTTATGTGCATGCATAATGTGCATGCAATTATCCATAATGCTCAGAAACCGAAACAACCTTAGGGAGAACCCACTAGGATTTCAAGTCTCTTCTTTGGGGTTCTCTGTATTCAACAAGTGATATCACTACACTGTGATACAGGCTTAACATTCAAAGCTAATAGTAAATAACAAGTAGAAAACGAAATTGTAGTGAACCAAAAGTAAGCCAGTCCTGTTCTTGAGGGTTTATTTGTGCACAAACAAGGTTATTTTTGGTGGTACGGCAGAGTAATGCTATCACTGCGTGATTTAACAAAAAAATATTGATTAAACGATTGGGAGCCAGAGCTATTTTGTTGGACACTTACCAGCATTGCTTGTATGTGCAGTAGACAAGCCAATGACGCATTTCATGAAGGTGATAGGCCAGCATTCTGATGCCATGACTTTGTAATACTACAAAAAAATACAGTCACGTGCTCTGGTGAAGTTATCCCTTGTGTAAAGTTTTAACCAAGTTTTATATACATTTTATAGCAACCTGTTTCAATATTTGACATCTGTACATATAAATGTGTTAAGTCAGTTTTGTGTCCAGATCTCTGAAGTGAATACATTTGCATGGGTGATGGTCCCTTTAGTATTAAGTGTGAATATATGTGTATTATATTGAACTCCTATGTTTAATATTTTTCACCAGCAGTGCTTTAACATATGTCTATTACTAATATGTATCTTTTTCCTTTTTTTTATTTTAACCTTTACATGCTCAGCTTTGTTTTTAACATTTATTGCACTATGCATAGACATTTGAGCCTCAGGCATAATTGATTAACTTGTCTTGAATAGATTAATGCTCCAAAAGGTGACTAATTTAGCGGCTGCCACGCCACTCGAGTTTGACAATCTTTGGCCTTCCCATGCCAGTGCCTCCTCAACACTTGACAGGTGGGAGCTCACCCCTCCCCATAGGAGGGGTGGTGACCCCCTCACCTCTGGTCCAGAGGGGGAGGGACAGGAGTTCCCGTACCTCTGATCACACACCCCCAGGCATCCATTTTCCATTGTCTTTAGTTGTATAGTTGTATGGGCTGGTGCCCAGAGTTCTGATTAGCTTCCGTGCATTTAGTGTAGTTGGTTGGCGTTAGTACCAGGAAAAGTTGTCTTGGGACAGGTAGCCTCTTCCCAAGGGGAATGCGGATTTTATCTGCAGCATGCTGGCCATACTGGACAAGTCGAGGACTGCCGGCAGATGGAATTGGCTGGGCATTGTGTATGCTGGTCTGCAAGATATGGCCGCACATGTGGTTAGGTGAGGAGAGACGTGGTGGAAGCTGCTGACAAAAAGGACAAAGGGAAAAAGCCAACACTGCAGGATGAGACCTTTTTATACTCAGGACAAGATGGCCAAGATGTTTTTTGGAGGCCACCACGCTGATAGCCAGCCACGACCTTTGTGGAGGTCAAGGCTCCATATGCAGGCCTCTTAGTGGCGCCTCTAGTGGCAGTGGGATCTTGTCAGCAGTTGTATGGACCAGTTAATAGCTCTCCCTAATCCAAAGCTTCACGGGACCTCCACGAGTTAACCTGGGGGGGAAATTACTGTGTGCGAAAGCCTTTAAGTTTCTTGGAATATGGTTGGTAAAGACCGATGCCAGCCTTGTTGGCTGTTCCACCAGGATAGCTCCGTTCCACCAAAAAGTCACACGTGTTGGAATTGACCAGAGGTGAGGGGGGGCCCCCACCTACCAAATGCTTTTATATATTCCCAAGGTTTTGGCGCTGGCACGGGAAGGAGTTTTAAAGATGATCAACCCGGTATGGGGTGGCGGCCACCTGTTAAAACCCGGGCTTAACGTGAGTACTGAAGCCCTGTATATAAATTAAGCTTTCAGCTGCTGTGCTTTAGGAAGAGGGACCACAGAGCGAGTGTATGGGCTTAAGGGCACCAACATCAAAATCGCCTCTTACCATTGCAATCTGCTTTTAATAATCTTGACGTGATGACGGGTATCATCCCAACCCTGTTTTTAAATATAAAACTTAGTTAACCTTACTAATGGCTCAAATGCTCTGATAAGACTCCTTACCACTCTTGTTTAAGCAGCAACTTGCTTCCCTTGTCTGAAAATGAGCAGCGACTGATTATTTCGCACACGTGAAATAACGTTGATGAACAGCAGCAGAGGCATTCCTGCAGCTTTTGTTTTATTGTACGAACGCATGTATATAATTACTGTATATTCAAATATGCTATTGGGCACGCCGCGAGATAAACTACTTCGCAGGGCATGATTTTGCCGACTGCAGATTTTCCCTGCACCTGTGTTAAAGGTTTTGAGAAAGATGTGCAAGTGTTGGTGATGAGCCGCAGTGGCCCACACGTGTAGGGTTGTGGGTGTGAATAGATCATAACGGTGCCACGGAGTGTTCAGACTTTGTGATGAGCATTAACTTGGGTTGCCCTTTAATGCTGCCCAGGGATGATGAGGTCATCTGACAGGCATTGCCCCCCCCCCCCTTTTGACGTGAGAACTTGTAAAATATCTGCTGCCGTTTTGGCCCAGAGAAAGGCACGCTTGTAACAACTACAATTACACCTATAACAGTTTTAATGATCCTAAATGTATCAATGCCATTGTGGAGAAATATTTTCTTTTATAGTGTTTGTTTTTTTGTAATGCTTACAATGAAAGCAAAGTTGGTCGTGGCACCTGGGTAGATTGGTGTTCCTTGGTTTTGCTTGATTAAATAACTCGTTTTCACAAGCATGGTCCTCAGGTTGTCGCCCATGACAATAAAAACAATACAACAATTTTACACCATGCAAAAGGACGTGTGATATTTTTTTGTACTTTACCACCAAATAGAGCTTACTGCGGAGCTCTAGTGAAAACAAACTTTTATTCACATTACCCTCCGAACCATTCCTCATTCACTGCCTCCAAACCGTCCTGAATGGAGAGTGTATAAGTTAATGTATTTTCTTGCTTTTATTTTAACACCATCGTATGTTATTTTGGAGTAAAAAAACATTTAACCCAGCTTTGTAAATGCTATGTATTGATAAACTTCCAGCTGTATTTAATAAAAGCTTTATCGTGCGATTGCAATATTTTCGCTCCATAAAGCAGATAAGTGTGTGATGTGCGCATCTGAGCTACCCCATCGTAGTTGTGTCGTAAGGCATGCGTTCATCAGTCCTCTGCCCTTTCCTGCCAGTCGCGGTAGGAAGGTTCAACATTTTAAGGAGAAAGCTTCGCAAGTGTAAGATAAATGTACCTGCTTTTGCTCCACTGGTTTGTTTTTCAATTAAGCCAAGTTGATTGCACTTCCCAATAAAGGTCGCTTGTTTTTGGTTTTTGATTAAAAAAAAATCAATCGCCACTCTTCGCGTAACCGCTTTTAACGCAGTTGTGTACCCTGTAATTTTGCGCAGGTTAAGTTGCATTCTGTATTCTGGTTTTCATGACTGTGCCTGTTCCAAACCTAGTAAAATAAATGGTTAACGGTGAACATAAGCACATGTGTGGCTGTTCCTCTGCACAAACCCAGAAGTTGCTGATAGTGTTTGAAACGTTTTATCTATTAACAATCGAGGTGACCAGGTGTCTCTGGGGGTAAAATAGTACTCGCATTGAGCTAGCACCACTGAGGGACTCTGTTTGAATCTGGGCAACTGAAAAAATATTTCACCCTAATCCTGATTATTCTGCTGCACTTCTCGGCACTCCTCAATCATTGATTCCATCCCATGCCAAACAAAGCAGGAAAGTATACGATCTTTATTGTCCGAGTGAAGGTCCTTCCTCAGTCTCGTACTGTAGTACCACCGAGTACTGGCATCACATTTGTTCACGGAACACTGTCCATGGTGCCTCCAGTTAAAACGTTCAAACCTAACAAATTATCTTTCTCCAGCATGATAATTTTAAGGTAAAATGACAATGAGCACACGACATCCAGAATATACATTGCCAATGAGCTGTCAACAGTGTTTTGGGCAAAAGGCAATACATTTTATTCAAATGTAATGCCAATACCATTGTCTGAACCTTGTCTGAGTGGCCAAAAATGGCTATGCAAAACACCTGCACTTTAGTTCATTGACCCTTTTTTCTACATCAATTTGGCCACCCACTAGTCTCCTTTTCATAACATTGAGTATTCCTGCAGGGCCACAGAACGTTTGCAGAGAAAGATTGTGCCTGCCCCTGTCCCCCCCTGAGTTATCCTGCCATTTACCCACGAATCATCACGCTGCTAACAGTTCTGCTTGCACTTTTTCAGCTCAAACGCATTGGCAGCGGGTACATTCCCGATGAAATGGAACAAGGGCTCATTCTTAGGTTTTTTCGGTAAAGGCACGTAGGTAAAAAATAAAATAAAAATCACGACGTTTCGGAGGCAACACAAGCTTCCGTCTTCAGGTGGAACCGTCACAGCCACGACAGCTGTATCAAGTAAATGAGAGATTACAAGAGCTACCACTCCGTATATATAATGGTTGAAGAGGGGAACAAGTCTTTTGTAACAAAAGACTTGTTATGCAGTATATTCTTAGTCTTAAGCCTCACCTTACCATATTAATAAAAAGTGTGCCGTACTTGGCCCTTCCCCTCTTCAACCATTATATATACGGAGTGGTAGCTCTTGTAATCTCTCATTTACTTGATACAGCTGTTGTGGCTGACGGTTCCACCTGAAGACGGAAGCTTGTGTTGCCTCCGAAACGTCGTGATTTTTATTTTTTATTTTATTTTACTTTTATTAATTTTAAATTTTTACCTACGTGACTTTACCGAAAAGACCTAAGAATATGAATCCTTGCAGTTACGAAAGCTTCAAATCTGGAACAAGGGCTGTCTGCATGCCTTCCCCACCCTGGCGTCTGATCCCCAGGGTCATAGCCAAGATCAGGAGGAACAAAGAATCAGTATTGGTAATCGCTGAGGATTTCCAAGACCACCTATGCCAGCCTGGATGTTGCCAGTCTTGGAGGACCTTTTTCACAGCAGCAGCAGACAGCTTGGATGTTGAGAGGGTGAAACTGGCTTAAAGTGTTCCCCGATCAAGCACAGATGCTCTTGCGAAGGTAAAGCTAGCAGTCCATGGGCAGGGTAGATGCCTGCAACTGAAATACTTTTATGCACTGGTGTGTCCGGGAGGTCAGAACCTGCTTGCGTGCAACCTAGCAATCGCTAACCACCTCCAGGAGGAATTCCAAGGTGGCCCGTTTGAGTGTCTGTTAAGGTGCACTGATCGGCCATTTCGAATATTTACCATCAAGTGACCTATATTCCAGCGGTTCAGCCCCCCATTCTTCGAATGCTGTCGAGGGCAATGTGCCAGCTTGAATGTCTCCATTGCAACTTGGGTGTTGGATGTCTTCACACAACCACATTGAGCCCATGGCCATGACAGCTCTTATTGACTCAAGACTATTCCTAGTGGCCATCGCATTGGCCAGGATCGAGGAGCTCCAGCTCGTATTCCCAAGTCATTCAACTGGACAAGGTGCTACTGAGAATATCACCTCGGTTCCTACCAACATGCCTGCTGCTGATTTTTGTCCGAACTATGGAGAACGCTGCACACACGTTGGATGGACCAGTGGTGAAATTGTACCTGCTGATGGATAAGACTGGTGACTGAATAGATGGCCATAACATGGAGTTTTTTTTATCTAACTGTTGCTAAGATAACCTTAGGCTTTAAAAAAATACACAATGTACTGTAGTGGAAAACAAGTTAACTTAATCTATATCAAATATCACACATGCAAAAAGCAGCTTAACCATTTAATGGCTTTCAAAATAATCAGTTAAAGTTTGGGTGGCCATTAACACTTACCACATCATGACAAGTATTTATTTTATTTACTCCAATGGTCCCATTGTTCAAAGACTTCTATAAAGTATTCATATAGCAGAGATAGCTTTTATTCATCTGGAAGCACATTTACATATTCCTATAAAGTATGTTAAGCAGACTCAAAAGAAGGAATTGTGAGTGCTAATATTGACTTTAATATTGAATCGTTGATTTAGCATAACAGACTGCAATCGCATTAGTCACACAGGCATATCGTATGTGAAAATGCATCAAGTATCACGCAGTTTGCATAAACAGCAAAGCTGCACCTCTACCTATATATAGTTAGTGTGGTGCTTCTCTTCATTTCACTTCCTCTACAGGCTCCATCATAGCTCAAATTTAATCACAGACACTTAACAAAAACAACAAGACAGCAACTGTCACCCACCTCGCCTCCTTTCAGTAAAGGCATTCAAACTCACCGCTGTTTTAACTGCAACTCAAGGGAGCAGCAGCAGCAGCATGTCACAAGTGAGACAAGCCCCATACAGACAAGTCAACCGCATCGAGAAACTCCGGATGCACATACACGCCTACTTCTTGCCAAGGCTCCACAGAGCATCCAGCTTGCTCAGTGGGTCATCAGGCCTCTCTGGGGCCTGTAGGCCCCCGCCAGCCTGCGGGTGCGTGAAGCTTTGCCGAGTGATTTTCTGCCTCCCCCCCTTGATGTTCCCATCGAGCGTGAAAGCCTCGGGGCTGAGAGTGGCCAACAGGTCCAGCGTCGAGGCTCCGCTGACATCGCCGACCGCCCCCTTGGCTGCAGCTATGCCAGGAGCGTGTGATGCTTGACGCCCGACACCATTGCTACGTGGCTCACCAGATCGTGCTGTCTCGGCTCCACCGTTAGTAGACTCAATCGCAACCGACGATGGCGCCGGTGTTGGGACGGCCTTGATCGTTGTGGGACCATCCTCCTGAGCGCAAACAGCAGCAGCTGTCGCGGCAATGTCGCCGTTCGCTGGTGGGAGAGGTGCGTCGACAACTACCTCGTCGGCAGTGCATATCGTCGTTGAGGTGTGCGGGGGATTGCCTTCGCTTGAGGGGGGGGTTGAGGGAGTGGCCACTGCTGGCTCTAGGGAACTCTGCGGAGGAGATGGGCAGGTCTTTATGCTGAGCCGCGCCACCGTGGCCTGGATGGAGCTGAAGGAGAGGTCACCACCCAGCACTATGTCCTGGGAGTCCTGCCGCACTGGAGCTGGCGCCTGCTGGGGGACCCATGTGGGGAAACGCAAGATGGATGGACGCGGGAACAGGTGTTGTTAAGCTTGAATCGGTAGCAGCCGCGTTGAGCTAGTGTTGACAACTTGTTGTACACAGGCACTACGAGTAATTATATCATTGTGAGCAATCTCAATTCATTGTTGGCATTGTCTCAGATTCACTGTGCTACACAGGCAGGTCACCCATTTGGCTGCCTTGCTCCAATATTCAGTCGTCCCTGGGCTGCCCCCTAGTGTTTCAATTAGAAATTACAGACAAGGGCCTGGGTGGAGGCCATGGGTCACTGTATATGAAAATTGCTTATTTTACCCGATTGGTAATTAAAAATCCAACCCTCTTGTCTCCATCATGGGAAATGGACAACAGACAAGTGATGTAAAATTTAGATTTAAAGCTTTCGTGACTGCAGGGAGTCATTGGAGCGCTGTCTTTCAGACAGCTCTGTCTTCACCTGAGGACGGCTGCTTTTGTGGCCAAAACGTCGTGAGAATTTTATTTTAATGTTTTATTTTTATTATTTCCCTTTTACGTGACTTTACCGAAAGAACCAAGAATATGAGACAAGTGATGGTTATGCAGATTGGTAATTGCACTGCATTATGTACACAAAGGCAGTGGTGCCTCCAACAGGGCAATGGCACCCACAAACATTATTTTAGTAGGTATGGCCCACTGAGCTATATAGCTTATTTTTCATAAGCGACCTGGCCACAAATGATAGCTCAACGAAGTGGCTTATCACGTGGAAATTAAAAGCAGCCAAAAACTCTTTAAACACACGTTTCTAAATCTTCCGCGCCGTACGTAGCCAACTGCCTGAGTCTGAGGTTATGGTACCTTCTGGCTGGTGGTGACTGGGTGCTTCGGGGCAGCGACGCCGCTCACGTAGATGCCGTGCCGCTGCAGGACCTGCTCCGTGTGCCGCAGCACCACCTCGTAGCAGAAGCGCAGCTGAAGCTGATGGAGAGCGCACAGATGAACACTTTAAACAACTGCTCGCAGCGAGAGTAATTTTTTCCAGAGCAAAATTGGATATGGTGTCAGCCATCATGCACAATGGTAACATCCGAGTACCATAATGAAAAAGACAACGGTTAATTATCATGGTTTGTATTTTGGCAAACTACCCGAGCAAAGTAGCTGGACATGATGGATCAAATAAATCAATGTGGATGATGCAAATTTGTTTTACTCCAAAACACACTAGGTTGTAAGGAGGCGAGGAGATTGTAGTAGAGCAAGTGGGTTTTTTTAACCCATCTGTATGGACCTTGAGCATTATCTCTTCATATGCATGGGTTTTCCCATACTCATGTGTCCTCTGAAATGCAAAATACTCCTTGAAATTGAATTAGCCATTGCAGGAAAACAGTCTTCATTATTGATTTAAGTAAAATATGAATTAAATATATCATGAAGCTCCGGTCATCCCACAGTGGCTTTTAGCTAACCATCGAACAAAGGCGGTCACTACATTGTGCGCTTTCAGATGCACTAACTGCGGCTGTCTGGAATGCTCTTTCTTCCAATATAATGGAAACCGCTGGAGATCTGCACTTTTAAATCGAGATTGAAAACAATTTGTTTAGAACTGATTTTTGTGTTTAGTTTGTTGTCCTTCCCTCACACCTCCAATGAGTACAGTTGGCTATGAATGGGTGCAAAAGACGTTCAACATACATAAACTCTGCATTCAGAAAATGTTATATATTGTTCATCAATCAGTCATTCAAAAGGAAAGCCTAATTGAATATTGAGATTCTTTTTCAGGAGGGTCTACATAGTAATGCTTCGCCAATCCCATATTTGAGCAGCTTGCAATTAGGATGAATACCAGAGAAAACAAACACCATAAGAGGGACTATGAAGAGATCAGCAATTCACTTATTCCATTGCCATCTACCGGCCACCTTGCAGCCTTAATCTGATCTACTCTCCGATTACTGTTGTGATTTTAACGTTCTCACGAAATATTTTGGTGGCTCATGCAGTCACCTTTTCCTGGATCATATGCTTGCGCTGCTGCCGCATTCGCCGCACAAGTTGCATCAGGTCAGGCAAGCCCTTGCCAGCCTCCACCTCCTGCACTGCCGCATACGCCAGGCAGAAGGCGCCCGTCCGGCCCACACCCGAGCTGCACACATGACAGTCGCCGACTCAAATCACTTGATCATTTACTTCAGTACCTGATTCACTAAACCCACACAATAAAACAGTCACTCAATGACTAAATCAGGCACTCATTCTGACACAACGGTGCATTCGATCAAGTCATCCCCATATGAATTAACTTAATACATTCGCCCGTCGCTCAAACATTAAGGCACTCAAAACGTGGCTCAGCTTAGGATTAAGCTGCTCGGTTTCTTCCAAAGACACACGAGTGGCTCAGCCATGGCTTGGTTCAGGCTCAGCTCAAAGAAATACTGTGCAGCAAGACTGAGACCATAATCAGAGCCACCTGAAGTTAAACATGGCTTTCAGCCAGAGCCAAGCCTAAGCCGAGTTGCAAATAAAAATACGAGCCTAACTCCCTTTTACAAACTGTCAATCAATCAATTACTCAACTAAGTCACTTATTCAGTCAGTAACTTTGTAAATCATTTAGTTACTCAATTATCAGTCATTCGTACACCAAATTATTCGCTCAACAAGTTAGTCACTCAATCTTTAAATGAGTCATTAACTAAACCCCTTAATCGTTCAATCTCTTATTCCATGCCAGATCAGTTAAAATGTATCACTCACGAAATTCTTCAGTCACTCATATAATCAGTCAACCGGTAACCCAGTTTCTAATAAGCAGTGCATAGCGTTTATCGTATCTATGCAATTCACACAGAGGAACTCGTACCTGCAGTGCACAACTATCGGCATGTGCAGAGGCCGCTGGTGGAGGTAGTGGCCGTGCACCTCGGCGATGAAGTTCAGCAGGCTGCTGGTGCTCTCTGGCAGGCCCCTGCAGCATCGTATTGATTGACATAAGCATTGAGCATCGTTGAGGGAAACTATTTAACTTATTGCCCCTTGAGTATGTGACTGACATTCAAATTCATAACTTATGCGAAAAAAAACTATTTACATTTTTCTATCAGTTGAAAATAAAAACTTATCTGGGAATAATAAGAGAACTCACACTAATTTTAACATAGTTTCACGAGCTACGCCACCAATATTGTCCAAAGTGGAGTAAATATTGTAACCATTTTAACTTTCTTTATCACCATAGGATTGCTAATAGTCCTCTATATATCCATCAGGCCTGGTTGCACCATTGCTAACACTTGACTCAAATCAGAAGGTTGCGGAGTTCAAATCTCCGTTGGCCGTAGGGATAAAATTATAATCATAATATAACAATGTAAAACGCACGATACGTGTATCGTGGTTTTAATATCGAAGTATTGACATATTTGCGGCAACCACACTTAATACCCAACAAATGTTACGCTTCTCACCCCGTAGCGATTGCGTGCTTTCAGATGCGCTTCGGCGGCCGTCTGGAACGCTATTCCTTCCGATATTAGGAAGCCACTGGAGCTATGCACTTTTAAATCTAGATTGAAAACGAATTTCTTGAGAACTGATTTTTGTGTTTAGTTTGTTGTCCCCCCCCCCACACATCCGATGAGCATAGTTGGCTACGTACAGTGCAAAATAAGTAAAAAAACACATACATACAGAAACAAGTGAGCGGTACCCCTCCCGCGCCCGTGCAGCACTCACAACTCCGGCCAGCAGTGATAGTGCAGATGCACAACCGTCCGGGTCAAGCTCTGTCCTCGCAGCTTGAGAGCGAACATGCGCTCCGTGTACGACGGCGCCACCTTCTGTGACGTGAGCGACACCATCACGATTCCCTGCGCCATCTGCTGCCCCTTCTCCGTTGGGAAGTAGCGCAACACACGCTGCTGCAGGGTGGGAGATGCGAAGATGAGACATGAATTCCACACCTGCCATCACTGCTCGTGACTCAAAGGCCTGGCATTTAATCCGGTGAAGCAATAGGTTTTTTCAGTGCGCTTGAATAACCATCAGAAGTATCTGAGTTCAAATCCTGGTCAAGGGTTGACTTAGTTCATCATCCCTCTGGGGTCAATAATTTTTGTATTAATTTAGGCAAACTTAACAGTGTTGATTTGGCGCTTTCGTGACTGCAGGAATTACTCTTTGGTTATTTCGGTAAAGTCACGTAGAAAGAGAAAATAATAAATTAAATAATAGCATACAACGTTTCGATTGCAACACAAGCAATCGTCATCAGGTACAAATGAAAGAGAAAACAAAACCTAGTAAACTTAGAAATATAATGCAATACAACACAGATAGTCGGCTAACATTAACAGTCAACAATCCTACCTGGTTGATTACATTCTTCCAAAGATTGCTAAATTTAAGAGAGAGATTAATTTGTATTGCATTACATTTCTAAGTTTACTAGGTTTTGTTTTCTCTTTCATTTGTACCTGATGACGATTGCTTGTGTTGCAATCGAAACGTTGTATGCTATTATTTAATTTATTATTTTCTCTTTCTACGTGACTTTACCAAGAGAACCGAAGAGAAACTTAACAGTGACCATGCACTAAAAAGAATGATAACCACCATAGGCATAAGCATAGTTTCACCACTGGATCAGAAGAGCACTGCCTCATGCTCACCTGAGCAGACAATGCTTTTCTGTGTAAAAATTTACCTTTACAGTGTATATGAATACATTTATTCATCAAGGACTATCAAACTGCTATTTTTGTATGCAATTGCAGTCATCCATTTTAAAAGACGTCAATTCTCAGCATAAGGTTAAAGAGCTGATGAAATGTTTTTCATCGAGAAATAGGTTTTCACGTCAGCAATGATCATCATCACTCAATATTATCAGAGCTATTACCATCACAATCATCACCACCGCTACTGACAACACACTCATTCTCACTGCCACTAACAAGATAACCATTACACAGCACGAAACAATCCGTCTATTTGTTCGATCTCATGTACCACGTTAAACAGTATGCATCTCTCCAGTTGCTAAAACTTCCCAATTGCTTTTGTGCACGTGCACTGGGCAGGCACTGACCTTCTCCAGCTCTGGCTCCGACACCAGCATGACGATGATTGCGATCTTCTGCTCGTACACCATGAGCCAGAAATCAGCTGCAGTGGTCGCCAGCGGTGCTTGCGTGGCGATGATGCGGGGACAGTAGGCAGACAGCTCCTCAATCATGCTGGCGTTTATGTAGTCATCCTTGCCGGACGCCAGCACAACGCGGTTCTTGTCAAAGGGCATGAAATCAGGGTTCCGGTTTTTCATGGTGTAGCACCTGGCGATGGAGATGGAGAACGACCGCACATCCTTCTCCTGCAACTCTTGCAGCTCCTTCCACTTGCGTTCGAGCAGCGTGATACCACCGCCATCCGGAAGGCTTTCCATCGATTCCACCATCGCCTTGAATCTCTCCGTCTCCTTCACCAGTCTCCGCAACAGATCTTGCTGCACAAATGGATCCCTCTCAATGATCTTCACCCCTTTGGCCACCATGTCAGCTCTGGTGGGCTGCAGCAGCGGCTGGGAGTTGCGTGTCTGCAGGCTCGACTGCTGCCCATCAAATGAGGTGGAGAGCAGGTCATCCGTGGCCGAGCTCTGCCGCTGATAGGGGCCGTGTGAACCAGCACCAGAAATCTGGATAGAGGAGCTGCCGGTGCCACTGCTACCACCACCACCTGCACCGGACAAAGCTGTCGTTGAACCCGGCAATGCTGGCCTCGTGTTGGGAGAAGAGGGGGCGGCGTGTGAGGGCGCAGTATGAGATGTTATTCCTGCAGATTGCTGGGAGGTGCCCAACGGCTGGGGCAAGTTGGCAGGGGGTGGTGTGGTACTGGGGAGGGGAACACCGCTCACCGGCGGTAGAGGTGCGGTGGTGGCCGTCGATGGGACTATACCACCCAGCGGTGGAGGAGTGGGCGTGGGAGCAGGATGGAGCGTTCCAATGGGTGGTGGGGTTGGGGTGGGTGCTGGGTGAACCATGCCGCCGGCTGGTGAGGAAGGCACTGGCGTCGGCCGTAATACGGCCCCAGGGGCCGGAGGGAATGCTTGAAGCTGTGCGTTGCTGGTGGGAGGTGTAGGGGTTAGAGTGGGGTGAATTATCCCCCCCGTGACTTGACTCTGTGCTGCATGTGGCATAACCCCTGGCTGTGTGGGGGCATGCTGGCATGTACCAGTGGACGGCATCAAGGGGGAAATTCCAGAAGATAGGGTCACTTGCGTGGGGTGGATAGAGCCGGGGTAAAACACAGGCTGAGCAGTTTGGGATGAAGACACCGGGATTGGTGGATTAATTTGATGTTGGAGAGGATGGGCGTTCGAGGGCTGTGCATGAGGCATGTTGAATTGTCCGCCCTGCGGATTGTGCATGCTGGGTTGTACGTGCTGGTACGTGGTTGGCCCTTGCTGACCCTGCTGAACCGCAGGGCCCAGGTACGTGTGGCCCTGCTGGAAGTTGCCACCGCTAGGAGCTGCTTGATGCTGCGGTGCATAGCTGCCCATAGGCAGGGTCCCTGGTGCCACGTGCGGTGGGAGAGGACCGGCTGGATGAATTGCACGCGCATCAGTTGGGTTCACCTGCCCTGTGCCCGGTTGAGCGACAGTGTATGGATACGGCTGGGAGCCAGCGCTAAGAGCAGCTGGGCGAGGTTGAGCATGTGCTTCATGCTGGGGAGCGACCATGCAATGTGGTGCTGGTCCCAGAACTTGGTATGGATCGGTTCCAGGCAAAGGTGCACTTCCTCTAAACTGACCCGGAAGCGGAGTGCCGTGCCCATACTGCACCAGCTGTGGCTGTGAGGACACGTGCAGGGGCGACTGCATGTATGGCGCATGTGCCCCATGCGCCATGTGGGCTTCTGCTGGCGTCGCCTGCCGGTAGCCACCCTGTCCTGGTGTCGGTTGCTGCTGCGGGAGCGGGTGATGCTGATTGTGGGGTGCACTAGGGTAACCACCCTGTGGAGGACCTGTGTACTGTGGGTGCCGCACAGCATCTTGGTACGGTGGAGGTACGTGGTAGGGGTAGGCTGGCAGGCGAGCAGGAGGCTGCATGGGGCCGTGTTGATAGGGCACGGAAGTAGCCGGGGCAAAGCCCCCGCCTGCGAGGCTCGTGGGCAGCGAGGACTGACCACCGGCAGCCACAGGGGGAGCTTGGGGGCCGGCATAGGGGGATGCGAAGGGGGGCACCGAAGGCAGGGACCCAGAGGAACCCATAGTTGGGTGGGGCCCATTGTCATATCTGGGCCCGGCAAAATGCTGGGGTGTCCCCGGGTGTAAAGGCTGTGCATATCCAGGGGAGAAAGCCATCTGTGGACCAGAGGCTGCAGCTGGATATGTTGGCAGGTTCGGGGATGGGGCTGAGGGTCGCTGTTGCGCCCTATCCCTGGGTCCCGGGACTTGAGGTGTGTGACGAGGCGATGTGTGGTGGAATGGCGGGTGTGCATAGTTGGCGTAACGGTGGGCTGAGTTAAGCCGAGGCAGTGAAGCCTCCTCCAGGGCCGTGTCGGCCATTATTAACCGCAGCACATCTGGTGGCAGGCTCTTCAGGTCCTCCGGGAGGTCGGACATATCGATATCCCCCCCGGTGTCGGGAGGAATGCCAAAGTCAGGTTTGTCTGGCTCTCTCATGGGAGGCTTAGGGGCTGTAGGGCGAGGAGGTGGCTTCTTTTTACTTTCCCTGAGAAACAAGACATGAATGCAAGTTATAATTCTCAAAATCATACATTACATTCACCATTATCATCACTACATGTTGTCTATTGAAACCCCAAGTCAACCTTCATTCTTGCAGAAGGTGACTCCACCGCTGCTGCCCAAATTTTCTGGAATTACAACCCATCAGTGATCTGCAGTGTAAATCCCTCTGTCCAACTCCTCTGCCAATAGTTGTCTATGTTTCCCCATAATACACATCTAATCATATTGGACAGCATCTTGAAATGTAGTTACAATTAGACTATATGTACATTTTACTTGCATTTTATTATTTTCACTTGTGATAATGCAGATCAATTCGTATTTTCTTATGTCGCTATTCATTAAACAAACATTACTACTGGATGCATATAAAAAATATCAATACTTATTCATGTCGCCAGGATACAGGTCATTAGATGCAGAGCAAGCCTCCCATTTGTATGAGATTGAGTGGATAAGTTATAACTCTTACATGTGTAATTGAGGCAGCCTCCTTGCTCAGGGGGGCAAATCCCTTTGCATCCAAGTTGGAGAAGAGTTATGTAGCAACAATTGTTACCGAATGACTTCAATCGTTACACAAGAACCTATATAAAACTAAAGCTTCAAATTCGATAAAAAAAAAAACTCAGTTTTCTGCATATTTTCGCACTTTTCCATTCAACAAGTCCACCAACCTTTCCAAGATCTTCTGCCTCTCTTCGTCCTGCACACGGCACACGGACTTGGCACGCTGTAAAAGCTTGGTCACTTTCCCCTCCAGGTCCTTGTAAAAGTGAATTCCTTCCTCTGACTTCTTTATCAAGTCCTCATAGGCATCGTACGATGACACCAGCGCCTGCACTGCATTATTCCATCTGTAAAGTACCGTGAATTATAATCAGAAGTGTATTTGCCAAGTAAAGCCCATTGGGTTAAGGTGCTCATTTTCAAGGGAAATTGGGTTGGCATACAATAAAGCATTCCAAAATTACAGATGAAAAAAATTACAAATAAACTTCATAGCAATTATGTTGTAAAATTACATTCACAATTAAACTTGAATGATTTTAATAGTTTAAATGAGGGCAGAGATGGTAAAATGGAGATGTCAAGAGACACAACTCAGTGGTTCCAAAACTTTGGGGCAGCTACATTAAATGTCTGTGATCCAAACTGTGTGTGAAATCTAGGCACTATTAAGAGAAGCAGACACGTGTTGCAGATTTTTTGGATCATCTAATGGTAATAACAGGTGAGACAAATAAAGAAATATATGGACAAGAACCTTGTACATCTTATTATTTGGCTGATGTAGATTCACAGCAACAATTACAATTTTACATTCAGGTGGTTAAGCCAGACAATGGCATCAGAAGCAGCGGAGTGTATCGCTTTGATGTCTCCTTCGTATCTGTGGATTGGGCATTGCATCATTATATGTTGTATGGTCTGTTCTGGATGACCAGTCGTACACTGAAAAGTTTATATTTTTGCACTTGTACATCAAGTATTCGCATCTGCCATGGTTTGTGTGGATGCAGTTTAGGGTAGACCATGAACTTCATGAAAGATCAAACCCATGGATCTTCTGCGTTGGGTCTTTCACAAAGTATTTGCGAGTTATTTTGAATGCTATTCAGCTCTCCAAGCTTCATCGGGGTTGAACCCACATTGTTGAAGGTTACGCGCATGGGTCCAATAAGGATAGTAAATGAAAATAGTCCAGTGAAAATGTATTTTGACGTCTAACAACATTTTCCCAGCCATGGCATGGAGGTCACAGTGATGTATCCCATATATATGGACCATCAATTGCGAATCCTAATGTTAACAAATCACAACCTATCCTTTTAGGTATATATGCAAATAAGGGCCAATTCGAGACGTTTATCTCATTTTCAATAGAACAAAGTCTCCCTTCTTCAAGCAATGACAAGGCACTCGGCCAGTACTGGAAAGTAGTTTAGTTAACTCCGGAGGAATAATGGACTAAGTCGGCTCCTGAATATTCTTTATTGCGAGCCAGAATCCTTAAACATAGATGCCTCCCAGCTGAATAACTGTAATTACTTTAGACGATTAGAATATGTTTCATGTTTTATTTACACTGAACATGTTACACATGCCAAGCATGAACAGTTGCACTCACTTGTCGTCAGCTTCCTCTGATGCTTTCCTGACCAGGGCATACTTGGCGTTGGCATCTGTAAGGGCACGCAAGATATTCTCCTGGGCGCTGAGATTCTGGTCAATGTACACCTTGAGTTGATCGTACTTCTTCATCTCTTTGGTGAACAGCTCCTTAAAGTCAAAATGATACTTGATTAGCCAGATCGACATATGGAAAAGGGTTGGATAGCGAGCAGTTAAGGCCAACATGGTGCATAAAGTGTTATGTCCATACCTACGCCCAGCCATACACATCACTGCAGAGCTCATGTTGACTACACCGTTTATTTTAAGCCATGCCAGCCTTCAAGAGGTTTTTACCAGATGCAGCAAATGCCACTGGTGATGTGCAATGTTTGAAGTTGAAGCTAGGTTTCCAGGATTGTAGTGGTGTTTCTAACCATTGCAACAACAACAACCGCTATTCGCCACTAAGTGGCGGTGACGTCACTATGACGCTTCTGCCAGGCTATGTGCATGTTGAGGCCACGTGAAGTAAACCATTGCACCACCACTCTCACACACAGTTCTAAGGCTATATGGGTGGGTTCTGGTAGAGAACGCCTACTGTGGCCAGCAAAACACATAAGTAGTTGGTATGGCCAGGACTATACCCTACAACACACACTTGTACACAACAGAGCAACGGACAACAAGTTCAGTCTATCTAACAGACGTACTGCATATCACAATCCAACTATAAATCCTTTATGCATGGCTTCTACTCTTTGGCTGCGGAGTGGTCTCTTTACAAGCACAGACGCGTGTAATTATTGGACACCGACTGTGCTGCACTGTCACCCACCCGCACGCTGCCAGGTGCCGCTGTGACGAGCACGCCTGTGATGTCGTCGCCCTGCACCATATCACGAATCTGCTGCTCTAGTGTCGTGCGCTGCTCACGCATCTCCCCCACCTTGCGCAGCATCTTCTTCAGGTTGTCACCTACAGTCTCGTCCGCTGCACCCCACATACACACGAAAAATTCAGCCACAGCATTGTATAGGATTGTGTAGGATTCTTGCTTTATTTATATTGACTCATTGGTAAGCCAGTGGCTGTGTATGTCAGTAAGCTGAGTGCAGAGCTCATCGGTAAGCAGAACATACAAGGATGCCACAGCTGTTGAAAAGTGAGGGCTTATTTGTACTAAGGTCTTTTGATGAAGCAAAGTTCATGGTTAAACCAGGGTTCATTAGTTAGCTGGGGGGTGTGTGTGTGCAGGACTTGCCTGTGGTGGTGGTGGGTATGGGTAGGGCAGCGCGGAGCTGGTCGAGAGGACCGCTCATGAGACGAAGGTTGCTGATGTGTAGGTTCATGGCTTTGCGTAGCTCCATGTTGGTGACGCTCGCCTTTTGGTGTGCCTCCATGTACTTGCCCCACTCCTTGCTCATCTCCTTGATGATGTTGGACAATGGCCTAGGTCCAATAACCTCCTAGAGATGATGGACATAGGAGAGGAGTGTTGAGATTAATTGATACTTTCCGAAGTCAAGTGAAAGTTTCCCTCTGTAAAATAAATATTAAAGCAGCACTCTGTTGGTATCCCTGAGCTTGTGGTGGTAATTTCACCTTCTCATGGCAGAGCTCACTTCCTACACAAGTTGGCCAGATGCTTTTCCACAAAGTGGTACTAATATTATTGACCACAACGAAAATAGACCGAGTCAGCCTCCACCCACAATTTGAAATAACACATTTTTATTACGAGTTACACACTAACCAAATAATACAAATGTACTATCAGACAATCCAAAACACACAATTGTTTAAAAATACATAACAAGCCAATTTAAACACATCCTCGGGAAATATGTATCCAGAGTATGATTTACTGAAAAAGCGGAAATCTTTAGCTGGTACCAGTAGGTACATAGAAACACTGCATAAAATAAACAGAATTTAGGCACATACACGTGATTCAAATTTTTTTACGTAAAGCGCAGCTGTGTCTTCGTACGATTCGCTGTGGTTATAGAGGCTCACGCTGCCCATGTGTACATGGGAAGCCCTAACCTGGCAGATGTTCTCACTCTTCTCGTCCTCCTCAAGCTGATCCTCGATCTCCTTCAGTGAAGCCTCAACGTCTGTGAATACGCTCGACAGTGCTACACACCCAAACACAAAGGTCCTGCAATTAGTCGGATACACCCGAGTGGCAAGGGCTGTTCGTGAGAACCTACGAGAGCTAACATAGGAACTGAGGGAAATGCAATGCCCCACACGGATGGCTACCTTTGTTGCCCTCATTGCTGGCAACGATTCCAGGTACCCATTTAAGGCTTAGTTAATCTTGGGAAGGCCCAGGACAAGTTCAGATAACAATGTTACTGTTGATGTGCATGTTTGGAAATGTAATCCAGGTGATAGTAGTGCAATGACTACTACAAAACAAAAATCCCCTGTATAGTCTTAATAGACTGTTGGGGCAAGTGCTGTTAGCAAGCACCTATTAAGGTTGGCATGGCACATGAGGGGGTGAGTGGCCAACACCATGCCTGGCCGCCTTTGTCTCCTGAGCGACAATGTTTACACACCGCACCAGGTACTCATTTGAGGCCGAGTCGACCTAGGGGAGGCCCAGGACCGGTTCAGATAATCGTCACTGGTGTTGGCTGTGAGCGGGAATCGAACCCGGGTGGACAGGTTCATTGGTAAAAGGCGTGAGAGTATAGGAGTCACAACAACAGATTTTTTTCTGCACTGCCCTCTGCTGCCCGCAACATATCCACACAGCCGATAAAGCACTTTTGGTGCATAGTGGTCACCCATCAAAGCATTCAGACTAAACTCTGCTTCACTTCCGAAATGAAGAAATCAGGTGCATTCTGAGTGATTTGGTCATCGGGCGATATATACACACACACACGTTTATGACTTATAAACAAAGCCATGGGGGGGTGTTTTAGGGCCATGCAAATGAGCTTGCATATTTCCAATATGCTAACATCTACAGAGTGCAGTATAATTGATCAGCGGTTGGATGTAAACCACAGAACGCTGGGTCAGAGTGAGTGTGCTGACCACTTGGCCACCTGGCAGTGGACATGGAGATCACAGTGGTTGGTGGGATGGTTACTCTGCATGGCTTGCACGATGCCCTTGATGGCGTCGGGCCGTACGCTGAGCGCCGCGCACTTCTCCATGAGTGCCTGTGGGATGCGGTCGTATGCCGGGGGGCGCTCCAGCTGTTCCAACTCAATGCCCAGCGAGTCCATGAAATGCCTGCACAACAAACCCGGCTTAGAACAAACCACCGCCTGCCACACCACTGGCTTTAGGAAACTCAGGTTGGGTACTTAAGGTGATCAATACCTCTGCAAAAAACAGTAAAATTGAATAACACTTTTGAAAGGGAGTAATATACAATGTATTTGTGCAAAGATAAATCTGATTTAATAAACAATTTATTTCAGGGCAAATCTAAAATTTGGTATTTAAACAATGATTGCTATACATCTGGCCACTCTTGCAAAAGTTGTGTAAGGATCTGTATAACAAAAGGACAAAAAAGTGACATTAAGTAAAAAGGTAACGTTGCGAAAGTACTTGCTATATTAAGGTGTTCAATATTATGGACGGAATAAAAATTTACAGAAGTTATCTAAGTGCTACTTGAACAGCAGAAATAGCATATCAAAACATTTACTCAGATAGACTGTTAGGGCATGTGCTGTTCATAATAAAGCTTTTTGGGTTAGATCGCGTTATTTATAAATGTGTCGCAACCCTCCACCACCCGACACGGCCAATCAGCACCAATGAATCCCAGCACAGCAAAAAAAGGCATGGTGTGACCATTGCCTTTATATTCCTGGTGAAGATGTTTATACACCACACCAGGGTACCTAAAGCTGAGTAGGCTAAGGGAGGCCTACATATTTAGACAGCATTACTGCTTTCCACTATGATGAACTAAGAACAAACACACTAATCGGAGTGACATAAATCCAGCTCACTGTAGCTCCTTATTCTTTTCTTCAATTTTCTCTCCCACCTCCCGGAGCATCTTGGCCTTCTCCTCACTGTGACACATACAGGAGAGAGAATGTAAATTTACTGCTGCGTTTCTCGTGCCTATGTGTGTGCTTTGCATTCCTGTATGAATATATTAATGTAATGAACAACAAGTGGTACTCGTGTATTTTTGTTCCCGATGATGCTGATATTAAAAGTGATGGTGATGCTAGGGCTTATTATGGTGTTGACGATGCCACTGGTGACAACAGTGCTTGGTCTTTTATTAATAATGATGAACTTCTTTTCGCACCGTACGTAGCCAACCACACAAATCAGAGGTGCGTCATAGCTATGACAGTGGTGGTGGTTACCTGTAGAGAGAGGAATCCTTGTGTGCCTCCATGGGCACGAGACGAGCAAGGATGTCAGGTCCGGTAACACTGGGATCCGTGGGCTGGAAAGGCAGGGCCTTTACAAGTGGTGCGCCTGTTGGTACATGTCATATGCACAAACTGTAACACGCACATTTACACTGCCATTTATTATGGGCCTTAAAATCTGCAGTGTAAAAAAGCAGCTTGCTTTCGTAAATATGCATTTGAACTAGAGGGAGGATACCAACGATGCAAAAAGGTAAGTTTGATCTGCTCGGCTGTAAAGAATATGTTATAGTCTTGAAAAATGTGTTTCTTTGTGCTGGCACCTTAATGCAATTCTAAAAATTATTTTTATTCTCATTTAGTTAGCAAGACACATTTTGAAAAGAATAGTAAAGTACCGACTGTAATGTTGTTGAAATAAAATGTATGGAGATCAGGCTCTTTCTGGCTTATATATCCTCATCAATTTTTTATGTATTGCCATTACTTAATGTACACTTTGTAGAACCCCTTAGCATATAATGACTGAGTTGCACCATGAAATTCATGAAAAATTCAAATTGGTCATTACAGCCTGAAACAGTAATTTGTAAACACAACGTTGGTCCATTGGGCAGCATAAAGATGGAGGCCTAATTTTTGCAATTATTGCTGAAACGAATCAACATCAACTGCCCCACCCTTTATTTTACAATGGGTCTGCTCACCATGGTTCAGTGAAACCATTATGGTGAAACGGTTGGTCAGGTCATCTCACTACCAATAAAAGTAACGGAAGATTGTTACCGCTACCACAGGTTCCATGCCACTGGTAGGGGCATATTATTGTAGGTGTTTTTCTTCAATGGAGTCAAGCAAGAGAGGAATACAATGAGTAACACAATCTTAATTTAATGTCTCAATCCCATTTCTATTATCTTGCATTGAAATGGTAGGCACTTCAATCATACAAACTGAAAATAAATAATATGAATGAAAATTACATACAATATTTATCCATAAGTGTGTTCCATGACAGTAACAAATAAAAGGCTAGTGAATGGGTCAAAAGTAAAAAAAATGAGATTACCTTTTACTGCTGGAAGATTGTCTAAGCTTGGAACGCTTTCATGATAAATAAAATCATTGTCCTTCTTTGCAGAGTTATACCTGAAACAATACGTGCACGTTAAACAAGGCAATAACATTCACGTTCTGCCTTGCTGTCGTGATGGACTGGAATCATAAGACTGCGGCGATAACAAGTGTTCAGATTTGTTTTTCAATGAGCCTGGTAAATTCCATTACCCGAGCAGCATTTCAATGCAACGATGTCATGTAGTGTGCAACATTTTCTGAAAACATGGTTCCCGCTCTTGAGCTCTAGAATGCCAGATACCATGTCTGGCTGCCTTTGTATTCCCAGTACAGGTAGTCCTCGAGTTACGATGGTCCGACTTACGATATTTCCATCTTACGATGGCGATAGCGATACAACAAAATTGCCATCAACAACCTAACATAGTTCAAGCATGCAGACGACGGACAGAATCTTGGTGAGTACAGTACAATATGATACGTTACAATACGTTCAATGCATGTATGATACGTAGCTTTAGCGATTTCATTTTAAGGTTACCACGATACCATTCGTTCAATGCATGTTAAACGTTTTTATAGCAGATAGGAATGTTTCCTGAAAAAAACTTTCTAATAAATTGCAGTTCATATAGGTAGGCTAAGAATTTACCTTGTTTTTTTTACTTTACATTTTACTGTGCAATACAGTATTGTAATTAATAAATACATACAGTATATAGTTTATACAGTACGCTACTGTAAATTGCTCTGTTTTGCTAAATTATCACCATTCTTTAAGACTCCTGGGTAGGCTAAGCTATCTTCGACTTACGATATTTTCGACTTACGATGGGGTCGTTGTAACGCATCTCCATCGTAAGTAGAGGACTACCTGTACTAACATTGACACTCCACCAGGTAATAGTTTTTGGCCAAGTCTTTATAAGTGGAGTTCAAACAATCAACCACTAGGGGCATAGAGAGTTGAGCTTGGAAAGTACTTGGATTGATGGCCACCATGAAAAAGTAGGCTGCTGTGGGGCTATATTGTCATCAAAGGGCAGTGCAGCAAAATCTATTGTTGTACTGTATTATTCCCCAATGGGGAGGGCCCTCATTTAGCAGTGGATTGACAAAAGGAATTAAAAATTACATACTTTCCGCCAACAACGTCCATAGTGAACTGCAGGGCTTCGTTAAATGTTGGGTCTTGCTGGCCCTGTCGAGACGATAACAACACATTGACAATGCAAATGACTTCTATACAAATTCTAAAAACAATAGAATAGGATAGAAATATATGCAATAGCCACAATACATTTTTGCATGCGAGCCATTAAGTGCATCCATTCATGCTGCATTTAACGTTATACTTTTGCAGTTGTTGAAATTAAAATGAGAGAATTGTGCTATTAATGTATAGATTTAAACAGTGCAGCTTGTATTTATTTGGAAATGTCAATTGTCAATTTTAATGCATTTTTCAACAAATATTGTCATAAATCAAAATTATCCCTTTCATAATTTATTTTATCCTATTTTATTTACAGCCTTATGGCAATTAAATACTGTATAAAGGCCCCTCCACTCTGTATTGGTCACGGGGTTGTTTAACCATACTTACCATGTTGGTCTATGCATGCTGGTGATGGGGTACAGTGGTCATGTCCAGTTCAAATATCAGGAACCAGTGAAAATAGCCATGGCTGGAAATGAAACTCCGGTCTAGGGTTCATTACGGAATGCGCTAACCATTGGGGTGATTGATCCCCACTTTATTAACATATAGAGCAAGGTATCAGTCTGATAAAAAAAACTAAACAACATTCCTTTTATACATTTCAGGCCATGTTCATCAACTAACCTTGGCACATTTGACAGCCTCATTCAGCTTATCCAGGGCACTCTGGTAAAATCCAAGCTGCAAAAAACGAAAGCAGGTAATCATGAGACAAACCAATCAATACATTTCACAACAACCAAAGAAGCTGTAGAGATTACAATTAGCAATACAAATATACGTCACGTTATATCACTATGTAACACAATTGTTGTTCCTGGGTACTAAGTGTTATTTTTAATTGGTTTTGCCTAAAAAGTATAGAAAATGGCTATTATTCCCCAAAAACTTTGCTTTTGTGACCAGGACTTTACGTGAACGAAAGACACAAATGCACACCACGTTTTCTCATTGAAAATAGGTAAATTTCAAATGATCACTTTCCTGGTCACAAAAGCAAAGTTTGTGGGAAATAATAGCTATTTTCTGTACTTTTGAGGCATAAGCAATTAGGAAATAACACTACCCAGTGAAACATATTTTTTTGTTACAAAGTGAATTATTCACAAACACAATTAGATAAACATATGAACAATATATTAAAATGATTAGCAAACACACAGTTGTCATTTCCAGTACATTGTAGGCAACAATACTGATAATATTTACCCGCTCTCCGTACTTCTGCTGTTCATCTGCCTGCTTCCCCATGTACAGCTGCGAACATTCACAAGTGAAACATTGTTTTAGGCCCAACAATGAAGCACGCTTTCATTAAGAAGCACAAACCTACATGCAATGTCACACAATACACAAGAACCCCCAAAAATGTACAAGTGGGCACGTACATTGGCTATGCAGCTAAAGTATGAGATCTTGACTTGGATCTGTTTCTTCCACTCCTTCTGTTCTCGGCCAAGGAGGGAGGAAACCTCATGGTTCTCCAGAAAATGATACGCCTCCTTGTAGTACTCTGCCACCTGTAAATGATCAAAGACAAAGAAGACAAATATGCAGCTTGAGCAATGAGAACTTGGAAAAACTGTGCTACATGAATGTTGAATTGATTAAAGACCATGCTTAAAATCAATACTCATATCGAAGTAGCTATACCCGTCAAGAACCAACTCTGGAACTGGGCAATTTGGCTATTGTACTCAGCAAGACCTTTGTAAAGATATTCCTGAGTTGTGAACAGACAAATGTCAGGGTTATTTGAAGAGCTGTGTTTGCGTGGCTGAATTAAGCACAGTCACTACATTTTATATGAGACTGCATTGCAATAGTTGATGACCAGGTCCAGATGTATTGATCCTGGTTATAAATACGAACCTCTATCCTCAAAAGAGTTGCTACGTTTATGTTGTAGGCAGAACTATGTCGTAGGCATTGGCTCAGAGCCACCCAGCCACCTTCACGATATGCATAAGCTGTATACCTGTGCACTGATGCGAGCAATGAGGAAGCTCTTGCGGTTGTCCAGCATGGACTTCTCCAGCAAACACTCCTGCGCCTGCCCCTGTGCAGACCACACGACGCAAACAATGCACAGCAGATGCCTTCGCCAATTATTGCTTTATGAGACGTGTTTATACAAAATATACACTCCGTGAAGAAAGGTAGCAATAAAAAAAAATAGAAATCTTCAATGTATGAAACTCTATTTATGCAAGTATAATGCTACCACACAAGCTTAATGACAATGACGTTACATTAATATAATTAATTGAAGTGCCTTTTGTAAAAAAAAAAAATCAGAGACAAGTGATTAATGAGTTCAAGAATACTGATATCCAATAGCAGCCATTACCCACTTTACTATGATTCCAATGCCATTTACATGTGCCACAAAAGGTGCACTATAATTCACTCTAAATCTGTGCTAAATTAACACACATTCAGCACACAATACAAATGCAGTTTCCACACAATGTTATGCAAAACGTGCAAAAGTTCCCATTTACGACTCGGTGAATTTTTTTCCAAATGTTTCAGTTGTTTTTATCAAGATCTGAATCCATCCCACATTGTAAAGAGATTATTTCTGGTTGAGATGCTTTGGCCAAACAGTGCCATGTGCCTCACCAGCATGAGGGTGATGTAAAGGTTGAGAATTCCC